>NC_043758.1:18734797-19053547 GCF_902148845.1 Salarias fasciatus
GACACAATGTCAGCACATGCACCATTTTAGAGGAGATTATATTATGAAATATCATATGCCAAAGTTGTGTTCATTTTTTTTTAAAAAAGCTATTAAAGTGCATTTTAAATTGAGGAAGATCAGTTCTGATTGTGAAACATCATCATCATCTTTCATTGCAAAATGTAGCGAGACTCTATGGACTCAACCAATCTACCAGCTGCTAACCTGCACGTTTTTCTCAGTGCAATACCGTTCTGGATGTGTCACGTCAACAAAATGTAGGTGTGACAGAAAACTAGGCCAGAGTACAGAAAGTCAATCTGAAGCTGGAAATAGATGATATATAAGGGGAAGTTTTGCAATTAAGTACAAATAGAACAAAATGCAACAATTATTATTATAAAACAAATTCACAAACCAAGAATTTTGCAATGCATATTATTAAACCACATGAAATGTTAACTAAATTACTGAGATAAATTACATTTTCACCACATATGTACACGAGGATGCGCACGTGCATACATACACACATACATACACACATGCACAATCTCTTCTTTTGGTTAATGTGTTCTATACAAAGTCAGAACGTCAAGGATTAACACTAAGCAAATCTCAAACATTCCCTGAACATTTTCAAACTACCTCAGAAGAGTGAAACCCCAATCGAACTCCAGATGTTGTTCATGTGAGACGAGACAACAGCAAAACTCCAGCATGTCATCTTAAACAAGAGGCCAGCGGCATGACCTGCTCAAGGTTCACAACATACCGTCACCAAACAGCTCCAACTTCCAAAGTAGGTGTGTGTGTGTGTGTGTGTGTGTGTGTGTGTGTGTGTGTGTGTGTGTGTGTGTGTGTGTGTGTGTGTGTGTCAGTGAGTCTTTAGGTACTGCAGACCAGCACTTAACTTTCGACAGGACTCACCTTTCAATGGTCTCTTTTCCAAACCGACAGACAGATGAATACACACACACACACACACACACACACACACACACACACAAACACACACACACGCACGCATGCACAAACACACAAAAAAAAAATCAACAGGACCACAAACTGCAGAAAGAAACACTCAGATAGACTCAAAAAGAAAAAGGAAACAAACGCAAAGACAAGAGTAGGAAAGGACAGAGTCCAGAAAAATGAGAACAGGAGGGGAAAATAATGAGAACAGAGACTAAAGGAGCAAATAACAACAGACTGACTTGCTCAGGTAAAGAAAAAGAGGAAGGACGGATGAAAAGAAAAGGCAGAGAGAGGAAGAGGCCCACCCCACTTGTCCTCCACTCAGATGCGTTCTGAATCTGCTCACTCACTGGCTGGTGCAAAGAGAGAGAGAGAGAGAGAGAGAGAGAGAGAGAGAGAGAGAGAGAGAGAGAGAGAGAGAGAGAGAGAGATGGGAGAGGGATGGGGAGGAGGGTGACAGAGAACAGGTCGAAGTGTGGGGTGAGATGAAGGTTAATCATGAAGGAGAAAGTGGTGGGAGCGTGGGAGATGGTGGTGAAGGTACAGAAAGAGAGAAGCGTCTCCTCGTCGCCGTGTTCGGACCAGCTCAGCTTTAAGGCTTCACTGCAGCATTTCACTGTTCGGCTGTCCCAGAAAGAGATCCCACACTCCCTCCCCCTCTCTCTCCGCCTCTCATCTCACCTCCCTCCTTTGCCTCCTGTCATTTCTCCTCCCCTGGCTCCTGCCAGCCCCCCCCCCCCCCCCCAACCTCACCCCCCACCCCTCCTGCTCCCCTTGTCCACTCTTCCCCGAGTTGTCTTTCCTCCCCTTGAACTTGTCTTTCCTCTCACCCGTACCCAGCAGCCCCGAAGCCCATCGCTCGCCTCCCATCAGTGTAACGTCCTCTCTCACTCCGCCCTCCTTCTATGCACAGCATCCAAGGTCACCCTGTCCAGAGGCAGGTGTGCACGCATGTGACTGGGTGCTGGTGTGCATAAATAAAGACGCATGTCATGAAATACTATCTGCACGCATCTTGTTTCAACTCCCATTACATGCATGTCTTTTTTTTTTTTTTAATTTTGTGTATTTACCTTCATCAACAATAGTACACATTTGTCCTTACGTGGCCTATTGCTTTAAGGTACAGCGTGTATCTGATCTATCACCCCCCCCCCCCACCCCCTGCACAGCTGAACTTGGAAATGACAGCAAAGTCCAAGAGATGAACGACCTGACAGCACGTGGTTGTGTGAGGTTACACATCCATCATGGCTTTATGGACAGTGACGGAAAGAGGAGAAAAAAACAGAAATGAAAACAGGTACAAACCAGAAACAAGTAAAACAAGAATTTTTGAAATGCTTTGATACAAGTGTCTGTTTTTTTCTGTTTCTATTGAAGTGCACAATTGAAGCAAAATGATCATCTTATCAGAAAAAAAAATCCACTCACTCAAAGATTATGAGAGGTGTATGACTGTGCATTAATCACAGATTCATCTACAACCCACAACGTGCCAACTCTCCAGTGAGCTTAAAGTGGTGCCAAAACAACCCACATATCTGTCATGCCAAGTCATAAAAATGTGTCGACTTGGGGGTAAGTAGGTGTAGTACAAAGAGATCTTGTGCTAATTACATTAAAAAAATGACACTTTACTTTCCTTCCTCACATCAGTAGAATGAAATAGAGTAGCACAGAATCACATTCCACCGCTCAGAAAGAAAGTCTTTCATGATGTCAATGAACAATCGTTCTCTGCACATCCCTGCAACTGAAGCGTGATCGAACCGTAGACCCTGACATGAGGGAAGTTTCAAAATCGCTCAATTTCTCTCGTACTTTACATGAGAAGAGGAGAGTCGGATGTAGCCCCGTGCGCCTCGGAGAGAGACGGTGACTCTGGCCGTATGTTTATCGACGGGCGAGGAAGTCATGAATCCTGTGAATGAGGTCAGGCTGCACATTCAGGTAGAGGACTTTGGTGATTGTTCACAACCAGCCAATCACGTTGAAGGCTGGGCCGAGATTGATGAACCTTCGATTATGAATTGTGTAATGTGCTGTCAGCTGCTCGTGTCAGGATGTAGTGAAGGACACGTTACTGTCTTATGGGCCGAGCAGGACCAATAACAATCAACGGCATGAGGTGGGAATGGGGTGTGTGGACGGCCTTGAGCCGGTGGAAAAGACTCTTAACAACGTAATCTACAGCGTCACTGTTACTCTCTGTGTATGTTAGGAACAGATGATGTAGCCAGCCTGAACTGTTCTGCCTTGTTTTGTTTTACAACATCCGGTGAACATTTAGTTTGTTTATGGATGGAAGTTATGTTAATTATAATGTGAAACACACACACACACACACACTCACGTCAGATTATCCTGCCAGCATCAGGGTTTTTACAGTAACCACTGATGATGAAAATGAGAGTCGTTTGAGACTCCTAAGTGACTGGATAGGAAACTTGCTAATGGATCAGATCTTCTGATGCATTATCGAGTCAAGAGGAAGTGGAATTTGGCGTGAATGATGTATGGTTTTGGCGAAGCGTCCAGCCTGCGTCTTAACATAAGAGCTTCAGTGAGGTTGATTCAGCTTTATGTGCTAGGTGTGTGTGTGTCTGTGTGTGTCCATGTGGCAGCAGACATCACGCCTGTAGCCCTCGCCCCCCCAACTCATTCTGTCCCCTCCTTCACACTCCCTCCCTCTCTGTCTCTCTCTGTCTCTCTCTCTCTCTCTCTCTCTCTTCACCTCTGCCTCTGCAGTGCCTCTCTCGCTCATTCCTCCCTGCGCTGGCTGGGGAGACACGCACTTTCTGCTTTTCTGCCTGACGGCTGGCTTTGCTCCAGCATCCCTCTGTGCCTCTTGTGTGTTCTCCTCCCCCCTCCAGCCTCCGTCTCCCCCCCCCCTATGGGGTTTCTTGGCCAGCCTGCTTCCCTGGCTGTTGCTGCTGCTGCTGCTGCTGCTGCTGGAGCAGTGGAGCTGTTTGACACTACGCTGCTGCGCCGCTACCGCTCTGCCTCGCTTCTCCTCTCTGCCTGCTGCCTCACACTCTGCTTTGCCGGATAATCACCATCAAGTCTGCCCGAGACCACGGCAGAGGGAAGGAACAGGAGGGAGGCAAAGAAAAAAAAAAGAAAGAGAGTCTGCACTATCCATTCAGCTGCTGCATTTTTCAGTCGTTTCTTTTTTTCTTCCTTGCTGCTGGAGAGTGGAGCAGTGGACAACTGGACAGGAGGGAGCTCCCTTAAGGAATTTATGCTCCTCTCGTTTTATGCTTCTTCCCTCTGTTCATTCCTGGGACAGAGAGCAGAGGAGGAGAGAAGAGGGAGGGACTGATAGCAGGAACTCAGACTCTGCCTACAGCTGCACCGCTCAGCGTCCCATCTTGCTCCAAAGCCACACAAGTCAAACACACATCCAGTCACCGACAGGACGGAAGGACTGACTGACAGAGACACACATTCTGTAACTACAGAGAGACAGGTGGCGTTGGTGTCATGGCGTCAGTGGACGGCACCGGTGCGAGTGTCTCTGGCCGGCTGAGATCAGGGGATCTACTTCATGCTGGTCTGGCAGTTGCGCTGCTGCTGGGTGAGTTATGCTGCTCACTTTACCTCTATGTGCCGTGTCATTCTCTCTCTCTTTCACCCTATCTCAACAATATTCCATTCATCAGTGAAATGTTTCATTGTGAGCTTGAGACTGGATAAAACCTTATCTAGTGAGATTGTTTCCTAGAATGGCAATAAAAAGAATTCTGCTCTATTCTGGATTGCAATAAAGTAAAACTTGCCTCTACATTCTTCTTTATGGACCATTTACTATTAAAAAAATGTTTCATTTCAGACTGAGTGGTGCACTGTGATTGGTGAGACATACTGTTACTGAATATCCTTAAATTCTGTTTCACGTTTAATCATTTTTCACGTCACTTCTGCCCCAGCTGCCTACGCCATTAGAATAAAATACTTAATATTATAACAGGCGATGTTTACTCATTCTGAGGACAAGAAGGCCAGTCACATCCAACCTTCGAGTTGGATTTGAACATGCTGGATATCTGGTTGCTTCGATGACTGAGGGACTTGCTAAATGATTACTTGTGAATGTACCCAACAAGACATTCACAGTGTTTCACAGAGCAAAATAACACAAACTGGGTAGGAAATTACATGAAGCTAAACTTTAAGCTGTCAGAACGTCAGAAAGCATTTGTTACGCAGCTCATATCATGTTTGTTTATGTGATACGGTGCAGGTGGTAACGTCGTGGTGCAGTGGTGAGCTGTGCTTTTCCTCGTACCCACCCTGACTCCAGTGTGGAACCATGTAGTCTGCTCTTATCTGCAAAAATCCTTTAGCTTTTTTTATTTAATATTGATAGTTTTTAAGTGGTATGATGCAAAAGAGTGAAGAGCAGAATTTTAGGGCCATATCATTCAGAAGACTGTGTTGCATAGTATTAAATCATCCTGCCCATTCAAGTCAAAGAATTCTATGCAAAAGTGATCAGCTGCAATAATAGTCTCTTTATATTTAATATCAATTTGTTTTCTCAATGATAATTTCTATTCATCCATTAACTTGTAAGATGTGCATCATTTATGTTGTTATACCAATAAATTAGGAGAAAAAAAGATGGTTTCCACACCACAAGTAATGACTTTGCACTCAAAAAAGCCCATTAGTTTGTTGCGTTTGAAGTTGAATCATGAAAAAGCGAATACACGATGGATCGGGTTAGAGAAAAGTAATGTTGAATTGTTTGAGGTGTAGTTGGACACACCTGAAGGAAGGTGAGACATGAGAGTGGCCTGGGGAGCGCTGCTAGAATTGTGTGAAACTCAAGGCTACTCTGTCAATAATCCCACTTCAGATGATCCCTGGGCCTTCACCGCATCTCAGGCCCGAGCTGCGCTCAACTCTAACATGCTTAAGCATCGTTGGCCGTAATGAACCCAAGAAAAGTCCACATAGGTCATATTTATCGCAGATGCAATACTTCTTCACACACCCATCGTCAGCAAGCGTACTGAGGATTTTGTAAATCTTTAACATAAAGAAGCAGCATGAAAGTATGAACATAAAATGTAGACATGTGTTTCAAATCTCTCATAGAAATATAAGTGGGAAGGACTACGCTGTAAACTTCACCCTCACATCATAAGCTACATTCACTGACGATAAAAGAAAACCAAACTTGATTAAACTTGATTAAAAGATAATAAATTATTGGTATATAGTCAAAGGGACTCAAAATGAATACGTCAACATATTTGTAAAGCATAGATTTGAAACAGTACCATCATCCATACAAGTTACATTTCAGTGAAGTATTCTTCATTGAAACTTATTACTATTTGATCACTAAAAAGGCAGAAAATCCTTTCCAGAAGAGTTGTCTTCACTTCTGTTGTTTTCCCTCTTTAATCAAAGGCGATATCTTCTTGTTGTATTGCTGTTTTCTAGTTACCTCAGACCTTGGAGTTCCAAGCTGTTTTTAGTATTACAGAGCATTCCAGAGCAGGAATAATAAAAGACGGGTTTACAGAGGGTGGGCTTGAGGCAGTTTCGAGGACTCTCGAGTTTCATTTTCACGGTGGTTGTTTTGCTGTTCTGATTAATTAAATGCAACGTCATGATTTATTTATACTCGAAAGAGCTCGAGGAAGGACAGCTCTACTGGACATGGCCACGCTGTTTTGTGACTCAGCGTTGTGTTGAAATTCAACCGTTTTTTTAAATGACATCATTTCAAGTTGGGACTTGCTGTAAGACAACTGGAAAGATGTTTATTAACTTATTCTGCAAACCCTAACACCTGATCTCTTGGTCAAGTTAAAGAAAAAGTACACTGATTTTGTTTCAACTCAGCTTTTTGAACTTTTTCAACTGTTTGATTTGACCCACAGATAATACGCAATCAAATCATGATGATGACTTTTCACGATTTTATTCATTATTTTTTTTTTTTATCAGTTTGTCTGCTTTAGCTCTTGTAATATTTCATATAATATTCATCATCAATATATATTTTATTACGCATTTGACAGTACGATATAAAGAACAGAGAGGCATTTTTAAATATATAAGCACACCTCTGTAATTAATCTGGGAATCACTGTATCATTATTTTCTAATAAGACAACAGAAGCCGTAGACAGGAAAGTGCAGGTAAAACAAAGCACTGATCAAAGCCAGCTGTTAATGTTGATGCTCATTCATAAAGAAAAATCCTGACTTTAAAACACTTTTGATATTACAATCAAAGATGCAAACTGAAGCCTGATGCGAACATGAATGGGTGGCAGGCAGAAATGTCTCCAACACTCTCAAACCATCACTGTTTTTTCACACAGAGAAATCAAAACCGGGCAGACAGCTCCAGTTATTGATCCCATGTATAAGCATTAGAAATTACACAACCCTTCTGAGCGATGAATAAACTACAGACAGCAACATATGAGTAATATGGTGCAGTGAGAAGAGAGAGACGCAGATACACAGCAGTCTGGTGGCAACACTGCAATTACCAGAGACGTATGTATCATCAGTAGTCGGCATGTTAATGTAATAAGCACACTTGTGTTGATGCTGGTTTGCATGCCCATCATGTTACTCAATCTGTCTCCTCATGTTTACACACTGTGACCCCGAGGGCCTGAAGCAGTCCTACTCCTCACGTGTGACCCTCCTTCAGCCCTTCCTACAGGCCGTCCCCCCTTCATTACCATCATTTTCCTCTTCACGCCTTCCTATTATCCACCTCCACTCCTCTCCTACCTTTCCCATCACTCCCCTCTCCCTCAGTCTTTCTCAGAGTGTCCTCAGTCAGCTCTCTATGGGTTCACTCAGAAATCCATTAACCCTTCAATCTCTGGCCTACTTAAAGAAAAAAAACACTAACCTTGACAGTCGGCCAAGGACATTCACACACACACACACACACACACACACACACACACACACACACACACACACACACACACACACACACACAACACTCCTTTTCTTACCATCATTGATGCAGATATTGATGTTTCCCAGCTGGGACAAAGAGATATTTGATTGTAAAGCTAAAAATATCATGTATTCCAGCCTATTACTCATGTGTATCCCGACATTTACAAGGAAGTGCACATGTACAATAACATTCATGCACGCAGTGGAAAACAACGCTACGTGGTCTGTGGGTGTTGTCAGGACAAACTGTAAAGACTGAAGACGAGCAAAGGGAAGAGTGAGGAGATGGAGAGGAAAGCGATAGTATAGGGCAGAGGTGTAAAGCGAGGTAGGTGTGAAATCTATTTCGAGGCTTGAGGGGGGACACTCTTCTCATGGAAGCCATCACCGTGAAGACAGTGATGATAAAGACACAGCATAAGCCAGAGAGATCTCACTCGCATGCCTGCTTGTTTTCTGTCACAACATTCATCCCAACGCAAGTCTTGTCACACAGTAATTATTGGTGGAGGGTATAAGTTTTTTCATTGTTCTGCTCAGCAGAGTTCAAAAGGACTGTTTCAAGCCTGTAAGGCAGTATTTGATAAAGTGACTGTCCTGCACCGAAAAAGATGCAAACACACACCAAGCAGCTACCCGCATCTCCTCTGTTTTTATTTAGATTTAGTGTCCCTGAGGAGTGGGACCTGAAAGCAGCAACAAACAGAATGAATGAGAAAAACGGGAGGGAAAAAAAGCGTCAGAAAAGTGCCCAGTGCTGGGAAAAAATACAGAGAGCCCATTTAGAGACAGCAAAAAATCCAGAAATGAACAGGCGGAACCCAAATGACCTGAGATGCTACAAAAAGAGCCGAGTCAAGATTACTACAGAGAGGCAGTAAAAATAAGACAAGAAGAGACAACTGCAGAGATGAATCAGAAAAGGAAAAACAAATTACAAAAAAAGAACACTCTAATATGTTTGATTACATGCCACTGAAAGCAGCATTCACTAGATTCAGAAAATGTTTAAAATCTGTGTCTTCAGTATATATACCAGCATAAATACCATGACTTCACATCCATACTCTCAAAGGTTTATAAAGTTCAGACTCTCAGATTTCAACCCAGACCTTACAGTTCTCATCTTTAAAGCTCGCTGATTAAATGTTCTTGAAATTATGCTGTAAGGTTCTATAAGTTTCTATTCATTGCATAATGAAAAAAAGTAAAGAAACCGTAAAATTTTTATTGTTATCGAAGTTCAAAACAATGCAATGTTTTGGATTTTTTTCCCCACCCCATTTTTTTCAATGTGTGTGTGTTTTTTTTTAAGTAAACTACTCAAAACTACAAAAAGTGGCCTTGTCTCTTTACTGAAGTTACAAAAATTATTTGTAGATGAACAATAAATAAAGAATGAACACATCATCTGACGTTGACAACAGCAATGCCAGCCAAAGAAGCACATATATAATCACGTTTTATGCTTAAATTAGTTCTCCTTTTAGCAATGTTTCTGGGTAAGATATCCAAATGACATTCAGAGCAAAATGAGCCAGCATAGTTGGAAAAAAACAAACAACACTCTGCAAAATGTCCCCAATGTAAAAAAAATAAAAATAAAGATATGACCAGAAAATGTGATGTTGGGAAATTACTACAAGCAGTTTTCTCTCATCTTATACAGAAAGATCAACAAAGAGCTCCTAAATGTATGCTTTATGATTTGTTACTGTACAGCGAATGAACTTCAAAATGTAAGGGTTTAAACTGCATGGATTTATACCAATGATGAAACAGAAAATGCAAACCAAAACAATTTTCATCAATAATCTCTATACAACAATGAATGATATTGAGAATTCACAACTGGTGAAAGAAATGATGGAAAACGAGTATCAAAGAGAAAACTGACAGAAGAGCGAGGCTAGCAGATTAATTCATCTACAGTACATCAATGGTTAGGTTAAAATTATGATGATCCTGTCTTTGATCATTTTGAAGTTGCCCAACTACACTTGGAAAACCAGTTCTCAACGTGAAAGGTCCAGTGAAATCTGAGGTCCACGGAGGAAGCTTTATTACCAACTTAAAACAAAAAGCCTTGATTATGATTTTTACATTCTATCCTTAGAATATGGATTAAAATCTTATGAATTCCTCACAGGGATGAATAAAGTACCTATATGTGATTTCGCCATACAAACAGCCGTTGAAGTCTGATTTGGGACTTGGAAGTGTGCAGAAATGAAGGCACCCATTACACTAACTGCTCAAGGTCTTCATGAGGACAACGTACCAGAGCCGTCAGATATCAAGAAGTGTTTGTGCCGTAGTGAAGTCCACTTACTAAGCTTTCTTAATTGACACAATTTGGAGGACACAAAGTGTCAAACCTCTTCGTTTTACAGTTAACAGGAACTCGACATGTTGTTGGTTCAGTGCTATAACAGTGATTTCCCAGAAAGCATTTATGATGAAAAAAGAAAAAGTCAGAAGAAGACAAACATCTCGTGGAGTTTATGTAGAAAACAAGTTTGAAAAATGGACAATCCACTGGATTAATGACCAATAAATAAAGTTCCAGGTGCCTAGTGATGGTTCATATGGTTAGATGATCCAGAAGGGGCATAGAACTTTATAGACATTTATAGAAAGATCTGATAGACAACATAATTGTCAAACACAAGATTTAGTGCATAGCTCCTTATCTGAACTGAGGAAAAGAAGATGCATTCCAGCCTGAGCAGAAAGGTCTTAACATCCATCCCAGAAAATACACCAAGTTATTGCAACTCAGGTTCACTTTGCAAAGGAGTCATAGCATAATATAGAACACAGAAACAGGTTCAACTTCCACAACGAACCCAGAAGAAAAGGACATGGAGCATTCTGTGTATTGTTAACTCTATCTACAACTCTATTTCCCTCAGCGGCTCCACGTGAACAAATGTTTAAAAACTTTCACACTTTGAGCCCAACACCACATCAAGGTTGCATAATTTCTCAGACGCTTCACAGCACACTGTTCACATCGTTTCTGAGCTGTTGATTGAAAACATAAAAGGAAAGATGCATTGTCTTGTGTGTATGTGTGTGTGCGTGTGTGTACCAGATTGTTGAGACATGAGTTTCATATTAACGTCTGCACTGAGAGGTGTTAATCACAGACCTGATTGTCAATATATTTAATAACTGCTGCAAAGAAAAAACAAAAGTTTTGTCAATTTTTTCATTCATACAAACCATATACTTTGATCTACTGTTACTGGTATGTTGCTCATCCCATAAATGCATGTTTCCTGAAACATGTGGCGTTAAACCAACAGGAAACCTTCAGGTTATCCAATGGTATTTGAGTTATTGACAAAAAATACTGTTTCAACAAAAATAGAGAACACATCTTACTGACCACCTTTAAAGAAAATTACTGCAAAGTCACAATCTAAAGAGGGTGAACCTGGCAGCATATACCGCCTTCATAGTCAGCGATTACAAAGCATTACAGAGTATCCAGAGATATTAACACCGAACTTACAATAGCAGGCAGAGCGTTCATCCGAGCTGACTGAGTGAGATTCCAGTGACGCTCCAATGAGTGTTTAGTGTGAATATAGATGTCTTCACAGAACCGCAAAGCAGGTGGTGCAAAATTCTTACACCTAAGTAGACGCGAGCTCGCCACGGACACATCGGCATGCATGCACACCAATGCTGTCTGCGCCCCGTCCAAGTGTAATGTGATCCTCAGCAGGTCAGTGCAGTCCAGAGCATTTATAAATAGATCCAAACCGTGTGAGAGACACCAAAGCAACTATCTGGGAATCATACCAGCTGTCGTTGCAAAATTAATATAACCTGCAAAACAGGATCCAAACACGAGGTGTAGATGAGATTTCTTCTTACATCAATCAACAATGGTTTGGAAGAATGATTAATCTCAGTCAGGAAAAGGGTTACATTTTTGTAAACTCAAAATGTTTGAGGAACTTTTCTGATTTTGATTTTTTTTTTTTTTCTAACAGGTGTGTGGCATGTTGGTGGGCTCGAGGTGACAACAGGTAAAGTGTCTATGACCGAAGCAATAAATGGCTCCACAGTTCTGCTGCCCTGCTCCTACATGTCTTGTATCGGCATCAGAAACCTCTACTTCAGATGGGAATATAATGACAATGGAACCCTCCTGAAGGTACAGCATGCACACACACCTGCTACAACTTGGACGCAATGTAAATACAGACACAGAACTCCCTCTTTCCTGTAACATGCTGGAAAAAAATGCTGATTATATCACCCATAATCCAACCATTTACACTGTTAATCTAACTAAATACGTTTGTGTTTATAGTATTGCCAAGCAGAAATTCCTATGGCGGGCGTGGAGCCAAAGGTGGAGATATTCCACAGCCGTGTGGAGTTTGTCGGTTCGTCTAGAGGCAACATTTCCATCCTGTTGAAGAACATCACCTTCGAGGATGCCGGAGACTACATCTGCTTTGCCAGAAACCAAAAAGAGAAGAATCGCAACCACAGCGCTACCTTCACTCTTAAAGTGGTAGACCAACGTATGTGGCTGAAGCACAGACACACAAATATACAACTTTTGCTTGTTTGACGGTATAGCCGTTCCCTTGTTGTTGTTTATTGTCACCACCTTACCCCACAGCCAGGTGTTATTCTGCTAGTATATGAAGTTTAAGTTGTTGAACGTCTTCACCTGGATTGATTATGTTGTGTTTCCCTCTCTTCCTGTTTTCAGTGAAGGAGGTTGACAATACTTTGACGGTCATTATTGTCTCAGTGCTGGGTGGAGTCATTGGCTTAGTTATCATTGTCATGGTGATAAAGGCCTTGGTTGTACACTTCCTGCTGAAGGATGATGAGAAGAAGTGAGTAGAATCATGTTTATTACACTGAACATAGTTTAAAACATTACAACTTGTTCATAATACAAGTCTCTGTAAAGGTAAGTGTTGTGTGCAGTATGTCCCCACATCTTCCAGTCTGAGCTTTAGTCCCAGTCCAGTGTCCACAACTTTCATGTGACATGTTTCTCCACAACTTTCATGTGACATGTTTCTCCTCTACATGCACACATCTTGACTTTTGTCCTTTCCACCCTCTGCAGTAAAGAGTGCCTGGTGAGCTCCTCAGGGAATGACAACACAGAAAATGGACTTTCCGGAGCCAAAGCTGATAACAAAGGGACACCAAAGGCTTGAGCATAATGCAAAGTATGTCTGTATGTTTGTATATAAGTTAGACAAATGTACACACTCAGAGAAAAAGCTGTTATCAGTGGACTGTTTTATCCTACTAGTGGCTAAACAATACAACTTGTAAATGGCTATTTTAAATCATGCTTGAGATTTGGGAGTGCGACATATGCACAGGCCTGGATCGCTCTCTCGCTTACATGACAGCCCACTTGTTTCACAGAGTGCTGCCATTGTTGTTAAATACCGCTCTACATCATACTGAACCAAACATCCATTCCCACAGTAAAGCCCGTGACTTTATTTGGTAATTCCAAACATTCATAATCGCTCTCCAAATCAAGGTTCATCTACCAGCGATATTCTTACTGGCCTAAACTTTGTGTTAAAGAAAAACCATCTGCCATCACCTCGCTTTTATTTGTTGAAATTAAGGATTATTGTGATACTGAAACACCACCTACAGTATATTGGATTCATGGTTTATAAGTCTACAGTCAAACAAAGCCATCCAGTGGGAACACATAAATACATTCCAAGAATCTTTGAACTGCCATTAAGTCATCGGAAGAAAAGCACAAATATTACAAAAAAAAGCTTCTCTTATGTAGATGATCCAGGAGACTACTGACCACGAATGATCTTCATGAAAGAAAGAAAGTTTGGTTTTTTTTCTCACATTTAAAGAAAAACTTAAACAAAACATGTGAAATGGCATTTTAACTATGGAAATACAATCTCCTGTGCTTGTGAGTATCAAGTCACTCATTTGTTTGTTCTTTAAGAGTCTTGAAAGCTATTTTTTTCCGACCCTCATGCCTTCAACTTAACCTCTGCCACACTAACTTTCATGTCTACCGCTGGGCTCCGGTTGGGTGTTTGGTTCAGTGTAATGCTAGTTGGAGAATTTGATAGAACATGGCGAGGGAGCGGGGCATCGTGTGGCGACTGAAGGATCCAGTTCTGCACAGGTTTTATTATTTTGCTTTAGATAAACACAGGTGCCTGTTTTTGCTTCTGCTCTCACTGCTTGTGGGAGGATAAAAACACAGAAAAACTATTTAAAGAAAAGAAAAAAAAAAACCTACCCCTCATCAGAGACAATCCCCAGACTACCCAGCTCCCTATAGAAAGGAATGACCTTAATCATGCTGCTTCTGACAAATAACCAATGCATTCTTAGCATGTGCGCATTTTATATAACGTCATATAAGTGTATGTTGCACCACAGTACAGGAACGTGTCTGTGTGTCTCTGTATGGTCCCGTTCAACCCTCCACCTCAGCCTGAAGTGTTGACGCTCTGTCAATGCCCCTTCCAGCACAGCTGCAACCCTTTTCAAAAAGCACCTTCAAACCAGGTGATTTCAAAGAAACATTTAGACCCCTGGCCTGCAGTCAGTCACTTTTTCACAGATTCTATAAGTAAGAACCTTTTACTAACTCTAAGAGTGAGTAAAAGACTTCAAAAACTATAAGAAGGGTTTAAGAAGTCGGCGCCATACATAAATCACATCAACAGCATATTTTGTTGGTGGAGAGAGCAACAAATGCGGTCTTCAGTTTGCTTCAACCAGTACAGCACATGCACAACTGGACCGTCTCTGGTTAGCTGCCCACTCAAGCAAACAATACTCTATATTGTAAAAGTGCTGTAGGCCAAAAAGTCTATTGATACACCCTCAGTGTTACAGGCAGCACTGCAGTGAGAGAGATTACTGCATTAGAATGTACAGATTGTCAGGGAACAAATATTTTAATTTGATATAAAGATAGTTAAATGTTTAAATTATATACATATGTGTATATTTATTCCCTAATTTTTCAACAAGTCCATCTTTTTATTGTCATTAAGTCCAGGGTTAAGTCTGGATAACAAATGGTGGCTGTGACTGTATTGAAAACCTATGAACATTGAAAATAATGAAGGTATTGTTAGAACCAGTGTTTTAGTGCTGAGGATAGTGGCGTTCAAGGGGTTTCTTAGGAGTAAGCTGACAAATACAGAGAGATATATGAATGTAAATGAGAGGGACATGTCCAAACGGAGGGTTTATATTGGTTTTCGCTCCTTGCTTTTTTTTCAAAACCACGTGAAATCCACTAAAGACTTCAGAGGAGAAGTTAGTGCTGAAATGCTCACTGGGAACTGGAATGCTCTCTCATAGCCGCTGACAGATAGAGGTCACTTCGGTGAAGAGGGCAGACATGATCTGCCCCACCCAGATACATAGCTACCAAAGCTGTAACAGCTGAGAGCCAGACACACACACACACACACACACACACACACACACACACACACACACACACACACACACACACACACACACACACACACACTTTGACATCAGAAAGTGGAACACCTGCCTTGCATACAAACGATACAGCACTTTATCAGTATTCAAAGTGGCTTCGTAACAAAAATCACAGCTGAATCCTCACAGTCCTTAGTTTTTTTTTTTTATTTTATGATATTGATGATATTGTATCAGAGTTAATGAAAAAGCCAACATTTGTACATTAACTACAAATGTTTCTGACAAAACTGTGCTGACATGGTTTTTAGCCATTGAGTACATGTTGTCACGTTGGAACAGAGGTCTACGACAAGATTTTATTTTATTTTTGTAATTGTTCGCTTCTGTCGGCCTGACGCTCTCTATTGCTGGAGTGCATTTTCCTTCTTGCTTTCAATGGAAGCAATAAGATGGACATCAGATTATGCAATAACCTGTTATAAGGCACTTTATAGGCGTGTCTGGACCGGCTGGCTCTTCTGTCTGTCCAAGGCACTGTTCATCGCACTGATGTATGTACCGACACTACTCAAATGTATCTCATTTGAACTAATGCATTGACATTAGGATCATATATCTACATTAGACGATTTGCCTGCATTAGATCGGTCTACTTGTGGTCCCATTTACACTTGGTATAAAATTCCTGGAGTAGATGGAAAGTAGAAGAAGTAGAATTCAAGCTGGAAAAGCCCTGACATATCGTTCAGTTCTTCCGCCCATGTTTCATCTGGACTGACACACTGGTTCATCCAGTTTATCTACATTTTGATGTATGCTGCCATGTTTTTCCACCAATTTAACAAATGTGCTTTATGATAACGGTGTTTCATTCCTCATTTAATCTCCTACTCTGTTCATTTGAAAGTTTGCTTTTGTCATTATTGCGTCTTTAAATCAGAAGTTAAAATCAGTGGAATGTTTTAAATGAGCCTGATTCTGAAATAAGAGCATTTTTCCATGTTTTTTATTTTGACAGCTGTATTTCAACCAAAGTGAAAAACAAAAACTTTATCACGTATGTTTTTGACATGTGTGCAACCTGCTTGGTGAAATGAAAGTTCATGTACTGAGAGGACCGAAATGCTACGAATTCCAGATGCATTTATTTGATGGAGTGACTTACACTGTTCAGGCGGGGAGATTTTGTTGAATGAATATATACAGTGTTGATTTTTAAAAAGGTGAAGTACAGAGCAGGCCAATTGCTGGTTCTCAACATGATTTCAAAGGGAATTTTATTGCCCTGTATAAATGGGATTAGGCCTTCTCTATGTTCATAGAACAGGATGGTGATTAATTTGTGGAGTACTGTAAGAGCTACTGACACTGTGTCTGAAAATGTACACTGTTAGTGGCGACACAGCACCTGTTATTCTGTGAAAATGTGAATGTTATGGATATATATGGAAGCAACACACACACACACACACACACACACACACACACACACACACACACACACACACACACACACACACACACACACGTGACCATGTGATGATCCCTTTGTAAAGGGCGTAAATATATACATCCAAAGTCTTCCGGTAGGAAAAAGCAATATTGTGGAGTTGATTTGTCTGTCAATGTACTATCGTGACCCCATCAAGTGTTACAAACAACATATAATGTGTAGTTTCATGTAGGGATTGTGATGCATAACTTAAACTGTACATTTGTGGCCACAGTTCTCATAATTTGGTCCATTGGATTTTTTTTTTTTTTTTTTTTTTGCTGGGTTTGTAATTCTCCACAGTTTCATCTCATGACTTGTTCTCTGAAAAATCCTCCAAATCAGAATATTCCCTGCAAATTTGACATATGGAATCCAAGAGAGTGTAAGAGTGAAATGCCGTTTTCATGGGGGGGGGGGGGGGGGGGGGGGGGGGGTTGCCATTTATGTGATGGATATAGTGATGCAGAGAGACATAATCTATTGATGCAGATTCAGCTGTAGTGCATTCACGCTGTATTAGGGTGTGAAATCATCAGACTCCACAGGCTATTTCAATGCTCAAGGTTTTTATTTCCTTTCTGGGTATTTCTGTCTGTTTTGTTTTCCTCTCCTGATGCTCACATGAGCCTTGAGGTCAAGCAAATGCTTGAAGAGAACTGCTGCAGTACTGAGTGTGCACCAGAGTGTGCACTGTGCAGTGTGAAACGCTCCTCTGCAGTGGTGCAATACAGCACAAAAACTACAGGTTGACTGCCACCCAGTGGTAAATCTCTCAAACATCTCATAGTGCTCACCACTATTGCTTCTTCATTAGAGCTGCAAGGAATAGACAACAATGTCCTATTAATATCAATGCTGAGTTACACGCTTTTGTAAAAGAAACTAAATAATTTCTTCAGTCTGGATAGCAAAACAAGGTTGTGCTTAACTGTTGCAACTAGTTTACACAGTGATGATAGTTTTAACTTTGAAGATAAGTCATTATCTCTTTAACTAACTGTAATTGAAGGATGGCTACATTTCACATGGGATGATACGCATTGAGAAGGTTTAACAAAAAAAAAATCCCTATTTTTTGCAAGATTTGGTGACTGCAGTGATCTTAAAATAGTAACAGTAGTTATTATGAACAAATTTGGTGTTTGGAAATCTGATTGACCACTATGATTCCTTAGAGTTAGTATTGCTCTTACTGCCAGAGCGGCTGAAACTCACACTGCCAATCCAAGAGTCTCATGTCTGCTGTTGTTACAAAACTTTTCAAATGTCACACAACTCACCGAGTATACTACACTACGACAACCGCCTAACCGCCGTATTACTGACATCTCAGTGTTAAACTGTGTATGGTATCGCTCTGTACGACTTCTGTATGTGTAGCAGCTGAAACTCACACTGCCAAGCCAAAAGTCTACTCTCTGCCTCCCACATTCCACATCACGGCTGCAACGGTCAGTCAGTTCCTCGGTTTATCAGTCAGTTGAAGATGAAATTATTCACCAATAATTTTAATACGTTTTTAAATGTTTGTACCATACTTTGAGTAAAAATGCCAAAATGTTGGAGGGTTTACATTCTTGATTATGCTCATTTAGTTTTCCTCACTGTCTTACATGAGTTAAAAAAAGAAAAGTAAAATTTCTGTTTGCTGACCAAACAAGGCACGAGATTCTATCACGGTGTGCTTTGGGAAAAGGAGATGGACCTTTCTAGCTGTTGTCTGATGTTTTATAAAAATACTTATTTTTATTTCTTAATTAAAATAACAGAAAATTAAAATTACAGTTTTTAGATAACTTCAAGAGGAAACTATTCAACAGCAGACGGAAGATCTAAAAACAAGCTAAATAATAAACCTTTAATTAATCTCATCAATCAATCAAAAGGACGATAAAAGAAGAGAATTCAAATAGAAGCAAGATGCTCTTATTTTGGCACAACATCAAGCGTTCACACTGTGAGATGTGATCCATGTCGTGGTCTGTTGCGCGTCAGTGTGCCACTCCTAGCAAACTGCCTCCAATAACTCTTCAAAGAGAATATTTTATAGACCAAGGCACAGCAAGAGGTTTGAATTATCAGCACAGGTGAATGCTGACCTCTCCACATTTTCTCACTGCAGTCCTGCATTTTAAACTCGCTCACTGTTTTTACACATCAAAAGGCTGTATAATCAACTCTAAATAAAGACTTAAATTCATAAAAAAAAAAAAAAAAATCTCAGTCAATTCTACTATTTTATAGTTAGGTGAAGTCTTGCTGTAAAATACAGTATTTTGCTTCCATCACTACAGGTTATTCAACGTGCACACAGGCAAAAAACCAATCCGCTTCCCCCGGTTTTCCTATATCAACCTCCCTGTGAATGTTCAGCTGTTTGTCTGTGTTTGTGACTATGTTGCTCATGTTCCCTCCATGACTATGCACCTCAAAATTTTGACTTGTTAAAAAATACATACTGGAAATAAAAAGCTGATTGTATTTCCGAGAGCAGCGCTCTGTCTCACCGAGTCTTTGTTCAGCCTCAACGAATTTTTCCTGAAGCATCCTTGCCAAACAGAATAGAAAATGTATTTCCTTATTTTGCATGTAATATGATTTATTTGTGTTTATAATAACAATAGATTAGTTCAATGCATGCTATATATTGCTGGTTGGAAAGTCTACAATGTTCTATGTGCTGTTTGTGCTTAATTCATCTGAGTTAAGGTCCCTATCCGACATCTCACACTCTTCTATTCTGAGCTCCAGTTTGGTTGATGACTTGATGACAACATAATTGCTGGACTGGAGAGAAACCTTGCAGTTCTAACACACTTCCCAGTCTTAAATATATGTTGCTCGACTGCTGAACATCATTCAAGCATCAGCTGCAAGATATGCGACAATCTCTTCAACTATTCTAATGGTATGGTAAGCAATGGTGAGTAACCCACAAAGCCACCAGAAATCCAGTTTTTGCCAGTTCTCAGAACATTGTGAGCCAGAAAGAGAAGCTCCAGCAGATGCATCTTTCACCAGAAAAGTTGTCTGAAGCAAGTTGACCCACGTTTGACGTCTTCAGTGGACTGCATTTACGTGGTTAGCAAGTTGTTACCAAGCTGCTTAGAAGCCACTGACTGGAGCACTGCAGGGCCTCACAGTGAGAACATGGAGGCGATAGTTGACTGCACTACAGACTATATAAACTTCTGTAACGATGTTGTTGTTCCAGTAAGATCTGGATGCTGCTGTATTAGCAGTGGCATCAAAGGCCTTCTGAACCAGAAGAGGAAAGGCCTTCAAAGAAGGCGACTTACAGGAGCTGAAGCGGATACAGAAGGAACTCAGAGTCCAGCTCAAGAGGGCCAGAGAGCCCCCCCCCCCCCCACACCACCCACGATCTCAGCAGCTCAGGTATGCAAAGAGCTGAAGAGACGATGCTCTGGCAAAGCTGCAGGTCCAGATGGAGTATCCCCCAGACTGGCTAGACTGGGAGCTGGGACCGCACCCCCCCCCCATACCATTTCTTTCAAACATTGTTCACATGTCACAAATCTGTCTAAATGTGTGATAGTGACACTGTTGATCATGATATTCTACTACAGAGACTAGAATATACTATTGGGATTAAAGGTTCAGCATTAAACTGGTTTCAATCATATTTAACAGACAGGTTCCACTTTGTTAATGTTAATGATGATTCTTCAGCTCGGATCAAAGTTAAATATGGAGTTCCACAGGGTTCTGTTTTAGGACCTATACTCTTCACATTATACATGCTTCCTGTAGGGAACATCATCAGGAAACACTCCATTAACTTCCACTGTTATGCAGATGATACACAGATCTACCTATCCCTGAAACCAGATGACACCGATCAACTTGTCAAATTACACGCTTGTCTTAATGACATAAAAACATGGATGAGTCTTAATTTTCTCCTCCTAAATTCAGATAAAACAGAATTTATTTTATTTGGCCCAAAACACCTGAGAGAAAAACTATCTAATCACATACTGTCCCTAGATGGTGTTGCTTTAACTCCCAGTGACACTGTGAGGAACCTGGGAGTGACCTTTGACCAAGACTTATCCTTTAACTCCCACATTAAACTGGTCTGTAGGACCTCCTTCTTTCACCTGCGTAATATTTCTAAAATCAGGAACATGCTGACTCAAGGCAATGCTAAGAAATTAATCCATGCATTTCCTTGTTATCAGGGGGCCCCAATAACTGCCTAAAAAGTCTCCAACTCGTTCAAAATGGTGCAGCAACAGTTCTCACAAGAACCAGTAGGAGAGATCATATCAGCCCAATATTAGCTTCCCTTCACTGGCTTCCTGTTAAATCTAGAATAGAATTCAAAATCCTCCTCTTAACCTATAAAGCCCTGAACAACCAGGCCCCATCGTATCTTAAACAGCTATTACTCCCATACTGTCCCAGGAGAACGCTTTGTTCTCAGAGTGCTGGTCTGCTGGAGGTTCCTAGGTTCTCTAAAAGTAGAACAGGAGGTAGAGCCTTTAGCTATCAGGCTCCTGTTATGTGGAACCAGCTCCCAGTGTCTGGAAGGGAGGCTGACACAGTCTCGGTTTTTAAGACGAGGCTTAAGACCTTTCTATTCAATAAAGCTTACAGTTAGGGGTCGTGCATGCTCTCTCTCTCTCTCTCTCTCTCTCAATGTAACTGTTTTGTAAGGTGATGTTGGGAAAATGAGTCATGGATTCATTGTATAAATCTGCGAACCTGTGTCCATTTCAATGGAAATAAAATGATCTCTCCCTCTCTCTCTCTCTTTCCACTGTGGGAGACCAATAGTCAGAACACCAAAACCCTGGACGAAGAGGCTGTCTCTTTGGTGGACTAGAGCCGAGCTTGAGGGATCGCAGACAGAACAGCAATCACAGCTGATCCATTGAGACTGGATTCAATGGGTGCAATTCTAATTGGGCATCAAATAAATCAGCTGCTCCACTGATTAATCGAGGTAACCCGCACCCAGTAAGTGTAAGCGTTTACTTAACCCCAGGCTCCTACCATGTGGAACCAGCTCCCAGTTCTGCTCCTTCTCTCGTTTTAATGTAATTTCATCGTACTACTGTAATTTCATTGTATTGCTACATGCCATTGATGATTGTTCCTCTTGTAACATATGTACCCTGTGTTTATATATGAATTGTATGTACCGTAGATACAAGAAGCTGTCTGTCCTATCTCCTTCTCTTTCTGTCCCCTCACCCCAACCGGAATAGCAGAAAGCGGCCACCTCTGAGCCTGGTTCTGCAAAGGTTTCTTCCTGTTAAAAGGGAGTTTTTCCTTTCCACAGTTGCCTATGCTTGCTCATGTGGATCTGTTGGGTTTCTCTGTAAAAGTGTCTAGAAACGACCATATTGTAATTGGCACTTCATAAATAAAGCTGAATTGAATTGAATTAGTGAGCACTTCTACTTTGCTGAGATAATCCGTCCCACCTCACAGGTATGCCACATCAAGATGCTGATCTGACATCATGATTAGTGCACAGGGGTGCCTTACACTGCCCACAATAAAAGGCCACCCTGAAATGTGCAGTTTTGTCTCACAGCAAAATGCCACAGATGTCGCAAGCATTGAGGGAGCGTGCAATTGGCATGCTGACAGCAGGAATGTCAACCAGATCTGTTGCTCGTGCATTGAATGTTCATTTCTCCACCATAAGCCGTCTCCAAAGGCGTTTCAGAGAATATGGCAGTACATCCAACCAGCCTCACAACCGCAGACCACGTGTAACCACACCAGCCCAGGACCTCCACATCCAGCAAGTTCACCTCCAAGATCGTCTGAGACCAGCCACTCAGACAGCTGCTGAAACAACTGGTTTGCATAACCAAAGAATTTCTGCACAAACTGTCAGAAACTGTCTGGTTCTGAGTCCCCATAAAGTGTCAGAGGAACTTGTAGCTCAGCTCACTACACTTTCAATGCTTTTCAGTCATTCTGTTGGAATTTTAGCTTGTAAGTCATGAAAATCAAAAATCCAGTTGAAACGGGTTTTTTCTAATGATCACATTTCACATATGAGGATTTCTTCACAACATTGTATGTCAACAGTCATGTGTTGCATGGAAGTATAAAGTTTTATGGTGTGAAAATTTCAATTACAACTCAAGTCATGTCAGCGTGAAAAGAAACAGCAAAGAATAAAACTCACTGGATTCACATCAACATTTTATTTCCATTTCTTGAGACTTGACTTTTATTGTGACAGACCACAAACTGAAGTGTTCCTGAAGCACAGTCTAGCGTCTGAATCAGTGATGTTTCCTTCAAGAGCACGGGGGTGGTGGTGGTGGTGACAGAGGAACGCCCCATAACTTGAGGTTTACTTCTACTATTAATCCATGTGGATTTACTGTCTGCTTCTGTATCCAGCCTGACGTTGCTGCATACCCCAAATTTACATGTAAAATGTGAGTTTTCTGCACCGGGCATTAAAATCCGCAGAGGGTCCATGAATCCACGGACAGACGTGATTTCCACGAAAAATGACGCGATCGCGGGATCCTGGAGGGTCTAATTTGTGAGTATTCCGCTGGTATTCTTGCCGGATGTGAGGGTCGAAGGCGGTGGTTGCTTCGTTCTGTCTCGTTACTGTAAATATTGACATATTACCATTATGCTTATTCACTGTTTTTACTTTTACCGACAAATGTAACATCTTGAAGCCCTCTGAGGCAACTGTTGTTGTGATACTGGGCTATACAAAAATAAATTGATTGATTGATTGATTGATTGGTGCAGCAATGAATTACAATAAATACATCTTTTCCACAAGTTTCACAAGAATGAGGCTTCTCACCTGTGAGAGTTTCAGTGTGGACCAACAAATCACTCTTTCGACTGAAACTTTTCCCACGTTTCCCAGACTGGACTACTGTAACGCACTCTTGTTGGGGTTTACAATTGGTAATTGGGAGTAAATTACTAAAGTATTGATTATTGGAAATAATTGATTACTTTAAGTAATTTAGTTACTTATTAATTTGAGTAAATTTTGATTTACCAATTAATAATTGCGGGTCATTAGTGGATCACCAACAACAATCAATTACAGCATAATCAACTGTTTAAAGTGAAGCACCAAGTAATTTAACCCAACATCAATTATTATTAATCAGAATAAATTGATGTTTATTCGTTAATAATGTTAAATAATCAGCTATTTGGGAATGGAGTAGACCACAAAGTGATTTAACCATTAAATTATTGATTAACAAGGTGTTCTCAATCAATAATGCCACAAATTACCAATTACCAGAGATGGGTAAATTACAGAAAATCCCCTGAGGGAAGTTGTGAATTATGCATTAAATAAACCTGTGGGTTATTTAATTAATAATTCTGGGGCACCACCTCTTCAGAGGAACATTCATTACCAATTTTCAGTTTCAAAGATGGAAAGATAATTTAAGCTGGATGTTAATCTTTGGATGAACAACCTAAATTATCAGAAAAGGTGTGAGATCGAGCAGACTGTTACAACCATCCACATTGTCACAAGACCACCAAACAAGAGAAGGAATCGTCCAGTTGAGATAATGAGCGTTTATTAACAATGTCTATTACTAATCAACACATCTAATAACAAAAACGGAACATTCAAAACTTGTAAGTTGTGTGTGCGTGCCCGTGGAGCAGGGATGTTAACCCGTTCAGAGCGCAGCTTGGCGGGGAGTGTGAATCGGGCTCGGTCTGCTCTGTCCGGTGACCGGCTGCGAGGGTGTGTGGGCTCGTGAGCACGGGAGCGCACGAGGAGAGGAGAGAAATGAGGAAAGAAAAACAGTCGGGATATCATGAACAGCTTCAGTCCGAGTTAACAATAAAAGAAAACACAAGCAAGAATTATCACCACTTTCTATGCCTAACTGCCCAGGTCTCAACCCTTGTGAGATGGGGGACTGAATGAGCAGCCCCGCTGCTCTGTGTCCCGTCGGCTGATGAGGTGTTCTGTGCGTTCAGCAGAACCTTGGCTCTTCTGGGGAAGTTCCACGTGGAGGAAGAGGTTCAGTCCAGGAGGAGGAGAGGGAGACGAGAAGCTGCTGCAGCAGGCTGGCTGCAGGCTGAGTGGAGCTTCGGCGGTTCGGTCCTGCTGGTGTCTCGGTCCGCTCCAGGGCAGCCCCTGCCGTTCTGCTCTGCTGGGGAAGGTTTTCACCGGTGAAAAAGGGGAGATGGTCGGTTCCGTCGCGTCCTGCCTGCGGGTCAGTTCGGTACCGAGTTTAGTCCGTGGGAGAGACGCGCTGTGCGCGTCTTCTTCTTCTTCTTCTTCTTCCTTGGAGTTCTATAGCAGCTTGCATCCCAAACTGTTGCACTACCGCCATCTGCTGATCATTCCCTCTCTATCTTATATTGTTATTATACTCTCTCCATTAGTGCCGTTTCTCTTAGAAATGTACTCAAATGTCCTCCACTTCTTCCCCACTTCAATATTTCCGTCATCCCTCCGCTGTGCACATCCTTCGTAGACAGAAACTTAAGATGAACTGAAGATGGTGCCTCTGGTGACGTGTTTGACTGGCAGGCGGAGCTCCCGCCCCCAGGGTCTGCTTGGCCAATCAGACAGCAGGATCTGGTAATCCCGCCTCTCTTCGAACTCAATCTCACGATGGCCCTCGTGAGGTGGGGCGGTGGTATTGCACCCATTTGCCAGGCTTCCCTCCTGCTCTGAGGGCAAATAAGCGGCCATTTTGAGATGTTCGAACCATGAAATGGCCACCACCCGATGGGGGTGGGGGATTCCTTTGTTCACCAGGTCTGTTCGTAAACTATTCGTGGCATTGTCCCGACACGTTCACGGGCAGTTGGCGCATAGTTCACGGTCCGGTCGCGATATTTTGTCGTGGCCAAAATTTTGAAGATTTCAAAATTCTCGTCCCGACATGGCACGCAGTGACGACGGGTTTACGCACACTTCACGGCACTTTACGAGTGGTTTGCGACCGTTTGCGACTCGATCCGTGCCAATGCATGCCATGGAATCATGCAAGTGTAAACCTAGCTTTACCCTGTGCCCACTGTAGCACTTTGAGATTTGACTTCAAATGTAAAGTGTGCTATAAATAAAACTTATTATTCACAGGAATACGGCTTCTCACCTGTGTGACTTCTCATGTGAACCTTCAAATAATTCTGTCGACTGAAACTTTTGCCACATGTTCCACAAGAATGAGGCTTCTCACCTGTGTGAATTCTCTTGTGGACCAACAAATGACCCCGTTGACAGAAACTTTTGCCACATGTTTCACAAGAATGAGGCTTCTCACCTGTGTGAGTTCTCTTGTGGTCCCTCAAATCACGCTGCTGACTGAACCTTTTGCCACATGTTTCACAAGAATGAGGCTTCTCACCTGTGTGAATTCTCACGTGGACCAACAAATGACTCCGTCGACTGAAACTTTTGCCACATGTTTCACAAGAATGAGGCTTCTCACCTGTGTGAGTTCTCTTGTGGACCTTCAAATCACGCTGCTGACTGAACCTTTTTCCACATGTTTCACAAGAATGAGGCTTCTCACCTGTGTGTATTCTCATGTGGCGCAACAAATGACTCCGTCGACTGAACCTTTTGCCACATGTTTCACAAGAATGAGGCTTCTCACCTGTGTGAGTTATTTTGTGGACCTTCAAATCATGCTGTCGACCGAAACTTTTGCCACATGTTTCACAAGAATGAGGCTTCTCACCTGTGTGAGTTTCAATGTGGCGCAACAAAGCACTCCGTTGGCTGAAAGTTTTGCCACATGTTCCACAAGAATGAGGCTTCTCACCTGTGTGAGTTCTCTTGTGGACCTTCAAATCACGCTGCTGACTGAACCTTTTCCCACATGTTTCACAATACGGCTTCTCACCTGTGTGAACTGTCATGTGTCGAAACAAAGAACTGTGAAAACTGAACCTTTTGCCACATGTTTGACAAGAATGAGGCTTCTCACCTGTGTGCATTCTCTTGTGGCCCGGTAGCTTGAAACTTTTGCCATATGTTTCATAAAGTATCTTCTCATCGGTGACCGTTAACTGATGTTTTTTATGGTCAGTTTTCTCACACGTTTCTTCATAGTCAGCCTGCTTCTCTGAAACATGAAAGATGTTCTCACTGTTTCTATGAAACACCTTGAGTTTTTTCAGCTTCAAATTTGGAGCTGATTCTGAGTCCATGTGTCTTTTCTCATGGTGGACTTCAGAGTCCTGAGAGAGGAACCACTCAGTCTCTGGTACTTCTGGTTCACTCAGGTCACTGTGATGCTCAACAGAAGGAACCTTCAAGGTTTCACTTTCAAACTTTAGAGTAAAATGTTCTGCCTTCTGGCTGCTACCGAGTTTCTTGTGTTCCTCAATCTGTGAGGATGTTGGTTCCTCCTGCTCCTCCTTAAACTGATGAAGTCCTGGTTCTTCTTGTTTGATCTGTGGAGGTTCTGGTTCTTCTTCTTGTTTGATCTGTGGAGGTTCTGGTTCTTCTTCTTGTTTGATCTGTGGAGGTTCTGGTTCCTCTTCTTGTTTGATCTGTGGAGGTTCTGGTTCCTCTTCTTGTTTGATCTGTGGAGGTTCTGGTTCCTCTTCTTGTTTGATCTGTGGAGGTTCTGGTTCCTCTTCTTGTTTGATCTGTGGAGGTTCTGGTTCTTTTTGTTTGATCTGTGGAGGTTCTGGTTCTTCTTCTTCTTTGATTTGTGGAGGCTCTGGTTCTTCTCCTCTGATGCGTGGAGGTTCCGGTTCTTCTTCTCTGATGTGTGGAGGTTCTGGGTGGTCCTGTTCTAGACAGTAGTGTGTTTCTTGTTTAAAGAGCTGCTCCTCTCTGCAGTCATGGTCCTGTTGGAGCTCTGCAAGGAAACAAAAGCAGGAGATCAAAGATGATTTTATTACTATCAGCACAATGAGGCTTCTCACACAAGTGAAAAGCATCATTCTGGTCATTAGCAACATGAACTCTACAGTCCACTTACAAAATCTGTTACTCCAGCAGTCAAAGTGAAACTTCAATTCATAATTCAAAAACACATTCCAGTCCCATTGTTATTTCTTGATCCTCTTCAGCTGCTGATTAATGAATTATCAGAATGAAGTGTTTTGAGGCGGTGTCTTCACTCACCTGCAACATTCTGCTAACTGTTTACTCCACTACCTGAAGTGTAGGGATAATGAGACATCCTGCTTTGAAATGTTGTCAGGAAATGCCTCTTTAAACAACATCAACCTCCACAACTTCACTGGGCAGACCAGTGAGGGCAAAGGTCATCCCGGTTCCATCAAGCACATATGCTCACAGCGTCTCCATACCTGTTCTGTGTAACTTGATCTGAGGATTCCAGTTGATTTGCAGCATTCTGTGTTGACGAGCGATCTCCTCCTCGTACTGAAGCACAGCTTGTTGAACCAGGGTGAATATTTCCTCAGCAGCAGCAGCAGTTAGTCTCTGGATGGTCAAGTCTCTCACAGAGTGGTGGGAATTGTCTCCTTCACCATCAGTAACAGTCTCCTCTTTAATGTGTGGAGCTTCATGTTCCTCCTGCTCCACACTGGAGCTCGTCTTCTGGTTCCCCGTGTGTTGCTGTGGACCCTCTGGAGGGAAACCAGACAAAAGTCCCTGATGTGATGGATGTGAAGGTTTTACAGTGATGGCTGGATGAAACAGGACAGGAGATACTGAAAATACAAACATTCAATCACAACAAAACCTGCTCTGCTCAGTAAAACTGACAGTACATTTGGGCTTTAAAGGATAAATGGGAAAACTGTCTGGATGCAACATGACTTTCTCTGAGTTCTCAAACCTTTGTGAGAACCATATGAGATGTTTCCCACTTTTTCTCCGAGCAACACTGAAACGCATCATTACTCTCAACGGTTTACTGCAATGTCTGGATTATAAAGGTGAAGCGAAAAATCTGCACAAACGCGTGTTAGCTCAGACTGAGTGTAAACAAATCACTTCCTCAGTTTGTAAACAACGTTTCCTCTGTGTTTAATACTGAAGGTTTCTGTTACTTCAATGTGAACAACTGCTGCTGCAGCCTCGTTTCTGTTTGAAAGCTTTAAAGCGATACTTCAACATTCTGGCAATTATAATCCGCACATTCACTACGCTGTGGAACACCAACAAATAATATTGTAGCGTTACGACACTGAAGCAAATACTGGGAACTACTTTTTCTTTTGAAATCACTACGCCCAGACAAGTAGTTCCGTCTTAGCAATCTTCGCATAAACAACTCAATCTCGTAATTTTGCATTAATATTTAACAGCGTAGTGAATGTGCGGATTATAATTTGCCCACCAAAGTGTTTTGGGGTTGTTGGATTTTGTATTTGATGAGTTTGACGAGGGGGAACCAAAATACCATCCACTTCCATTGTGTCCGTCCTGAAAACCTTCCCCGACTCAACTCTGAATAAACAACAGCTCGCCCTCACAAAACAAGTAAGTATACTGTTCGAAATGACTAATGAATTGCGCTAAACGGGCCAATTTGCCAAAATGTTGAAGTATCGCTTTAAATCAATGGAACGATGATCCAGGAGTCACATTCATGTGTTCACTCTCACGTTTCAATACCTGTTCTGTGTAATTCGACATGATGTTTCCACTTGATTTGCAGCAGTTTTCTCTGTCGATCAATCTCCTCCTCGAACTGGACGATAGTTTGTTGAAACACGGTGAATATTTCTCCAGCAGCAGCAGTTAGTCGCTGCTTAATAAACTCTCTCAAAGCTTGAACTGAACTCATTCTTTCCTCTGAAAGACATAACCGCACAGCCGCCATCACTACTTCTTCTTCTCTGACTAATCTGGAGGATCACAAACGGCGTTCAGCTTCATCCTGACTCCTGCTGGACACAGGGGGAACTGCAGCTCATCCTCTGTGTTACTGTATATCTTACTCACCATTTGTTTGTAAGAATGTATATTTGTTGGTAGCCTTTCCAGCATTTCTTTGTGGATTCATGGATTCGTAAATTTGGATCTTTTTTGCCCTTTCATTTTGATTTTATGGATGTGGATGTTTGCGCCCCTTTACATGGTGGTGAAACAGAAGCACTGCACCAGTTTGAGAAATCTGAAAGTGAGACCGTTTCAAAGCGCTTGGCTGTCAGAATAGTGACATCTGCTGGTTATTTGTATGTACTGCATGTGGAGAGGGAGAAATTGTCACATAGAGCAAAAGTTGCATGTTGCGCCCCCTGCGCATATGTGACGCAGCCCTGAGTCCCTTGATGCACGCAGCGTTCTGGTGCCCGCGCCGGTCAGCCTGACCGTCTGTATTAGTCACTATGTTGAGCCTCGTCAATAAACAGCACGTTTGAAATATAATGTCGTCCACCGTGCGGTTACTTGGAGTAGTAAACGTCACATGGTGTCAGAAGACAACTGGATTTGAGCCGCCGAAGGTCGGACGTGAGAGAGAGGAGCCGAAGTGTGCGTCGCCATGGCGAAGTTTACTCCGCCGGAGCAGTTTGATTTCTCAAAGCCGGAAGCATGGCCTGACTGGAAGCTGAGATTCGGCAGGTATCGCATAGCTTCGCTGCTCACGGAGGAAGGGGAAAATGTGCAGGTAAATGCATTAATTTATTCCATGGGAGCGGAGGCTGAGCACATATTCAAGGCGTTCACGTTCACGGATGCTGCGGATGCAGATAAATATGACGTCGTGCTGGCCAAATTCGATGAGCACTTCATCCCGAAACGAAACGTCATCTATGAACGTGCTAAGTTTCACTCCAGAGTTCAACAACCAGGCGAAAGTGTGGAAGCATTTGTCAGGCAACTGTATGAACTAGCTGAAAACTGTGATTTTGGAGCATTGAAAGAAGAGCAAATGCGGGATCGCATAGTGATTGGAATTCGTGATAAACAAGTGTCACAGAAACTGCAAATGAAAAGTGATTTAACATTGAAGACCGCCATCGAAACAGCCAGGCATTGTGAATTGATCAAGTCACAGAATACAGAGCGAGGACACGGCGCAGAGCACGTGGACAATGTTAAGTCAGTGAAGAAGACTGAACCAAAAAAATATGGCAATATGGCGAAGATAAACAAAAAGATGAAAAGAGGAACATGCACGAGATGTGGGCGTAATCACAGTGAGGCCGAGCAGTGCCATGCAAAAGGAAAAAAATGCATGAAGTGTAACAAAATCGGGCACTTTGCAGCTGTGTGCCATTCAAAAACCGTGCAGGAAATAACAGAAGCTGATGAGAGTGATACAGTGTTCCTGGGCTCAGTAGAGCTACAACAAAATGATGCACCGATTGCAGAGGATGAGCCACCATGGCGGACAACTCTCACTGTAGCAGGTACGCCAGTCTCATTTAAAATTGATTCCGGTGCTGACACTTCAATCATGTCTGAAGCCACATATGGCACACTGCGGAACAAGCCTCGACTCAGAGAAGTGAAGAGCACCCTTCAGAGTCCAGGTGGCACTGTGGCCACAAGGGGGCAGTTTTTAGCTAAACTAAAAGCCAACATCAGTGGACAACTGAGAAGTTGCTGCTTCCGTGTGGTTGTTGTTCAAACTAATGGGGAAAATCTCCTAAGCAGAACAGTGGCAACCAGACTGGGCCTAATTAAGCACATCAACGAGGTCAATGCATTCAGTGGCCTGGGCACACTAAAAGGAGAACCAGTGAAAATCACACTGAAAGAAGGTGCAGAACCATACAGCATCGCTACGCCACGGCGAGTACCAATTCCGCTACTCCCTCGGGTTGAGGAGGAGTTGAAGAGAATGGAGTCAATGGGCATAATAGAAAAAGTGACTGACCCAACTGAATGGTGCGCGCCCATGGTTCCAGTCATGAAAAAGAATGGAAAAATAAGAATTTGCGTGGACCTGAAAAAACTCAATGAAAATGTGAAACGTGAAAAGTTTATCTTACCTACCTTGGATGACATCATGCCCAAGCTAGCAAAGAGTACAGTGTTCTCCAGCCTGGATGCCGAGAGCGGATTCTGGCAAATTCCTCTTGAGGAGAACAGTGCTCGCCTGACCACCTTTATCACGCCCCTGGGCAGATACTGTTTTAAGCGGCTACCGTTCGGGATCACGTCTGCGCCCGAAATCTTTCAGCGAAAGATGTCTGACCTACTGCATGGGCATGATGGAACGGTCGTGTACATGGACGACATATTGGTTTTTGGAGAAACACAGGAAATACACGACCACAGGCTAAATCGAGTCATGGAGACCATCACCGCCGCAGGTCTACGACTCAACAAGGAAAAATGCAGGCTTAGCCAACCAGAGCTGAACTTCCTGGGACAGGTCGTGACCAAGGATGGCATAGCGCCTAACCAAAAGAGGGTCAAAGCCATAACAACAATGGAACCACCCCAGAATGTGAGTGAGCTGAGACGGCTACTTGGTATGGTGAACTACCTAGGCCGTTACCTACCAAACCTTTCCACTGTGTTACAGCCACTCAACGAGCTACTCAAGACTGAGCGTGATTGGTGCTGGGGTCCACAGCAAGACAGAGCGTTCGCAGAAGTGAAACGGCTAATTTCATCAGCACCAGTCTTGGAGTTCTTCGATCCGGCGAAGCCAACCATCGTCGGTGCAGACGCAAGCAGTTATGGGCTCGGAGGAGTCCTCCTGCAGAGCCATGATGGGGTCCTGAAGCCTGTTGCATTCTGTTCGCGTACATTTACGGATGCCGAGAAGAGGTACGCTCGGATCGAAAAAGAGTGCCTTGCAGGAGTGTGGGCCTCTGAGCGTTTCTACCAGTATCTTTGTGGCTTAGAGAGATACAAGCTGCTTACAGACCACAAACCACTGGTGACTCTGATCAACTCAAAAGACCTTGACACCGCACCTATTCGTTGTCAGCGCCTGCTCATCAGGTTAATGAAATTTAACCCAGTCGCAGAATACGTTCCAGGCAAACACCTAGTCGTCGCCGACGCCTTGTCTAGGCAACCCCAGGCAGCCACTGGTCCAGGTGACCTAGAAGCGGAGGTGAAAGCTTACGTGGACTCCGTTGAGGACGACCTGAGAGTGAGGAAGCCGGTCATCGAGCAGATTAAAGACCAAACAGGAACAGATGCTGAACTCCAGTGTGTCCTCAAGTATGTCCAAAAGGGGTGGCCGGAACACTTGAAGAGTGTAGCTGTCAGAGCAAGCACCTACTTCAAAGATCGTGGTTCACTCAGTGAGGCCAGTGGATTGCTGTGACGTGGCAAGCAGATTGTGATCCCTAGCAGTATGAGAGACTACATGTTGCAGAAGATTCACGAGGGCCACCAAGGCCTTACTAAGTGCCGAGAACGGTACAATGGCGCTGTGTGGTGGCCAGGTATCGCCAGTGATGTGAAAAAGCTTGTGATGTCATGTAAACATTGCAACATCTACAGACCGAGCCAGAACAGAGAACCGTTGATCTCCACACCATTGCCAGATCTACCATGGCAGAAGCTCGCAGCTGACCTGTGCGAGTTCAAAGGTCGACACTACTTAATTGTGGTGGACTATTTCTCCAGATGGCTCGAGATCCTGGACTTACCAAAGACAAATTCAGAAACTGTCATACAGAAGCTGAAAAGCATCTTCACACGCTACGGGATTCCAGAGGAGCTCATGACAGATAACGGTCCTCAGTTCGTCGCCGAACAGTTCAAAAACTTTACAGCTGAGTATGACTTCCAGCACGTTACTTCGAGCCCTCATTTCCCACAATCCAACGGCATGGCCGAAAGAGCTGTGAAGACGGCAAAGTGGATTCTCAAACAAGACAACCCTCACCTAGCTCTCATGAGCTACCGCTCAACACCAACAGAGCCAACTAGGCAAAGTCCCGCCAAGTTGTTGATGGGTCGAGAAATCCGTACAACACTCCCTGTACTCAGAGAGAGCCTGCAGCCAGTGTGGCCTAATCTAGAGACTGTCAAGGGAAATGACGCAAAAGCAAAACAGTCCTACGAGAAGTATTACAACCGCAGACACTCCGCCAAGCCTCTACCACCACTTTCCATCGGTGACAAAGTCAGATTGAAGATCAACGGAGAAAAGGCTTGGACAACACCAGCGACTGTGCAGCGCCAGGAGGCTGCGCCGCGTTCCTTTACACTGGAGACGGAGCGTGGCAACACACCACGACGGAACCGGCGCCACATCCAGCTGGTCAACCAGGAGCTGTCATCACCGCAAAAGATGGATGTTCCTCAGCCGACGGATCAAGATGGACAGCGAGTGCCAGCAGAGCAGGACTTATCCACCGCCAGTGCTCCTGCTGATGCCCCTGGTTCCCCTGAACACCCAACTCCAGTCGTTACCAGGTTTGGTCGGACTGTTAAGCCAAACCCCAGGTATGTTAAGTAGTTGAGATGATGGACAAAAAGGGCAGAATAATCCCTTCTCATCTCAAGGGACTGTGGTAGTCTACCCACACCCTTAGTAAAAAAAAAAAAGAAAAAAAAAAAAAAGAAAAGAAACGAAAAAAAAGTGCGTTGAACAGTTTGTGAGACTGTTGTTTTTGTTGTTGTTGTTGTTGGGTGTGTTAACCGTTTTCTCTGCTATGTTCGGACTGTGCTTTAGTGGGTCTGCGTGGGTACACCTTTGGTTTGGCGTTCTGCCTGTAATTACTGTTTGTGTGGTTTATGCCTACTGCGCTTGTAAAAGAGGGGGAGATGTCACGTAGAGCAAAAGTTGCATGTTGCGCCCCCTGCGCATATGTGACGCAGCCCTGAGTCCCTTGATGCACGCAGCGTTCTGGTGCCCGCGCCGGTCAGCCTGACCGTCTGTATTAGTCACTATGTTGAGCCTCGTCAATAAACAGCACGTTTGAAATATAATGTCGTCCACCGTGCGTTACTTGGAGTAGTAAACGTCACAGAAATTACTCAGCACATCACTTTTTCCACATTTATTACAAAATGCATTAAAATTTTAGGTTAACTTCCGCAAAATTCGAGTCGGATTTACAAGAAACAAAAATAATTACCGCAAATTTATTCGTACAAATGTATTTAAAAAATAAAAAAACTTAGAAATGACGTATTTTCACAGCCTTTTCCGGGAAGTTGAAAGTTAAGCTCCGTTGTTTCTTCTGTCCAGCTTCACTGGAGTCCAGCTTTGGTGAATTCAGTTGACTGGACATCCTCTGATGCACAAGTATCCAACTCCGGTCCTGCACGTTCCACTCTACTGTAGGCTTAAGGCCTCTCCAGGTAATTCATTTTATGATTTAGGTTAAAAAAAAAAAGACTTGACGGTAACACCAACATTAGATGTAAGTGTGCTGAAGCAGGGAGAGGAAAATTGGATTTCTGAATTTTATTCGATCAAATATCTTATTAGTCTGGTAATAATAAGACAATAGAACTAGTAGAAGCCATTTATACCTATTGTTGGCAGGATATTTGGCTTTTTTTTCAAAGATTTCCTTTTCTTTTTGTTATTGTTGCAATGTTTGACACATTCTTAGAGGACATAAGTTACAGGAAAAGGATGGCACAGGCACTAGACCAGCAAACAGAACAGGAACAAACAAGGACAAAGGGGTTTCCCGACGCGTCATTAGGCGCGTCATCGACCCGGAAGTCGCCATCTTGGAGGTACTCCGTATCACAACAAAGCACAAGTCCTACGGAAGATCCAGAGCGTTATTAAGAAAAATTGTAAATTATTGCCGTGTCATTGGTTGTACCAATAGGTCAGACCGAGAAAAACTTTTGGAATTCTATAGACTTCCAAAAGTTATAAAAAACCAGGGTGAGGAATGCCAAAAACTACAGCAGGGCCGAGCGGTGCTTCTGGTTAGCAAAGCTTAACCAAGATCTACGAGGGAAAAAAACTGGACAACATCAGAATTTGTTCAGCACATTTCTTGTAAGGTAAGTGAAACAGAGTGCAACAGTTTAAGCTCATTAATGACTTCATATGTTACTTTGATCATTCATAAACGTTTAGCTTCTACAGAAACTTGAATTTTTCTGTCCCTAGCCTTAAGAGATGTATTACTCCTGAAGAAAACAGTTTGTGCTAGATTTTAAAGTATTTTTTTTATTAAAAAAAACATATTTCAGCTATCACACTATATGTAGCCATCAGCTTGGTAATATTTGCGTTTTAGTAATCAATTATTTAGAACCCCAACAAAAGTGCTGGTCCCCCGTGAGGGTCCAGGAGGTGGGAGCCAACTGTACGGATCTTTACCACCAATAAACTGTAGCTTCTCGAAATATCGGGCTTCCTCTTGTAACCCAAGGCCTTCCCGATATTCCTATGCTTCTTCAGTCCGTTTTGACGAGCTTTCTTGTGCTTTCGACATGGCTGAACGCACTCAAATTGTTCCATAACACACAATCGCGACTACCGTCAGTATGATTGTTTACACTGAGCATCTCCAATATGGCGGCGCAGCGAGGGTACCGCCCAAGTCGTGACGTTGGTGAAAACCCGAAATCCCGACTGTTTTCACCAGTTGCTTTAAACTCTGTGTGAGTTCACGCCACGCTCCACCTATGCAGTAATGGCAAATGAATGAATGACAGTTGAAAACGGGTAATGCCAAGATTAAAAAAAGGCTCGTAGACAAAGGTAACAAAAAGCGCAGTGGACACATGGAGGTACGGGAACACGAGGAAAGTGAGCTAATATGCACCGTGGAAGAGGAGACACAGGTGAATCCCATTAGGGAGGAGTCAGCTAATCACATGGTGGGAAGGCAGACAGGAACAGGAGACAAGTGACCTGAAACAGAGACAAGACATGTATGCAAAACTGGACGTGCAGCGTGCACCACATAAACTTAACCCAGGCCAGAGTGTGTCTGAACACATTCTGCACTGGTGCTCGCTGACTGCCTGAAAAATATATATTTAATTTATCATTGTTTGTTTTTTTGGCCATATCTTAAACTGTCTGATCTCTGCAATTGATCTGGATTTATTGTGACAGTGCTCATTGTCTTCGGCATGGTGCAGTTTTCTTGGTGCCTGTAATCCACACATCACTTTGACCAACTCCATACAGTGTTCTCCTTGTCAAGAACTGACAACTTGTCAGTATTGTCAAAGCTGTCATGGCACCCAGCCTCCCACGTTCATCTGCATCCACTCACTTCTGAGGCCGGGTGTCTCGACTGTTGGTGTCAATGCTGCCAGCTCTGATTCTTCACTTCTTAATTTTGTAGTCATTCCAATTAAATGTACTGATAGCATAGTTTATCTCTAAATATAAATATAAATCTAAACCTATCGTTGTTTACTCCAGCTTCCTGCAACTTCTTACACACCTCTCTTAGAAAGTTGTGGCTTATCTGAGCTGGACCTTTCTCCACAGAGTTTGCATGTCTTGACTTTGCATGGTTTTCTGCTGGTTGTTCAGTGTCCTTCAGCAGTCCTGGACAGGTAACCCATTGTGTCCCCTGCCGGGGTCTACTATGAGCTAGGATCAACTCTACCCTGAACTGGGTAGTGCAGTATAGAAGATGGGCCACATGGTGACGTAGTGGTCAGTGCTGGGCGTTTGGTGGTGAAGATGGGTGGATATGTTCTAATCTTTTAACAGATTTTATATTATTTATAGCCCTTTGTTGCTGTGGTCATAGGGTGGTTTCTAATTGTGTGGTTGACATTGGTGACATAGATCAAATGTCAGCTGTCTCTGAACCACTCAGTGTCGACAACTAGGGATTATCAACATGCTGCAGACAGTGTTGAGGTAGATTCCCCATTGTTGTAATTGATATGAATTACATGAGGAATCTCTCTATAATTGAAATCAGTATCTCACATGAAAACGTTCCTCCAGCTTTGTGTATATTTTATCTTTTATATGTTGAAAGCAGTCCCATGTCTTAGCCTATTGATTAGTCTGACTTTGTGTCCGAAGGATCCCATCCATCTGTATGTTCATTTAATGGCCCCGCAACCGGGAACCTGACGAGGATCCCACTGTCTGCTGTTACTGGAAAGAGACATAAATAAACCCGATCGACCGCCTCATTGATTACTTGTCAAATATCTCTCTTAATGTGACTGGTGCGAGAGGGACATCAGGTAGTAAACTGATGGGATGCGTTTGTATCTTTAGATGTGCGTGTGTGTGTGTGTGTGTGTGTGTGTGTGTGTGTGTGTGTGTGTGTGTGTGTGTGTGTGTGTGTGTGTGTGTGTGTGTGTGTGTGTGTGTGTGTGTGTGTGTGTGTGTGTGTGTGTGTGTGTGTGTGTGTGTGTGTTTGCGCAAGATCTTCCCATCAAGCAGTCTTCAGAGATAAAGACGTCTACGGCCAACACCGACCCTATCAATACTACTTCCACAAATTGTCTGCGCATCGTAATCTGTCTTCAGTACTGGATACCGAGTCCACAACCAGCTGTTAAAATGCACTTTGCTTTGGTGCAAGTCAGGCCCGCCCATTAATCTGTCACTGTATCCACTGCTTTCACCTTTAATCATCTGATCTACGTCCTTCAAATGATGGAAACCACAGTTGCTTTTCACACTGTTTAGTTTTGATGACAATGATGAGCCATTTTGATCGGGCTCATGTTTCGATGCCTCATCAGCACAGGGGTGTCGAACACATTTTAGTTCAGGGGACACATGAAACTTAATTTCAGCTGGTTTGATAAAAGACTGCCATAATAAACATTAAATTTACACTTTAAACTTTTTCTTGGTTAAGGTGGAGAAACATGACAAAAGTGTTTTGTATTTTAACAAAGTCATAACATGAAAACAAAACTCACTATGATCTCAATAAAATGCTAATTTTAAGAGTTAGAGAGTTACTTTATTAATCCCAATTTGGGAAATTCGATGCAAAACAAAGTGAAATGTACCACAAAAAAAAAAAGTCCCCTTTTATCGCAAATTCACTCTGACAGACTGGATTTGAGGATGTGGTTTTTATGACAGTATCTCAGCTGTGGTCTCAGTGTAGTTTTGTCTGCTTCTTATGAAATTGGCCTAAAAAAAAATATTATTTTCTTTAAATCTTCTTCTCAATTTTTATAATTTGCTATTTGGTTTGGCGGGCCGGATTGGAGCTGCTTGCAAGCTGGTTTTGGCCGACGAGCCTTATGTTTTGACACCCCTGATGTAACAGGTACCTCTGAAATATGTGCAAATATCACGAGCAGTGTCGGACTACATCCACTAGAGGGCAGTGTTGTATAGATCATTTTTAACGAGCAGCCCAGTCGTCCAATGTAGCGCTATTAAAGAGGATTAAACGCGCACCGGTGCACAGCAGGATTACGCCCCATTGCCTTGACGGTTATTATTATTGTTATTATTAATACTATTATTTTCCGTCCCATTATTTTAAACATGTCGACACTATTAAAAAACACGCCTTGTGAATCTATTTCAAATAATTTTACACTGCAGTTACTCATTTACAAATGAAACACTATGAGAACCTCTGGGTTTTATGCGCATAACCATTTCAAGACTTGGAGATAAAACAGTTTAGATGTTTCTGTTATTCAGTCTCAACGAAAAAACAGATATCATAATATTATAAAGACTTTTCGAAAGAAATGTTTATATGGTATCACAAGATATAAAAAACAACAGATCGAATATGATTGTGCGGTTTTCTACAATACAAATGTCATGTGGACACTTAAACGACATGTTATTTTCCATCCAATGTGCAACTGGATTTTCTTTGGTCGCCTTTCACTTTAGCTGCAACCGAAATGTTTTATTGAAGTTTATTTTGCATGTAATTTTGGAACAGCCGTTAAATCGTTTTTATTCACCTGCTTCTATTTTTTTTTTTTTTTTGTTATCAACAATGTTATCAAAAATATAATATGATAAAATTAATCATCAGAAAGTCATCCCGTACAAATCACAGGATCAGAAAAACTGAAACTGCTGTAATATATTGTCCCTCTGAAATAGTCCTTTATTTGAACTGCGGATGTTGCGGAGGAATGATGGATCAATGTCTGCGGTGCAGCATTATTTTTTATTGCATTAGCTGCGTTTGATTGAGTCGATAATTCTCCACAGAGGGGCAGCATGCACTGGGCCATACAAACGGCTGCGGGCCTCTTTTGCGCTGCACGCCGTTACAAAAATCAGGAAATAATGACATTATTAAAGGCGTGATTAATGGTGGAATAATTTGTAAATAAATAAGACTCTGACTGAACATATGTTTCTTACATTTGTTTTAAATTTACCATAAGTCGAAATTTGAAAACGGCAACATATGACCTATTATTTTTATTATTATTATTATTATTATTATTATTATTATTATTATTATTATTATTATTATTATTATTAATATTAATATGAATATATTATGTAGCCATAAACAGAAAAAAACAATATGCTCGTTTTATTTCTTTTTTTTTTTATTTTTAATTTGTTTTTACAACCGTGTTTAGTTGGACAAAGCAGTGATAAATATCCCTGTTGATCATTTGATTGATTACCTTGCTCAAAGGTCACACGGGCGCTGGTAATTTCCTTGCGCCGGAGGCTCCCTTTTCACTTTTCGTCTGCCTCCGCAGCCCCCCGTGCGGGTCGTCTTATGTTTTAACCCTTTCGCGGCTGAAGTGCGCAACAGCGCGACGGTCGGAGCCACGAACACAAGTTTTTTTTTTTTACCTGAGTGTTTTAAACAACTCCGACTTTTCAGTCGTTTTGAAGCGGATCGAGCGCGATGAGGCGGCCAATCCGGTTCGTGCGCGCGCGGGACTGCAGGGGGTCCCGAGCTCAATTAATTCCTAATAATTAGAACCCACGGGGCTGTGGTGATGCGCGCGCAGCTCCCGTGTATCATAATAAAATATGGATTGGAGAAAGTGCTTGAAGGAGGAGAGAAGAGGCGGAAGAAGTGAAAAGTGAGTTATTGTTGAGGTGAAAGAAAACTGTTTCCATTTAGGCTAATTGAGCTCTCTCTCTCTCTCCCTCTCTCTCTCTCTCTCTCTCTCTCCCTCTCTCTCTCTCTTTCTCTCTCTATAGGAGCAGCCCACTTAATAGCACCATTTAAGTCGTTACAGTAGAGGCAGAGCGAAGTACAACCACAATAAAGTATCAGCATTAACCTCTCCTAACTCGGTCCTTCTAATGAGAATTAGAGATTCTCCGGTTTCGTTTACATTTTGAACCTACAGCTTTGTCTCTAAAACAAGTAATAAATGAGAGGGTGCCTGTGAAAACACGTCCAGTGAAACACTTTTGGGGTGGTTTGACCCGTTTGCGCATAAATCCTGAAGGGTTATGTACATTAATTTTAAAACATTGCACCTAAATGAATATTTCCCTTCCAAGGTGTATAAAGTTTCATCCCAGGTGCGTAAACTGAGCACGGAGTGAGCGTGCACGGACTGAGCGTGTACGCTTCGCAAGCGCTCTAGAATTGGCCTTTTTAGGCCACCACACTTCGCTTTAATTATTTGTTCTCGTGCAGGCCCGATGATGTCACGACTTCACTCGATTTCTACACACTTTGGAATCGATAGCTCGAGTTCACAGCCCATTACAGAGTTCATCTGCAAGGTCAGCGTGATCTCCTGCGGATCTAATTAATTGCCAATTACTTTAATTATCTGCAATCTGCGCGGGGGCGAATAGGATCCAACTTTATGATAACATCTGCGTGGATATTGATGTGGGTATTGGATTTAGCTGTTTCTTTCTGAGTGTAATTCATCAGTAAAAACAAACAGGGATACGTTTTGGAGTCACGTTGTGATCTTTTGTCTTGATGCATGACCTCCTAAACGTTATTGTGATAGCGGAGGACAAGCTGGCACGCGCTTATATATGTGCCACTTTCACATAAAACCAAGAGCTATAAAACAGACTGAGATTATTTAAATTGATGCTTGAACAAAACTCTTTTTCCATCCCGATGGAGCCTGTCTCCTTCCAAATTGAATCGAGTAAAAAAAAACCCCAAAAACATCCTTTTTGAGTCCATCAGCAGTTACGAAGTGGAGAAATTCACACTGTGTAACAGGGACGTCTCAAACGGACATTAATACTGAGCACTTAACATATTAATAATTGTCAGCACAAAGAGCTGGAGAGAGAGGGGGGACGTGGGCACTCTCATATTAAAGCTGTCAGTCGGTGCCCAAGCGGGAGAAGGAGGGGGACTTTTTTTTTCTTTAATTCATTTCCATTGCTCAGTGTAATGGTCAAAACACAATTAAGGAATATAAAATTTTTAATGGGTATACTCAGCATCGGCCATTTGAGTGAGCATTGATTAATGTGAATTCTTTTAAAGAGAAAAGGTGCGTAAAGACTGAGAATAAGGATGATTTTAAATGAATGTTCTCAGCCGGAGTGCTGACTGCACTGCAAAAAATATCCAACTGACCGAGAGATCAAGTGCTCGGATGAGAAAAGAAAACTTTATTAAAACTTTAGTCACATAGAAATTCATTTTATCATATGAGATTTAAACGATTCGGAGTGAACTTGATAAAAGTTTTCTGCAGTTTGATGGCATCCAGTTTATTGTGATTTATTTTTTCCCTTTCTTACTCTAAGATATAAATGGCGAGTCTTGTTTCAGAATCATCTGAGAACAAGTCCAAAGTGCGCTGGAAACATCGCAATCACAAAGTTTCCTCAGTAAATGACGCCGCGGGTTAAATCTGAGCGCACACTGGATATTTTTTTGCAGTGCGTCTCGCTTTCTCTCTCGGTGAAAACCAGGATACGATCCCAGATGTCCGCGACTCGCTCATCTTGACCAGATCAGGTCAATATCAAAAGTGATAAATCGTCCCAAACTTTTTCTGGCACTTGCTGCCGGCAGATCCCGGGCTGTGCGCATGTGCGAAGGTGTCCAGACTGACAATGCTGGAGAGATAGCGCGTTTGGATTGAGAAACCCAGAGAAAAGAGACAGAGAAAAAACAAAAAGGAGGAAAAAAGATTGAAGAAAAAATCCAAACAAACCCCACGCCGAGAGACTGGCACCATGAGGTCGAAAGGCAGGGCGCGGAAACTGGCCACGAGTAGGTGCAACATCCCTTTCTTTTTCTGCCTTTGAATCATGCCATCGTATATACTTCTGACTGCCGCTGTTATCACTGTGTCTATTAATAGTTTCTGTAACGAATGCATTCTCCAGAGCAGACCGGAATCCTCACTTTTTCTTGTTGAGAACGAGCGACATGGCGCGAGAAGGGGAAAATAACGCGACGCGGTCGGAATCGGTGCGTAAAGTTAAAGTTGAGTGGGAGACGGATGAACTTTCTGCAGAGCGTCCGCTCCAGCATTGGACTCGCTCGTTGCATGTAGTGGGCGCTGTAGTGTAACGAAGTGTATTGCGAGTTAAAATCCCTCGTCCTGTGCATCGGCAGTTGGGCTGCCGTCGCCGCACAGTGCTGCTCTGGTCACTTTCAAGAGAAACTTGGGGAGGAAAAAAAGAGAGTCTTGACGGAGAGAAATGGCGAGAAACGGGATTTTAGACTCATATGGTAAATGTTTCAGTCAACTCTGATCTTGTTTTTAAAGTGTATGTGTGCTGTAACTCTTTCAGAGCTGTTCTTAATGCGTAAATGTGTGGTGACTGTTACAGTACGGCGCACTGAAAATAAATAAAATTGATGTTTTAATTCGTTATATTCAAGCGTTTCACAGTTTACAGACTCTGAACTCCTTGTAAATTCAACATTGCCGGTTACAGCCTTTCTGTCTCGAAAATACATTTAATTTAGAGTGAAAATGACCTAAAACATTCACTGGGTTTATTAAATTAAGTCACAGCTTGTCATTAAATCGATTTAATTACTTGAACGCAATCAACTATATGCAGAAAGATGATTGATACGGCTATTCATGCATTGATCTGCTCCAATAAATTATAAAGACTTCTGTGTTTTTCCTGGAGTTAATCAAGCTCTAGATTTTACATGCCATATTTTCTTTTTCCATTTCCCTGGTGTTTTGCGTTTATTACTTCGCTGTGTTACAATTCATTTGAGTTTTGTTTGCAACACTGACTTGAAATTGTTCACCTTCTAATTGTGAAATTATTTTATTATTGCTTAAAAAAATAATAACCAGAAAAAAATAACCAAAAAGGAAAATATCAACAAGTCAGCGGTGTAATAAATGAGGCCTTAGCAGACTTGCAACAGTGTAGAAGTAAAAAATGACAATCTATCATTTTGTCATGTTGTGTAATAATATCTGAACGTGTTTAGATTGGAGTGTCATTATCTTGGGTGTTTGCACGCACGCACACACGCACATCTACTTTTTACATATATTCACTTTTTTTATATATAGAAAAGTGAAAAACCTCAAGCACTGTTGTTATAACTTATTTACACACCATGAAAAATAATCTTCCCAATGCAAAACAGTAGTCCTGCATTTGAAAATTTCTTTTTCAAGATAGAAGAGAGGGATTTCTATCTCTGAAATCAGGTGTGTGTGTGTGTGTGTGTGTGTGTGTGTGTGTGGTGGGGTGGGGTGGGGTGGGGGGTATTTTGGGCCCCTGGAAGAGCGGGCCCACCCTGGCCCCTGGCCAGGTCTGCACAGTGTCAACAGTGAATATTTAAATTCCCAGACCCCTCATAAGGGCTCTGCTGGTAAATGCGTTCAGTGTGTGGCTCCCTCCATGCAGAACAGTCGTGTGATTAAAAAAAAAAAGTGTGTGTGTGTGTGTGTGTGTGTGGGGGGGGGGGGGGGGGGGGGTCGTAACATGTAATAGTAATAGAGGAGGTGATGGAGGGGTGGTAAATGTAAGAGTGATTGATTGATGGAGGCTGACTGATTAGTGCGCGCGTCCAGATGTAAACGCGGTGCGCCGCAAAAACTCCCAACCACGTCCAGCCGAGGCGCGCAGGCCGCACCCCGCGGTGAATCTCTGGCCACAGAGAGATGGAAAATGGGAAGCTTTGGTGATCCCAGCTCGCCTGGTGTAGGCCTAATTAAAGGTCCACTTAGCATACTTGCGTCCCAATAAAACTTTTTTTTTTTTAATCATTATAATGTGTTGAGAGCGCTTTGATAATTTGTTAGGTATAAATTCCAATGACGATTAATCTCACAGGGCCGCGTTAAGAGCATGCTTCTTGAAATCTGGGTAAATAAAAGCATAAATGGAAAGTTCCACGCATAAAACATACATGCACGAGAGCTTAATAAATGGCAGTGGAGCATTTAAATCCAGTTTGTGTCCCGAGGCGTTTACGCGCGGTTTCATAATCATTCACACATTTACCGCAACGCTGTCATCCATCACTCATTCACCCTTCTGCCGAAATGCTCGTTCACGTGTCTTTATAGATGCGTTATCTCACAGATTGTGCACGCGCGCGCTCGTACTTGTGTTCAGAGAGAGAGAGAGAGAGAGAGAGAGAGAGGGAAAGAGGGAGGGAGGCCTCGCGCTCCTCGTGTCTCTCTGTCCGTCAGCGCCTCTGCTCTCCGGAGCTGAGAAGTGCGTCGTCCTCCTCACATTGTGCAATGGGCCATGCATCTCGCGTTTGTCTGCCGGAGCTCATTAAAACGGTTAATAGATCGGCCCATTTAAAAGGTGAGAAGGAGCGGGCTGGCGCGAGGAACGTGAAATAGAGACCCCATTAAACGGCCCCTTGTTGAGAGCTGCGCTCTTTGCCTGCGCTCTGCTTGGTGCCAAAGCTCCACATACAAATGTCCTATATCTCCTCCAGTAATGGACTGGGTCAAGAAGCACTGGGGCCCACAGCACAAGTCAACCCACCCCCCTTGTCTGGCCTGGTTAACCAGTTTTTTTTTTTTATGTTTTTTTTGTCTTTTCCACCAGTAAAATAAAAACACACAGACAATCAACATATGTTTTCTTTCATAATTCGATCATTTTTGTCAGGAATAGAAGCAGGGGCAGTTCCATGCTTTTTTATTTATTTATTTATTTATTTTGTACTGCAGGAGCGGGGCAGAGGGATTACCAAAGGTTAAACTGCCATTAGTCAATACTCAGACTAAATGGAAATTATTTTTCAGTATTATTATTATTATTATAATTTTAGACTGGTCTTGAATTGACAGGAAGTGCATCTGCAGCAATAACAAGCCATGTCAGTTAAATTAAGCTGCAATGCTGAACATCTTGTAATATTTTTTTTCTTTCTTTCTTTTTTTTTACTGTAAAAAAGTTGCAGAAATAAAAGTGGAATTGATAACATTGTTTGGTCCCACAGCTCTTGTTCAGTTGGTTTTCAGTTTAGCTTCCTGTTCATACAGGTTGCACATGGGGGCGGGGCATTTGTACCTCATGAGGTGACCAGTCAGATTATCAGGGCTGAAATCAAAGAAGAAAAACACATCTTTTATGGACTGATGTATGCCAAGCTACATCACTAACAACTCCAAACGTTTTTTCATTCTATATGTTTTGAGGCTTTGAACATGACAAACCTCATTCATGTTTGAGCTTGCTTCAGGTGAATGGTCATATGGAAATACATTTTAATTGGTGTAACAGGTTTATCTCAGGGCCAACGTTCGACTTCATATTCAGAGATGTGTAACAATAATGGGATCGATCTGCTGTCCAACAATAATAAAACTGCTGAATGTTTGCTTAAACATATTGCGGTCTCACATATTGCTTACACTCACAAATGCCTCGTTTTTGGGGATGTAATCGTTACTGTTGGTGGTTTATGATGAGTTAAGCGATAGTTTGTTACTAACTTTTTTGTGCCGTCTCTGAATCTGTCCAGCATGTTTTTCCTTTGGAGAAGGTTCATCCTCACACACACACACACACACACACACACACACACACACACACACACACACACACACACACACACACAAACAATGATGGAAAAATGTTTTCTTGAAGCTCTTTAATGCAAATGAGTCATCCAGGTTTCTGCTGTTTTGTTCTGAACAAAAAACATTTGAGGTTAGTGCTTTGCTCGTGCACTGTTATTGAAAGATGGTCTCCTCAGGGCGCTTCCAGGCCTGACCAGGGGTCGTGTCTCTGGCCCTGACAGTGACCCCGCCTCGTCTGCACTCTCTGTATCTGTAGTCTGCATTAGACTATCATGCGGAGGAACTTCATAAAGTGCAGTGTTTGTATGTTGGAGGTGGTGTGTGTGTGGGGTGGTATTGTTGTGTGTTGGGAGGGGGGGGCGGGGTTGTTATTGGTGCAACAGCCCAGACTGGGCAGTGTGGGAACATGAGAGGATGGATGGAGGCAGAGGAGGGTGTGCAGCTACATGTCAAGCCTGGGAACCACAGTGTTTACCACAGGGAAACTGTACCAGTACAGAACAATGAGCGAGCCTTACCCCTTCTAAATAAAAAAAGGCATTTCTGCTTTCTTCTTCCCCCTAAAGGTCATGGAGTTAGAGATAGGGAGTCCACACAAAAGCCTCCAGTCTGTCGGCAGTCTGGTCTGGCCCAGTGCGGTGCCAAGGCTGAGGTCATTATCAACACAGCAGTCCCAAGCTAAGCATATTTTTATAGATTGTGTGTGTGTGTGTTTGAAAGGGAGGTGAGCATGCAAATGTGCTTATTTGGTCGGACCGAGTGTGTACGTGCGACTCGCCGTGCACATGTACAAAACAAAGGCAGCCTTGCTCCACACAAGGCGCAGTTGTCAAACGCAAGACGCGCCGCTACTTTCTCATCTGAAATTGGCCGGCGATAAATGGCATTTTGCTGAGTTGAAAAGTTTACCCAGACATCAAACTGATTTGTGCGTCGTTCTGATGTCTGAGGAGATATAATGTCAACAGATTGCTGATGGTGCAGTCCAACCCGGGCTATTAATGAGGCGTTTTGAAGTTATCGGCTCGCTGGCATGCTTGGAGGAGTGATGTCTGTTAGCTAATTAAAGTAACTCAATCATTTTATACACTCCAATCAATTACCTGGAGCAGGTGGTAGAAACAGGGCCCGACACTCTGGCCTCATGTCTCACAGCAGATAACTACTCCAAGTCTCTTTACTACATTGTTGAATGCTTTTATAGGAAGGAAAGTAAACACTCGATTTGTTATGACTTGTGCAGATATACTGTATATCCAGCAGACTTTGCTGTAAACCGTTGTTTATTCATCTTACATAATGCATTTTTTAAGACTGTTTCAACAGTCTTGAACCTTCAATTTCATTTACATTTTTGTGATTTATGCAGTCACCTCAAATGAGTGGCTTGATTAGGATATCTTTGTTTTCACTGGAGCTGTGGCTCATCAAAACCGAAAAGGAGAAGCAGGGTAAATTAACTGCATTTAAATCAGATCAAAGATGGAGACTGAACAGGGTTGGGGGCCGGAGCCATTCATGACTGAAGCCCTCGAAGCTGTATGACACTTGATAAATGGCATCTCGAGTCATCTTGACATATTTGTCATATATAGCTGTAGTGGAGTTCTCTCTCTTTTTTCGCGGCTCTCACAATGATCAAAGTTGCCCATGTCTGTTTGAGGGAACGATGAACACCTTTGTTCCGGCAGGTGTGCTGAAGTGCCACGAGCTGCTTGTGGACGTCGGATTCTTGCTGGTTGACCTGGACGACTGATAGAAAGAGCGGCGCTTTCACAGTGGAGGGAGAACATAGCTATAAACAGGAATTACCTAACAATCGTGTGAATGTGGCGATAACAGCATGTTCCCGCACTTCTCGGGGATCTCCCTGGGTGGAGCAGGTCGGTCCAATGAAGAGAGTGAGCCAGGGAGGGCTCCAAAGACAGTCATTTCCGATTAGTGGGGATGCAACAGGGTGTGGGGCCGTGTCTGTGTGTGTGTGTGTGTGTGTCGGGTGTGCGCGTTTATGTGTTTGTGTGCGTGTGCAATATGTGTATGTGATTTCTGTACACATTTTGTCCCTGCCAAAACAAAGCCCCCTCCACTCTCCCCCCTGAAGCTCATTAAGCAGTGACCTCTCACCCCTGCAGGACGGGAGAGATGAGGGGAGGAGATGTGATCAAAGCCAAGACCCTTCCTGATGAAGTTTCGGCTTCACCACATTCAGCCCAATTGGATTTGATAGCACCTGCTTCGCCTGTGTCGCATTGCAGGAGGACTGTGGCTTATTTCAGACAACAAGGAGATAAAAATTAATGACACGGCTTTAGATGAATCGACTTAACAACGTGCACTTCGTCTGAAATACAGACTCTTGAGCCTGTATTGCTCTGGACATTGTCGTGTTTCCCAGGCACAGTTTTGGGTGTTCACCTTTTATCACCGGAGATGGATGCATCATCAGTGCTCACCTTACTGTTCCACTTCCAGTTCCTGGCTTGAGAAAAGGAAACGCAGAGTCCCTGCCCTCATAGATCTATCCTAATGACTTCTCCTTAGTGTAAGCGAGTGTCTGCATAAGCTGTGCACTTGACGTGTGTGTGTGTGTGTATGTGTGTGTATGTGTATGTGTGTGTGTTGGTGGTCAGCCAGGGTCGCAGCAGAGGAAAGAATGCGGCGGTAGAAAAGAATGCGGGGCTGATTAGCGCTGCTTACCTGTAAGTGAACTGGACGTGCCGGCGTGTGATGAGACCGAGGAAACAAGGGAACAATAGGACAGTAGAGATTCCTTTCCACACCGCATTCCAGCGATCCTGCAGCCGGGGCCCCCCGCCTGGAGCTTTGATGAACCCTCCTCGCAACTTCCTGGGATTGTCGCTCCTCCGCAAACACAAAAACATAAAGCGGCCGGTGAGCGGGGCCAGCGAAGAGAGAGCGTGGCCCTCCTCAGGATGTCCTGTTTTGATTAACGTTAGCATCCTAAAAGCACTGCAGGAATATTATTCTAACACGGAGAAGAGCTTAGCGGTGACACATCCACCGCTTTCTACTCGGCGGCCCCCGGGGTCAGATACACTACAGCGAGCCAGGAATCAAAGAGGTGCTCCTCACCCAGTGATATGACTGAGGAAGTCATGAGAGGAAAACAAGGCGATAAAACGATAGGGAGAGGTTTCAGGGTCTGTCAACAGGTGCCAAACATTGTCAGGCAAGTGCTTTTCGGTATTTTTCTGATAAATAGTTGGTTATGAGAGCTGTTATGTCAAGTGCATGTGAGCCGTTCTGTCTTAGTGAAAATCAACCGGCCAAATCAATATTGTAAATTGGTATTTAAAATGATGACATGATAAGTTTTAAGAATTAATTTGCAACTAAGTGATGTTTTACTTTGATTATGTTGATAACTTTTAATTTATTGCACACCGACTGTGATTGAGCCAAGTTTTATTCTTAAAGCATTTTATCACTAAACCTTAATAGGAAATCTAGTTTTCTTAAAGCAGAAGTATTTTCTTTTGAACATTTTGCACCAGGATTTTTGTGCACATCGTCCTCTTTCAGCAGCCTCCACTACATCTTTTCTGTCTCCTGTGGAATCAGGGAGCAGTGAAGCATTGCAGCATGGTCTGTTGTTTTTCTGGTGCTTGAGGGCTTTAGTTTGACAGGAGGGCACCACTTTGTTCACCTCAGTGTCCAGAGGCGACCCCCGGGGACCCCGGGGCTTGGACGTCTCTGTCAGGGCTGTGGCGAGGCGGGGGCAGTGGGGGGCCGGCCGGCTCACTGGGTCACTGGACAAGCTAATCGATTTTATCTCCCTTTCACACACCACGCCAAACCCCTGCTGGCCTGATATTCACATGTTCGCTGTTCAGAGGATTATTTCCAGTACCATGTTGTGTCTTTTTTTTTTTCTTTAATCTATTTTTAACCTCTCATCAAATTCCTTATGTTTTTTTGTCAAAATATGAAACATCTGATTCAAAGTGTTCATACTCTTTGCTCTGGCAATTAAGATCGGATGTACTTAATTTACTGAAATAACCTTGAAATGCACCAGGAAACCAGCTGAAGTCCACCTGTGGGGGAAAAAAGAAAGGAAAAGAAAAGAGAGCACGACAATCAGGTACAGGAGTGGAGAACTTGGTCAAACTTTAGGGAACAAATAAAAGATGGTATACACTGAGGATTTTTTTAATTCAAGTGAGATGGAGTAAGACAACATTTAAAATAAGACCACCTTTATTACCTTCCTTCTTCACTGTGAATGTAGTGCCAACACCAATCTCCACATTGACACTTTTGCTCCAAAAGGTGGGTAGATGGGTAGTAGCCACTGTATCCTCGGCCATTCTCTTGGATAAGCATCGGGACAAGGGGAACGAAAGCTTTGGGAACAGTCTGGAAACTTCCCATTCATCAGTGTAAGGAGATACTGCGCTGACAGTTCGCAGACGGCCAGCCAAGTACAACACGGGACGGCCGCGTGGGCCCGCAGCGCTCAGCTCGACAGACAGACGGAGAGCCAGACCAGACCAGACCAGACCAGACCAAACACCCCACTCAGCTCTGCTCGGGGAAATAACACATGTTAGCATTTTCTGATCCTCCTGCTAAAAGTGACTCAAGTGCGAACAGTAGAATCAGTCGATGATTACGGGTGCAATCCTAAGTAATATGATTACTTATTGTCATTTAAACCATGGAGGAAAGTGTCACACTTTTCTAATTTGGCAAAACTGATGACTTTTTCAGTTATTTAGGTTCCAACAGGGCTATGAGAATGACATGCTTAAGTTGTTCCTTTTTTAACCTCCATGTTTTTAACTTCTATTTAAAATCTCTCATATAGGTCCAACAGGTGTGGTTTATTATTCATTCTTACAAGAAGTCTTGGCACAACAAAGCGAAAATAATGTGAACATGTGCCTCAGTTACCTGTGAATCCCAAACTTGGGTGGGACAGAGAGCTGGCAGGAAAAGCACTGGGTGGGACAATGCAGGTGTGGGTCTGTGTCTCTCTGCCCGGCCATTAATCGCTGCCATCTGACAGTTCAATCTGCGAGGGGCCGAGAGGAGCAGCCGGCTGGTTACCAGCGCAGGTCATTACTGAGCATGGAGGCAGCCAATCGCATCAGCGATCAATGACAAAGGCTGTGGAAGAGAACGAGAGCAAAAAAAAAAAAAAAAAAGTAAAGTAGAAGTGGATGGAGGTAGGAGAGAGAAAGATATGGGGTGAGAGAGGCAATGGAAATGTAAGGATGAAGGGAAGGGAGAGAAGAGGTATGGCAGGATAATAGTAGTTCTGCCGCTGAAGGTCAGTTCTTGGTTGTGGAGTGGATGACAAACAGGCTGTCAGCTGCCAAGAAATGGAGATATTCATCCAATGCTGCACAGCAAAAAATATGGCTCCTCGCACATGCATGCACATAAATGTGCACGGACACAGTCATTGCCGTAGCAGCTTGATTGAGAATGCAGCAAGGGAATTTAGTGTGAGCCATTGTTTTATGAATTCCATATACAAGGTGTTGGCAGCCTGCGCCACCCCTTTAGTGGTCAGTTTGGGCTGTGCTGTTGTAAAAGTAATGACTGCCTGTGAATAAGAAGAAAAAAAAAATCAGTTCATGAAATCGACACAACTCCCTTGTTGCCCTGCCGTTGCTGCCCGCCATGTAGCCATGGGAACGGCTGCCACACTGAGGTCCGACCCGTGTTGTTTTTCCGTCCCGAAAAAAGTCGAACCGTCTCCCTCAAACTGAAGGAATTCCTTATGTTTTACGACATTTATCATATTTCATAACCCACAGAGTGTCATTTTCACCTTCTCACCCATGTTTTTGCTCAAGCTTTTTTTTTTCTCCCTTTTTTTTAACAAGAATGTTGAAGAGGGAATTAATTGACGTTGTGGGTGACAGTATTTGGCCACGGCTCCGATAAAACAACAGGGAGATCTCTCTTTTCTCCCCAGAGACTGAGAATAGCAGAGCTGGTTGTTTTTACTGCATTATCTCTCAGCAGATCCACATCTCTCTCTCTCTCTCACACACTCACACACACACATACACACACACACACACGGGCCATCCCAGCATGGACACCAGTGAGTGATGATGAATCATTATGGAGACGGTGCACTTTGACCTCCTGCAGTCTTTATGGATCACTCTCTGGCAGAATCATATTCCCTAATGCCAAGTTCCTGTCCATCTGACTGCCTGTCTGTCAGACAGTCAGGCCCCTTTTAGTCTCTCTCTTTCTCACTATCCCCTGAGTTTCACACACCAATACATCCCAGACATCCCTGTCTCTGTTTATTCAAATAACAAACAAGAAAAATATCTCCTCTCCCCATTACCAAATGTTACAATTTCATAGTTTTCAAGTATTCCGGCATGAGAATAATAGACCTAAGTCTTGAATTGTGCAGTTTAGAAATGCTTCAAAAGGTTTCTGATTTCCAAGGGTGTGGTAGTTTATAAGATTAATTATCACAGCTGTTTATCCTAATCGCCGATGTTGAGATTGGCATGCAGTGTCTCTTTAGCTGAATTCATGGTAATCCAATCCATCTTCCCACATGTGATTGTAGTAATTCCTTAGTGTGCAGCGATGGAGCGCCGTGAGGGAAAGCAGAGCGGACAAGTCAGTTTGGATTTCTGCACATATTTTTCTCTCATTCGTTGTTACTTTGTTAATCCAATACTATCGTTCTGCCAAGAGTGTTCTGTGTAGCACCGGCCACTAATATGTTTGTTGTGGGTGCTAGCATTTGATCCTTCTCTTGACAAATGCAATTTGTTTGGCTTGATTTGATCAGTTGCAGCAGCATATTTCCGAGCAGGCGAGAGCATGTAAACCTTCCATACAAAAGGAGTTTAAATGTTTTTGCGCCTGCGAGAGGGGAAACTCTATTACAGGTGTCCTGGACCACGGGGCCCGGCTGGCTCTGATGAAATGCTCTTTGGGTGTTAATGTAATTCTGATTTGGCCAAGCCTGGAGACCGGCTACCTCTGGGGTTTTAAAGCTGGCTCTGAAAGGCAGAAAACAAAGTCTGAGTCCAGACCGTACAATTACAATGGTGGAAACTTTGAAGGCCATTTCCTGATGTAACACAGTAATCTCCCCTGGGACACCGAAGAACGATGCTATGTAATTTTGGTGATGTTTTTGTGGAATAAGCATTGTTGCATGGTTGCACAGTGCATGCAACTTGTAAAGGGCTTGTAAATGTAGGCAGTGCTGTATCTACTGCATGGCTTTCTGCATAGCGGCAGAGGCAGGGGTAACGACCGCTGAGCTCTTTGGCTTTAGTGTAGACTCAGAAATTCATATTTGGACTCTCAGAACTGACGTATCCCTGAAATCGATGACTAAACCAACCACAGACAAAACCTTCATTCCACAGTCGACATTTGATCTGCACACTTGGAACGAGTCGCACCAGCCGCACAAATGAAACTGTGCCTTGCTCATTAGAAGATATTGTACGGTTACAGGTAATATTTGCTTTGTGTTTAAACCTGATTATCTTCTTCCTAAATTCACAACCATTCACAGCCACTGATCAAGCCGATTATTTGAACCGTCGTGTTGAATTTTTTTTTTTTTTTACATTTTGTAATATGTTTCATATGTGTGTTATTTACATTTTTGTGGTGAGTTTTCCCTCATTCTCATCTGCGGAGAAGCAGAAATACTGTGGCTGGAGGCTCGCTGTCCACAAGACTTTTGTTTGAATCGCTTCTCTCATTTTCAGCTTTTTCAGACAACTTCTCTCCGTAGTTGTCCCCAGATTTATACGCCACTGAAAATTCGGCTGCCCTGCAAAACAAGTGACCCATTTGAGCCCCTCAGGAGTTCAGAGACATTGGGTGCATGCTGGCTGTCACACTGTCAGCTCGCCCAGGGCCACGCAGATCAAATACAGGTATGATTTATGTCCGCTGTCTCGGCCTGAACGCTGCATGTTCGCCCACATTGGAATCGGTGGCCAAATCCAACTGCAATAGTAATTTGTCTCCGCACGTGTGGGAGGCAAAGGGGCAAAGGTCACTGAAATGAAAATGACCAGACCTTACTTAATTGCTGTATCTATTTGCGGTTTTGAGACAGGATGTTGGTCTGAATGTCTATCTGTCTATTTGTCCATCTGTCTCGCTTCTGTCTCGGCGCCGTGTTTTGCGCCGGTGGGTTGAGACGCCGTGGCAGCGCGGGGTCATTATGGGCGCTGATACGATCCAGCAGGAGCGCAGGGTTCACTGAGGAGATCTCCCTGAGCCCGATACCATCACTATCATAACACAGACACACAAAGACACAACTTTCTGGGACTTAAATTCAGTTTTTTGCTTTCTCTTGCTGAAAGCCCTACAAAAAGAAATTCTAGGGAATTTAGCTGAGATCAGTGATCACGTCTTCTTAAGTTTTTTCTTATCATAACAAATACACAAATATTTTATGATACGAGCCCTCAGGTTTGCCTGCAGCTTGGGCCTTCTGACAAGGTTAAGCCAGTAAATTGTGGAGAGAAATGCTTCCTGTGTGTGATTACATTTATCACGTATAATTACGAAGTTCTGCCCCGTCTACACATGATGACCCTTGACCTCGAGTGTGACAGTTGTGAGCTGGTGTTGCCAGACACCCGAATGTGCTGTCCAGGTTGTGCTACTCCACAAAGTCTGGTTTCCGGTGCAGGATCAGGTATCTCAGATTCTCTGTCTGTCTGGGCCTTCGGGTGTCAGAAACCTCAACATGAGTGGTTTTTACGCCACACGATTTGTCATTCGGAATAAAGCTTGAACACAGATATTATAAGTTACAGTTTGCCTAATTTATTACACTTGACATAGTTAAGGAAAAACCATGATTGTTTAAAAACAATCGATGTACTGTACATGGTATTGGATGTTCAGTGAGCATATACCTGACTGACGATGGCAGCTGCAGTTTTACACATCAGTGTTTAACTGTGTAACAACTTTAGTCAAAGTGGGATATAATATTGTGATAAATAAGCATGTTTTTATTTTAGATCCTACCAAGAGCGAATGCTGCTTCCAAGAAAAACTTTCCAACTTAAAAGAACATCACTTTTATGTAATGCATTTCTAAAATACTTTGTCATGTTTCAGTTGTTTTTCTGAAGATTAATATATCCTCCTCGGTAAAATTATTGTCATTGCATGCTGTTTCAAATGACCTGGCATCCTTAGCTGACAACATACAAATGTGTGTCTGTTTCAGAATTTATCTCGAGCAATCATAGTTTTGCTGAATGTGTATTAACCATAGTCAGAACAATATTTCAATATTACATATTACAGGACAGAAAAGATGTTTTCTGTCCTTGATCATTGTGTTTGTCTCCAAGTTCACTCTTTTTGGGCTTCTGGTTCATCTGTGGGCTAAACTTTGATCATATTTTCAACTCTGAGTCTTCGACTGTTATTTTTCTCCTTGATTTTCTTTCCGTTTGCTCTCCTCTTGCTGTGTCCACTGCTTTGTCATTTGTTCTTCCTTTTCCCCTTGCACTTGTACCCTTTTTGTGTTATAATTCCAACCTATTATTTCTGTCCCAAGCCCTCATTAGTCATGTCGCTGTCAGCCGCCAGCTGCAGACACACACACATACACACACACTCACACAGCCACATGTATTCCTGCACATGCACAGGTATGGAAGTCATCAAGGCAAGGTCAGAGGTCTGCCTCATTACCCAGCTCCAGTGAAAACTTTTGGTGTGTTTTATGCACTGGTATCAGAGAGCAGGAGGAGGGAAATGAGGGGAGGAAAAAGGGGGGAACAAAGGGTATAGAAAAGCAAGATAATGAAGAAAATTGATGGATATTCAGTCGGAAATTAGAGCCTGAGTGATAGGGAGTTAAAAGTGTAGTGGCACAAGCCAGAAAAACACCTTCAGCTCGACATGGATGCTCGTCTTCTCCAATCTTTGCCTGGAAGCCTGTATGATTTGTCCAAATTAGACAAGAATTCACAGGTTAGAGGGAAATTTCTTTAAGGTTGGATTTAACTCTGGATGATGACGACGTTAGTGCTCAGTCTCGTTGACCTGTCCACAGATTTCTGTAAACATCAAACATAATTGTTTCTTTCCATTAAAAAAAACAAACAAAAACTTTTAAATTAAGTCACTGGGAGCAAATGTATTTATTTGCAGCTTCAATTCTGACTGCATACATACAGTCGAAGATTTGTTTGTGATGCATTCTCCTTGATATAAATCATTTCCCAGTGTCACCCAATAAAAACCTTATTCTGATCCTCGGCCTAACCTTTTGTCATAGAGACCTAAAATATTGATGGCCGCGGCTCTAAAACCATGTTACAGTCAGAATTCTGAAAAAAAAAAAGGTTTTGTTGTATAGGGCTGCATGATATGAGATAAACATTTTTGGGTTTTCTGAGTTAGATATGAGTAAACATGGACACATAAACAGATCTTTTGAATGTGTTCATACTTTCATTTTGTTCTAAATATTAATACAGTTTAAATTTTCCTCTTTTTGATGATTTTTTTTTTATTTGTATGCTTCTGATCAGTTATGAAATAATTTGGATGGCCGATCAATTAACACTTTTTATTAATTTAATCAACCTCACAGTTTATGGAGTTGATCACAATTGATCAAATATTTGTTTATATTTAAAATCTGCTATTTTGAATTTGTACACACACACACACACACACACACACACACACACACACACACACACACACACACACACACACACACACACACACGTACAGTTTGACACATAACAGAAAGCAAACCAGAAGAACAGGAGCGCGTGTGCATGTGAGCAGGTTTCTGTTCAGCTTGGGAGGTCAGAGGTGTGTGAGTGCGTGTGCACGTGTGTTCTGGAGTCGGGGGGCATCAGCTGCAAGCAGTCAGGGGGACACTAGTGATGCAGACTGACGGGGGACATAAACACTCAGTAGTAGGTTGAAGGGGCCCATTGTCTCCATTGCTGCCATGCCAGGCTCTGTGTAATGGAATGATCTGTCTCAGTGTGTTTGTCTAATTGCCCAATCTGTCTCTGTCTGTCTGTCTTCTGATAAGTTCATTTCACCATTTAACTGCCTTTCTTTCCCTTTTTCACTACTATCTTTTCTCCGTGTCTATATTTGCACTCGCAGAGCCATGCGGCCCATCTTCTCTTGTCGGATCTTTGTCGGATGGTCTGCCAAGTCCTGGATGAGTGTGTCTGTTTCTTGTATGTGTGTACTTGTAACACGTGTTTCTGTGCAACCTCCTGTCAAATCAAGTCATGTCAGTCTCTTGGATTCGCAGCCACTTTCCAAGTGTCCCAGTTCATCTTGTAGTCAGTCGAGGAGTTTCAAGTTTATTGGATTATGGTTTAAACTCTGCTTAAAAGCAGCTGGTATAAAGGTGAACGTAAATTATATCATGTCGAATATATGATTTGTAAGATTAATATTTTTAAAAGATTTCTTTTCAAAAGTAAGTCAACTTGCAGGATGTGTTGATGCTCTTTCACAGCAATAATACAGCATATAAAAATTTGGGGATTTTTCTAACACCTGTAGCACTTTATGCACGTGTTAGCAGCACTGATCCAGTACCCTCATTCTAATGCAATCTTGATCAAATACATTATTCTACCTTGTAGGTGCGAAGACATGTTGGTCCTACAGAGGGTGCTGAAATTGCTGATATGCTGTCCATGGTAATCGATTCATTCAGTTGTTTTTCTATGGGGTATTGGAAATATTATAGAAAGTACATATTTGCTTTAAACATACATGCATAAATGCATATATCTGAGAGCCTGGTGTGAGTGACGATCGTAATAATCACTGTCAAAATTAATCAAGTCGTATGCAGTATCAGACAGGACAGCGATTAGTGACAGGGCCGCTAAATCAATGATACAGAATGTGAAAAGCACCCATTAGTTGCAAGATTTCAGAGTTGTATGGGGACCAGAAAGGAGGTAAAGGTGTGTGGAGGATATGAGTTTTTTGGGGTCGAGGTGCAGGGCGTGTGATGAGGTGTGTGAGATTAATGGTGGTAAAGCTAAGAAGAGAAGGGAGGAAAGTAAGGCCCAGGTGCTAAAGACATGCTGAGCGGCTGTTGGAGATTTCTGTCGATGTGTGTGCAGATTTGGGGGGAGAAAAAAAAAAAAATTCTGCGCTCACACTCACACAAGCTAACTGGAAGTCAATCATGTTTCCAATTTTTAGCAATGTTCTCACTTGAATTTGAGAATCGACGTGCTTAACCTGATGCCCTGTTACATCAACTGAAAATCCCATTGTGTAATTTGAACAACGTGTGCTTGTCAACCTTAAACTCCGCTGTTTTATTCATTTTGCAGTGACAGTTTCTTTTACAGCAAAAATATGTGGTGATTTGAAAGACAAGAAGACAGAAAAAAATGTGTTCAGATGTCTGAGGACTTCTGAAGCCACTGACAGACATATAAAGCTTTTTAATGGAAAAATGTGTTTAAGCTCATCATTCTGCATGCCTGTCTGTCACACTGGCAATAATAACATATTAAAAGCATATCAAGAAATCTTCATTTTAATTTGTAAGAAGTGAAATCATTTTAAATGTGACCCCTTTTAAAATCCATGACACCATTTCTAGTTTCCAGACAGTGTAATCTTATTTAACTCATACAAAGATTCAGTTTCTTTTAAGAGTTACTGGTACTGCCATGTTTTGAAACAGAGGGGCAAACAGAGGGCCTGACTGTTAGAATAATCCAATTAGAGTAATAAGTAGCGCAGTGATTGACACTGAAGGGGGTTTTATGGCATGTTTCTTGAAGGACATGTTTCCTTATGTTGTATGTTCTCTCTCTCTCTCTCTCTCTCTCTCTCTCTCTCTCTCTCTCTCTCTCTCTCTCTCTCTCTCTCTCTCTCTCTCTCTCTCACACACTCAAAGTGAGGACAGGCTGTGTTGCACCAGACGCACACAAATCTCATGTTTCCCTGACTTTACTTATTCTTTCACCACAGACTGCTGCTCAGCTTTTACCATCACCTAATTCTAACTTCAGTCTGATTTTGTTAAATAACTCAAGCTGGAAATGTAATGATTTTCCTTTAGGGGACCTCATTTGGTCCATGTGCCCTCTCGTCCCGATCAATGCAGAAAGACACACACACACACACACACACACACACACACACACACACACACACACACACACACACACGCTCAGCTGAGCTCGTCTAGCGTCCGCAGTGTCCGTTTATTATCGATGAGGTGGGGTGTTTATAGTTTTCATGGAGTAAAACAAACGGATCTAAAGTGTGGAGGTGATATTAAATAATCCTACCGGCTCTTCGTCCCACTGACACTCCTGTGGAGTTTGTTCATTTTGGCCCACTGTGATTCAGACGTTCTCCTTCTGTGGTGAACAATGTTAGTACTTTAGCTTGTCGTCGTCAAAGATCTTTAAAACTGTGATGTGTTAACTCATGGTTTGGATATACATAACAAATACGGGTAGCGCGGTATATTTACCATAAATAACATGCCGATCTATGGTGTAACAGTCGGATCACCTTGTTTTCCACACGACCTGCCTTTGTTAAAATAAATCTGTAATTTTAGAAAAGCACAGTTTCATTTCTAAAAGATCTATCACACTGCTTCGTGAAGTAAGTTATATATTTTTTCTGTTATAACACCTTTAATATATTGCCCATTGAGCTGTGCTCATTGCTGCTGACACACCCATTAAAGTGTAAGCAGACTCATTAGTTATTCATATACACTGGTTTTAATACGTGAGCTAAAACTGGAGCTGATTTGGATGTGATGCTTTGTGTCTTCAGTGCACATCGTGGTAACAATGTATGTATAACTCAGAGCAGATGATTTTGTTTGGGTATCTTTTCACACACACTAACTTCTTCTCTCCCGGTTGGCTGTGCATTAGCGTTTGAATAAATACATCACAGAAGCGCGCACAATGGCTGAGGAGGGATGGATGTCAGTGGTCAGAGCTGATAAGAATGACAAAGCTCTACACTAAGCCACGTCACCAACAGGCCTCTCACCTGCCTGTCTGTCACACGGGCGCACTCAACCATCACCGACTGATTGTTTGCGCCCATGCATGTGAGTGTGTGTGTGTGTGTGTGATTGATGCGCTTTGCCTTCAGTCAACTTTACGGCCCCTCCCACCACCCTCCCTCCTGTCCCACCTCGGTCTGGACTGTCAGGGAACCATGAGGCCTCGGGAGATAGCGGCGTGCTCTCCCAGCCGGCCCTCGGCCTGCTCTGTCTCTTTCCCCCGTCCTTGTGCCAGTCACCTACTGCTGTGGGAAAAGCAGAGGAGATGAGGCCTTAAAAAACAGATCATTGTCCGCCTCCTAGATTAAAGCCAGAGAATGTGAGCATTGTCCACTGAATGGCTAAACCTTCCTGCTGTCACTCAAACGCTGCTCTGAGCGCTACTTCATGTCTAAGAGGCTTATCTGCGCTGAAAGGCCCCTGGCTGCTCCGGGGAGAGAGGACGTAATGAAGCGTGTTTTTTTTTTTTTTTACTCTGTAGGGAGAGACCTGCTGCTGGGGTGAGGTGGGAGGACGAGGGGGTGTGGTGGTGTTTCAGGGATTCAGGGGGTGTACGTGGCCAGTGGGACAGCTGCAGCTAAGCCCCCCCCCCCCCCCCCCCCAAACCCCGCTCCACCCCTCCCTGTACCAGCCGCTTCCACTCCTTCTAACTACTCTTCTTGAAAGACCTGTCATTTATCTAGTCTCACATGAGAAGCAGCACCGCATATCCAGCGTGCAGGCCTCCGCCCAGCGCGATGGAGAGCCATGAGGACATTATGCGTGGACCTGCCTGTTGTCCATGCTCAGCCGTCTGTGGATGTGATCAGCAGGCCACTGATGTGGTCCTCTCTTTGTGCTCTGCTGTTTGAAAAGGGGAAAGTTTAAGTGCTGCTCGTATTCAGGGCTGAGGGGCTGTTGGCCAGGCTATTAGGGTTAGCTAAGCTCCGAGGCCTGAGTGAGCATGTGTGTGTGTGTGTGTGCGTGTGTTTACACTATCACATACTAAAGTAGTTTTTAGTTCTTCAAGTACTGTGCAAATATTTTAATCAAACATGACAAAATATTGTAAAGTAAGGCTGATCTTAGTACCATAGGTGTTAATTCTTTATGTTGACCGTTGACACGAAAGAGTGGATGAATAAAAGAAGTCAAAATTTAATGAAGGCACTCGTCAAAGTTGCTTTCCAAATGGCATCAGTCCTTCTCGATAATACATTTAGAAAGAATTCAACAGGTTTGGTCTGAAAGATTGTTTGATTTTCTGTAGAGGTAGCTTCTTCTCAAATAGTGAAATGTGTGGTCAAAGTATCTATCCATTATAATTTCATTTGTTTTATAGATTCTCTGAAGTGCTTTTGCTTGTGGCCGTTTGTTATTTGCCGCTGCCCGGTCCTGCATGACCCTGGCTTTCCACATGTTCGCACCGCGCTGGACTTGTTGAGTTGCGGAACATCTGTCCTGATGTCTGCCACTGCTGCAGTGTAGCGCACGTGGATTTTCCCAAGTGGGCCCACATATTGGTTTGAGTTTGATTTACAGAAGCCACGAGGCACTGAGCTCTAATGCTCAGTTCAGCCTGCCCTCTGTAGCTCCACAGACTAGAATAGAGTAGAAAATCTTCATTAATTATAGGTCAGTATATATGGGACTAAGCAGTGTAAACATAGTTGAATTTAATGTAAATATCTTTCTGCCATAATGGACACACCTGCATCCTTAGCGACGTGTAAACTGTGTCTGCTTCCTGTCAGATATAGGGCTGTGCTTGACCAGATCATTGTTCGTAAAGAAACTGCTTGGTTCCCAGTATTAAAGGGCGTTTCAATTATCAGTTAAGATTAAGTTGCACAAGGTTCTGACTCCATTCTGCCCCCTGTACTTTCAAATGTTCCTGTTTAAGGCAGAACCAAACAACTCACTTCATGACCACGGCGATGGTGTTTTCTCTCTCCCCTCCTCATGAGACCACGAGCCGTGCGTACACTCTCTTAGTGTGACCTCTGACCTGGGCGTCTTGTGAGGTTAGCGCTGCCTGCACCTTTTCTCTGCTGTGTCAAGAGATCGAGTGGGGTAGAAAGGATTGGACGAGACCAGAGGAGTCGCTGGCTGGACAGGGATGGGAGGGGGATGTTAAGTGGCGTGGCCCAGCTGTGATGGGTGCCACAGCAGTCCATTTAGAGCGCCAACCCCACGCTGGGTGATGGTACATCCCAACCAGCTGAGCGGACTCTACGGTATCAGCATGCTCTTGACTCTATAAAAATGTCAAAATATGAATGCCAAATTGTCACAACATCACTTCTGCTGCTTGTTAAAATGGAAGCTCCTTGTGTCTCGCGGTGCACGGTCATCAAGGGGTTTAAGAGAACCATCGAAAACAGAGGCGCAGCCAGGTCCTAACGGTTCACATTCATCTGGACTGTGCCGCTGATCTTCCTTAGCATTTCCATGCGATGTGCTGAGAAGTAAAAGTAACATTATTCAAATGATGCCTTTTATGTCACCAAATGTTTTTGTCCACCTCAAGAGGATGAAAATCGGATTCCTGAGAATCTGAATGTCAAATAGAAAATGATTCATGGGAATGATCGCGACATATCAATGATTCACACAGCACAATGTGTCCATGCACCCAAGAGTGATAGGTGCCACATTGTGAAGAAGATGGAGAGTGGATTTGAAGGTTCTTTTTCAGTAAACATTTAAAAGAGTGGAGAAGTGAACAAAAGCGTTAAGAAGGAGCTGTTTTGTTGCCCCTTTTTTAACCTAAATAGGCGGTCTGTCCGACCGAGGCCTTGGCTTCAAAGTATTATCCCACACATGCAATTACCATTTCTATCAACTGGGGAGAAAGATTATGCTTTTTGGGTGTTCTTCTGCGTTTCTTCCAGTGGATTCACTTGGTGAATGTGACACGTTTTGTGTCTCCCACCCCCTATTGAATTTAAAAGTTCTCTATTCTCCGAGCGGGCTGAGGAGAGTCCTACACGCGGGCTGAATAGACACTAAATCTTTCAAGGTTAGGACTTAACCTTCTCCCACTCTAATTCATCTTCAAACTTTAGTCTGAAACCAATCAATATCAGATGATTGGTAAACAATGTGCAGTGTCTGATAGGCAGGTACCAAGGGCTCTCAATGGGATTGCAAATGCTTTGTGCGTTCCGAGTCGCTTTTGCTCTAAAGCACTGTCACAAAAAGTGAAATTACCATTCGCTTGGAATGATGCCATTCATCTTTGTCAGAGCGCCAAGCTCAGCACGCAAGCCGCTCCCCTCAAATTAATTCCTTGTTTTGCATCAGCTGAATTTGCCCAAATCCAGGAGGATGGCTCAGGCTGCACCTCGCCTGCATTTTTTAATGTAGCAATTCCAGCTGATTTCACTATGCACAGGGCCCCATTGCTTTATTTACTGCTTAATCTACAAAGTGGGGGGAAATAGATATGAAAATAAGTTGGGGAAAATAAGATAAATCTTGGAGGGAAATTTCACAGGCTGTGCATGTTCCAGCCAGGAGAGTTAAAGTTGTATAATGCAGATACGGTCCTCAGAGTCCAGTGCGATGCTATTGTCAATTTGTCATTTCATGTCGCAAGAGCTCCTGAACAAAGGTAATACTATCCCAGAGGCTCTTAGCCATGTAATACAAAAGCAAAGCAGTGCAGGATGAATGTCTGATCAATTCATTTGTTGTTCTGCATATGCATTCCCCAATATGTCCGGACAGTTAAACCATAATGCAGACGGGAAAAGTAGTGAACAGAATACAATTGTTCGTTTTTATCAAGTTTTTTTAATGCCAAGTTACCAATTGAAATGTGGAAAACTACCAATCACTACACTTCATCCACACACAGACTGAGCTGTGAGTTCTGAAATACATTGGTCATACAATTTGTGTTTATTAGTAACAATCTCCCTACATTTGGTTGTGAATGAATGAGAAACTGAAATCTTTCCACATGGGGGGATTTTTTTTTTCTTTTCTTGAGTCCTTCCCTTGTGGTTCACTGAGGTAAGTTCCTCCCGGCTGGGTTAGAACGCCCCTGCCTCCAGAATCCAGCTGGCATTTTAGTGGTCACTTCTTTGTTTTCTCTCTCCAGCTCCTGTCAGTGTTATCCTCGTGTTGTTTCATGGTCCTGCATCCACAGTGACAGCCAGTGATGAGATTTTAAAGAGTGGGTTGTTCTCTGCTTTTACTGTCCTGCTCCTGTCAACCTCAAATGCTAAAAATGGTTCCAGGGCTAATTTATGGTTGTGGCGACTGTGACCACTGATTTGTGATCCCCTATGTTTGTGTTTATGGAACATGGCTTATTTTCTTCATCTTATCGACCGGCAGATGGACAGCACGGGTTGACAGGGTTTATTTAGATGTTTGCTTTTTCCGGCACAAAGTATGATGGAGTGCAATTACCAAGAATGCAGAGAGAAGCCCTAAGGTCAAAGGCCTTTTCCTGTCCCTCACTCTGACCAATGTCTATTCTCAATTTCATGTCTCCATGTACGCCAGTTTCTATGCTCTGTGAAGTGGAGTTTTGGCCCCTATTACAACCTACATGTTAAGAATCTGAATCTTTAGTGTGGAGAAATGTGATGACAGAAGTGAGAAGTGAAGAGAAGAGAGAAGCTGCCAAAGATAAGTGGGTCAGGCCTGAGAGACTGTTCTTCACCTCAGACACCTGCACCTCTCCACAGTATCCCTCATCAAGGACTTACATTGTCCTGGGGCTTCACCATTGTCTGATGGAGGGTCCTCCAGATTTGTTCTCAATAGCTCCCTGTGCTGCCCCGAGTGGACTCAGCTCGGCTCTACCCGAAAAACAGACAAAACAGTGGATTCCAAAGTGCCGGCCCCTTGGCATTCCCCTGCCTCGCCGAGATAAAGAGGGGAACTTCGACTCGATTCACTCCTCCGCTCTTCATCCCTCTCCATGGTTCCCCACAAACCAGTAGATGAGGAGGAGGAGACTGGGTAGGGGTAGCAGAGGGGTGGCCTCAGGGTCACAGAGTGATTAGTGAGGAGCAGAGTGGCGCTCCTTTCCCCCTTTAGTCCTCTTCCTCTGTGGTCACTGAGAAATGACTTCCACTGGGCTAACTGGGGAGTGTGGGTGGAGAGGGAAGTGGAGGAATTATTCCCTTCTGTCTGTCTGTCTGGACTATATTTAACCTGCCTGACAAGATGGATGCTTCCAAGGGAATTCTCCCCTCCTCCAAGCTAAATGAAGCCATTATGCTCTTCTCGTGGGTTGTCTTCTTTGCTTTTCATTAGAAGGTTTATGATGAAATGTCAGGAGGACGCTCAAAACCGGACTGAAATACTACCTGAGCGCAAAGGAAAACATGCCAGGCCCGGGACAGACTGCGTTATGAATGTGCACACTATTACTGTAAGTTTAACAGTTTAAAAGACAGCACTTTAATGTACAGTCATATATTTGGTGTCACTGAGTGATGCAGCAGTTTCTAACGGCGCTGTTCAAAAATGCACAACTGAGTCCCGACTTGCATATCTGCACGCTTACAGACTCCCCGCTGCAACTCCGCTGTGGCTCGCTGGCCCGCGCCAGATGCAGCACCGGCGTGGAGGAGTTGGAAGTGATTAGGGAGAAATATGCCTGTCTCCCTGTAATGTCAGTAATAGGCAGCAGCACATCAAAGTCTGGGCCTGTCAAAATGATCCGGATCAAACTGGCCCCCATCTGGAAGCCATAACTGACTTTTCACTCATTTAAACACTCTTAAAACACACTGAACAGACATGGAGCTCCCGTCTCTGCTCACCACTCACCACCACTCATATCAGTGCCCTGTTTCCTCTCCGCATCTGCGTGCGCACGTGTTACTTTCTTGCTGTCTCACTGTCGTCCGTCCCCGTACGTGTTTTTTTCTCCTTTTTCAAATAGCAGGAAGCACGTGTTTCATATTAGTGTATTAGGCTGCTAATTTTTATTGATTAATGTTTTCAGTCACACTTTCAACCTCATGCCGTGTCGATTTTAGAAGAATAACCAGCTGCAGTGCACCAGTGATCCAGTTTTCACAGTTAATGTGATATCTACACATTGCCTAATGCACAGGCAGATATTTTTAACGCAACACAAACACGTGCTGAACCATAAAATCAAAGCAAATATTAGTCTTTCTCGTTGGGATAAAAGTTGGCTTCGAGCAAATATCTGTTTTTCTGCTTATGCTTCAAGCTTCAGATAAGTATCTTGTCTGTACGATAATGACAGCGTGCATTCTGAGACAATGATGCAGACTGCTCCCCTCTCGCCCGCTCGCTCGCACTGTGTTGACTGGACTCCTGGACATATATTATCTTTCCAAACACAAGTCGGACACGGCTCTAAGTGTATTTTAATTGGCTTTGAGCCGCCTTCCTAAAGCAAACAGCTGGTGGTGTAGCCGGTGGTGCGGCGCGCTCGGTGACTGACGGGTGGCCTGCGGTGAGGGTGGGGTGGAGTCCCACTGCCTGTCTGTCCACTCCGCCGACAATCAGTCCAACACAGAACCCCATTGTGTTTGTCTATGTGCGCGTACGAGCGCTTGGTTAATACAAGTCCGCGCACACGCTCACACTCCACTATCTGCGCGGGTGAGGACTGTGGTGAATGTGCATGTCACTTTGGGTGTTGCGCATTTAAGCAGCGCACGCTCGCTACTGTAAAAAGATCTTAACGCCTGGCAGATAGCATCTTGAGTCAAAGTGCAAGTGATTTAATACTCACAATTAAAGTGGACATGTCAGCAGGCGGCTCGGGCTCCCGCTGCGGCCGGACAGGGAGTGGGCTCTTTGGCCTATCTCCTCCAGACAGAGAGACGGGGGCGTTACGGCTCTGCTCTCTCACTTTGACTAAATTCTCTTCTCTTTAGACTTTGACCCGTGGTTCGTCTTTATTCATCTTTTTGAAATTAATATTTTTGGAGATTTCCACTAAAAAAGTTTCTCTCCACTTTAAAAGTTACATCGTTGAACTGCCTTTTGTTGATTTTGGCTGTAGAATCAAAAACAAGACCTTTGCTGGATTCGCGATCTGAGTCGTTAAAGCTGGAAATGGAGCAGAGGGGTTTGGAGGGAAGAGAAGAGAGATGGCAAGCCTCGGGAAAAGTTTCAAGTCTGAGCTCAGCATATGGAGAAAAGCCCTAAAAACGATTCATTTTACAAGAACCAAGGATCTCACTCCTAACATGGCCAACTCCGCTCTCATAAAATCTATAGACATCCATTATAAAACACCCGGGCCCTCATGAATTGATTTGCCCGAACCCAGCAATGGGGCCTTCTGCCTCCAGATCCCCTCTGGAAGTGTTTGAAAAACAAAGCAAGCCTTCACTTCAACCTCATTAACTAGTTATAATAAACAAAACAATGTAATTAATGGATGGTGAGTTTTGTGTCCCCCCCCCCCCTTCCCCGATGAGCTCTGGTCCAAAGCGACTGGCCAGCGGTGGGTTTCCCATGGCTGCAGCTCGCGGTGTCACGATGATGGATGGGTAAGGTTGGCGGGGGCTGCCTCTTGCCCTTCTCCTTTGGGATGTCCCACAGACTGACAGGCACATTGTGGCGCTCCATCCCAGCTAACATGCCGCTCCGCCTGCTGGCACAGCCACAGAGAGCACCAGAAACTGCCCACTTTGCTTAGTTAACCTCAGGCAGATGCAGAGAGAGAGAGAGAGAGAGAGAGAGAGAGAGAGAGAGAGAGAAACATGATGGATATGAAAACCTCAGCACAAGGATACAATTCTGCAAAAATCTGTGTCTTTAAATAACTGAACATACAGTCCAATATTACCAAAGAGGCATTTTTGTAGAGTGTTCTTTACTTGGGGACATGTTGACAACTTCTTTCCTGTGGCCCCTTTAACAGAAATGTCGGCACATTTCACTCTCTTTACAAATGTTGTGTGCGCTAAACGGCTTCCCTTTAACTAGTCTCATTTTCCAACATGGGACCACTGATCGTCATAAAAGATATCAGCACAATTACCCGTTGTAGAGCATAGCTGTCCAGGATTATTTCTTTTATCACTTCATTCTTTAAAAAAAAAGAAAAGAATAAGAAATCTATGTACCTTTTGTTCTCTGATAAAGCATCAAAGCGGACATCTATGCAGTACTTCCTTTTTGCTGTACGGATTGATTTTGCATGAGACGGTCTCTAAAAACAGTTTTAAAATGTTGTAATTCCTGTTTGTTGAGAGAAGATAATGTCAGGCGTCACTTGTGAAGCTTAGCGTGCGGAACAAGCCGCCCGAACTTGAGGACCCCCGCTGGACCGCAGCAGGGGAGACATTAGCTTCCTGATGAATAAACACCAACAGAAGCTTGGCAGCCGCAGTACACACACACACACTCACACACACACACACACACACACACACACACACACACACACACACACACACACACACACAATGTCTTTACATGAGCACAAGAGTGCAACACATATTCACGCTCTCTCTCTTTCTCGCTCCCTCTGACTCATTGTGAAACACACTCCACGCCGCACAGAGCGCCTCTGGAATAAAATTCTCCCAGCTAGTGTAAAACAATCCAATAACAGCCAGCACCTCTCAAAATAAAACAATAGCTCAGCTCTTACTGGTGTTGTAAAACAGCTCAGCCTATTACGGGCAAGTACATGTAACTATACTGTAAATTTGCCCTTTGGGTAGCAGCACCTTTTTCCTTCATTCTGTGATTTGGGGATTATATTAACGCTGGTGTTCATGTGTATGCAGTTGGGTTATTTCAGGTGTGTTGAAGTGCTTTCACACTTATTCTTACATTGTGTTTTATGCACATTGCATCGTTGCAGGAGAGCAATGAAAAGTGAGCAACATCCTACTTCAGAATTCATATTTTTCCCAGGGGTAGCCCCATTGAATGGCTCATTGGGGTAAAGGTCATTTGAATAAAAGGACAAGAAATAAGACAAAGATTGACAAAAGTGCAGTGGTTATGGGTGACCATGACCCTTGTGGCGCTGCTGGATGTATTTGTAAACAGGATGTCATCAGGACTGAGAACTGGCCTGGCTCACAATGACTTTTGTCTCCTTCGGTGTGTCGATGTGTTTCCAGAGAGGGAATGGAGGCAGGGCGGGAGCCAGAGATGGAGGGAGGAAGGGGGAAGGTTGATAAAAAAAATTTTTTAAATAAAACACTTCACATACTTCTCCTGATAAATCAACACTCCCGGACTGCCCTTGTACTTTTCTATCCAAACAACATCCAGGTTGACTTTGTCACATCAGATAAGCGTCGGCTAATGTGATGAAATTTATGGCTTGGTGTGGCCGCTGTACTAATACAGCCGTGGATTGTGTGAAGCTGTACTAAGTGCACTCAACTGTCAGCTCTTATTGTGGTGTCAGTCCTTCCTTCTAATTAGTGTCCTCAGCGGGCAGGAAGTGGGCCTGGGCTGGACTAATCTGTCAGTGAGGCCAGACCATCCTCGCCCCAGCGACTGTTTCCTCAGATAAACCCGGAGCCCTTTATCTGAGGAGAGTTGTGACACTCGGGGGGTCTGGGAAGCCCCCAGTGATTCCGTTATTACCTCGCCGGACCGCATTGCACAGGTTTATTTATAAAAATGGCACGGTGATTAATGCACAGCGTGCTTCATCTTTTTATCCGAGAAGGCGCGAGTTGATAGGTATTCTTCGATTGGACGTTCAGCGTCTTCTTCGCGTTTGCATCTCAGGTCTGATCGCCGCGGTGACAGGTGTTGATTGAGCGTGAGAGGGAGGAAGCGCAGTGAAGGACACTTCCTGGCAGACAGTTTTATCAGCAAGGGAGTGAAGAGGTGAGAGAGAGAGGGTGGATGAGGTTATCGCCCTCATGTACTCATGTATTATAACAGACGACTTCTCCAAGAGCCTGCAGAGGCCTGACAGCAGCCCGGAGTCGCTGACCAAGGCAACTGTCTCTTTCATATAAACACCGTGTGAGTTATAGCCACATGTGGGGACTATCATGAATATCATGTTTTTTTGTTTCTTGGTTTATCAGTACACTCCTGCGGTTCAGTGGGTCACAAAAAGAAGTGGAAGGGTTTGTTTTGTATTTTCTCAGGGCAACGACACATCCAGGAGAGATGGGTCAGGCTTATACAGATGCTGATGTGTGAGCGATTGTGTTTCAAAAGCGTGACATGTAGCGGCGTGTTGTCGCAATAATCACATAAACTGCAACAATTTTATGAATAGATTTGTTGTGATGGGGAACTTTTTGGGGTGATCTCCTGGGGATGGCCCAGGGTTCTTGTTTGCTATCTACTTTACCCGCCCAAATTTTCTTTGTCGCGATATCAAAGTTCAGAATTGTTCTGGCTGGGTAGCTCACTTTGACATGGTCGTTTTAAAAAGTAGCTCGAGAGCCGAAAAAAAAAGTGCGAGCACTCCTGCTCTACATGCATTCACCCTCTTCTCGGTTCCTTTCCTCCGCTCCTCGTCTCGCCACCAGCGGGGTTCAATTCCTCCACTTGAACGCTCAGGGCCAGCAGCGTACTGATTAGACCCGCACCCCCAGCCGCGCTTCTGAGTACTCTGCAGCAGGACGACTTCAAATGCACCTCGCTCCTGCCACCCCAAATAAAACCTGACTGGTCCTAATGGACATGTTTTAATCTCCCTGGGTTATTTGAAGATTTCTCCAGCCCGCTGCTGGCCACAGCAGAAACAAATTCCTCCTGCTTTGTTGATTAAACCGCTGCCTCTCCACCGTTGCTTATCGTTCAGCAACGAGCTGCTCTTTTTAATTAAAAGTGAGACACCACAAGTGTGCAATTAACAGCTGGTAATTATAGAGCTCTTCAGAAGTGCAACACTCCACCTTCATTTCAATTATATAATGGACAAGTGGCTTTTTGATCTCCAAATTAGTGAACTCTTGTTATATTTGTTTTGCGGGAGATTTGGAGGGTTAATAGTGGCCTATGGTGGCCCACCTCGTCCATGATTGATGTGAGCACAGAAAGAGGGATATTAAAAACTGAGACAGTCCATCAGGAAATGCAAATCACACCTTCATGTTAATGAGCGGGGCAACGGACCGGGCTGGCCAGCCGTGGCGTTTCATGTGGGAAAAGCGCCCACTCTGCTGTAAACTGATTAGTACATTTGAATTTGAAAGTTTAATTAAGCGCTTGTAATACGGATCATTTTGGAGAGTGACACATAGCATTAAATTGTTTGATACTTAATTTGGCTGTCTTTTTGATTGCAGAGCGTTGCTCGGGTAGAATTTGCTATGCAAGTGTGAGTTTTCTCCCAAAGGAGGCAGAAGCCGTGGACTTCATTTTAAGCCTTTAACTGATAACTGATGAAATTGTTTTTAATGACCAGTTCACTCTTTGGCTGTATAAAGCGGAACACTTGTTCAGTTTTAATTACAATTGATTTCCATCTATGTACATGGCCGTGGCATTGTTAGTTTAGAGTTAGCATTCTTTTACTGAGTCCATCAATATGAAAAAAGTAGACCTTGATTGATTTTTAAGCTGCGGAGAGCATGCACCAGGTTAAAATGAAGTGATTATTAATTGGCGGCAGCACTTTAATGTCTTTGGGGGATGCTTTCCGTTCTGCTCCATTTTACTGGATTGTCGATGTATCAAGTAGTTCAAAAGAAGTTTAATCTTGTTGCTTTAGTGATTTGTAATTGCTTTATTTCCCAAGTCAATATAACTCTTATAGAATTGTTTGATTTTGCTGCGGAAGTGCTGGCACAGCGCCTGCATTGTATTGTCTTCATTTCCATATGTACTGACTCTAAAAGGATGCGTTTCTTTCCACTCATTTGATAAACTCGGAAGTAATAATAATTAATTTCTTTAAAAAAAAAAAAAAAAAAAGCCTAGATTTTTGTTACGTGTGTTCAGCTCAATATTTTTTAAATTTCACTGAAATGTTCAAAAGACTTACAGGAATTAGAGGGGCCTTTCTTCCAATTCTGACTTGCCGTGCATGTTTCGAAGAATGTCTGGATAAAACACAGAATGAAGTTGCTCCCAATGGTGTGTGTGTGTGTGTGTGTGTGTGTGTGTGTGTGTTCGTTCACAAACTGGCAAATGTGATGGCTCATTTCCACTGCGTCGAGACTGCCCAAGCAGTAAAATGTGCTGCATAAGATAAGTCCATTAGTGTAATAGATATCTGATGTACTTTACACTTAACATGTTCACGTCAGGCAATCTGTCGTTAATTCCGCACTCATGCCACTTCAAATATGTTCAAAACAGGAAACCAAAGAGAAGGGGGAAAAAAAAAAAACACAAAACATATGAAGTCAACAATCTCGAGCCACTCAACCGTTGTGGAATTCTGCATTGGTGAATATTGGCAGCTTATTGTGAAATAAACACAGTATTTAAATTCAAACCAGGTCGTTATGGATGGTTCTTAAACAAAATGTCAGTCATTAAGAATGCCCATGTGGCTCTGCTTAGAGTCCCGGTTTGTTTGAATTAAGAAAACCAAATGGAGGATTCTGTAATTCCTCTCATCCCGGTCTGAATGACACACCAAGCATTTCCCATATGCCCCCTTAAGTGTGGAGATGGATGGTTGATGATGTGCCTGGGATAACGCGCACGTGTGCATGTATGTGTGTGATGGCAGTTTAATCTGAACTGCTGTTACTGTCATGTTTCTCTCTATCCCTCATTGTCCTCCTGCATTCCCACCTTAATCTCGCTGTCATTTGGCAGCTGTCACTCCATATTTAAGTCTTTTCCCTCTGTCCTGCTCTAGCAGACACACACACACACACACACACACACACACACACACACACACACACACACACACACACACACACACACACACACACACACACATTCCCTCAGCAGAAAAAAAAGTGTTCAAATGCATTTGTTGCAAATTTGAAGAGCCTCTTGGAGATACTGCAAAAATAATGCCCCAAAATACTCAAAGACGACACGGTGCTTTTATAAACCACATATTTTTGTTTGTCTGTTAAAGTGCAGCGCAGCAGGCAGGCAGAGCATGTTTTAAGGTTTGACGTGAGAGAAGGAGTGGCCTTGGTCTTTCACATCATTTCTGCAAACAAAACGAATCTTTTAATGGGACATTTTTAGGAAGTCTCACAGCTTAATTTGGCGCTAAGCCTGTAATCATACATGTTGCATGCATTCTTAGGGTAAATTGTTTGAATTTCGCTCCTAAAGCATGAGAGTTTGAAGCCCTGCTTTATCTGGAAATGTAACTCTGTGGTGTGTTTATGTCAAATCTACTAATAAAAGAACTTTAATCAAGGTACGGTGGTCTCTGCACATTAAAATATTGTATTTTATGAAAGATTTTAGAATATTTTCTTAGAATTATTCCAAGAAACAGCAAAAAAAAACTTTGGCAAAATCAATCAGCACCTCCCAAAAAAATCAGCCTTGATGTCTAAGTACTAACATTCGCGTATTAGAATTCAGCGTTGTGGCAGGTTTCACAAGCTGATTGGCACCTCGGTCTTCACAATGACCTGCTGTTTATGTCCATACTCTCATGCAGAGCTCTGCAGTGTGTTACACAGGAAGACAACAATCCCCATACAGGACCACAGTACAACTGCATTGTCCAGTTAAATCACCTCCTAAATAGAGGGAAATTGACATCCATAACAAATAACATAAACAGCCTCGGTGCTCCGAGGGGGATTTTTGTGACTCAGGGCACAGGGCTGAATGTTAACCTTCCAACAATCATTAAACAAACATCCTCTCCAGGACCTTTCCATGCCTGGGTCTGTTCCACATGTCGCGCTGTGGTTTGGAAAGTCTCTGTAGCCGCGGACATTATTGCATGTAACAAGTTCTGTAACAAAGTTAAGGTTGAATTGGCCTACTGCTGTGGTAGTGCTCGAGGCAGGCAGACCCTGTGAGTGGAAAAGCAACCCCCAGACAAAGTCCATTCATATCCAAAAATATTAAATGGAGGATGTCAGGTTGGTAGGAGGTGGGCAGCTTGTCACATTAGAAATACTCCGACTTTCAAGAAGTTTTTCTTTCTCCACCAAACACAGACCTCGTTGTGATTGTGTTCGGCGTTTTTTTTTTTTTTTTTTAAAAGTATCAGACCTGTTGTGCTGACTGCTGGACATTTTTACGCTCTGAGTCTGTGCATTCTGATGGATAATCGTGAAGGGGGCTTTCTGCGTTCACGAAACCCATTGTGCCCGTTAAACAATGCACGTATTGATAACCTTTGACATGTCACTGTAGTGTCACAGCAACATGAAATTAAAATCTCCTTTGGAACAGTTTCAAGAGGATGCAAAAGGTGAGAGAAAACACCGAACAAGAACAAGAACAGAAATTTGTTGGAGGGGATGGACATTGAGCTTGTTTAGTAGCAACCTAATTACACTCAAAGAACCCTGTGATGTGTGTGGCCCCTGTTTTGTTTTCGCAGTATCTGTGTGTGTGTGTGTGTGTGTGTGTGTGTGTGTGTGTGTGTGTGTGTGTGTGTGTGTGTGTGTGTGTGTGTCAGGTGTGTCAGGTGTGTGTGCATGTCCAAGTGATGAGTCCGAGTTTGTCAGATGCCTCAGTCCTGAGTTGAGGGCCATTTGTCATTGGTGGGATTCATTATTCGTGTATCTAACCTCCCCTCAGCTGGGCATGGTGATCACCACTGACCCCCTGTGACAACCACCGCGCCTTCATTATGTCACCGCGGCAACCCTGTCACAACCGCAACTCTGCAACTGTCTGGGTGACACCCCTGGGTGGGACTCCAATCTCTCATCTGGAGACTTGCCTGTCTCCGAGCTTGTCACTACGTGTGTGTGAGTGTGTGTGTGTGTGTGTGTGTGGTGCGTATTTGTAAATTGCCCTTGGTGCCTTTATATTGTCTTTTTTTTTTTTTTTTAACATTGTATCTAACTTTTTACAAACCTGCTTGTAATAATAATAATAATAAAAAAAATTATGCTATGGCTTCTGAATGAGATTTTCTGGCTGAAATATTAACTTATACAAAGAACACTTTTCTATTCCAGGGTTTGCGCCATCCATTATTTAACACCAACTATTTTGGGCTCATAAACTGTCCATTAAATAATTGAAATTACTTCCTCATCGGCGAACTGGGTTTTTGCGAAGCGTTTCCGTGCCATATTATCATATTGTCCTTCCCAGTGGGATCATTCTGAATAACATGCTGGACACTATTATGTTATTACCTCTCCCCCAGTTTTCTAATCAGCAATTATTCAATTATGTCCCATCAGTTGCAAGGTGTTGCCAATGTCACCGCCCTGGGCGTTTAGCCCCTGCTCTCTGTCAGGGGGAGACCCCCGGGGCCCCCGCAGAATGCTTGTGATTAGTGTTGCGTCTGCAGAGAGGTGACAGAATCCCTCTTCAAATATTTTGTCTTCATTTTACGGCTCTGAGATGCAATTATGGAGCAGCAGTTCATTACTGCAGCACGCAGCGCTTCATGTTTTATGCATGTAGCCTCATTTGCGGCCTTTATTAACGAGCCAGGTCTGACCAAGCTGCTCGCAACTACACTGAGGGCTGCGCCATGGCCACCGTTGCTTGTGTTTGTGTCTGTGTGTGTGTGCGTGTGTGTTCGTGCGTTTGTGTATGTGTGCTGGCAGTAGTATGAGTTAGCAGATCAAGGAAATCGGGGGGGTTGGTGCAAGATTGAGGGCTGAATGGAAAATAAAAAAAAAGGAAGAAAAGATGTGATTGTTAGAAAACTGGGTGATGCAGAGAAGGCGTGTGGTCAGTGCAGTGGTCACTTCACCGCCGTGCCCTCTCTATCCCAGCAGCCGGCCTCGTAATGTGGCTCTATAGCATCGCGACTGGGTGCAGACTGGCTCGGCTTAAAGGCAGTACATTGAAAGGGGTGGGGGCGGCAGGGGTGACTAACTGCACCTCCCTCCGCAGAAGAAACTCCATCTGCATCCAACATTGAGACAGATGAGGCCAATTTGGCTCCTTAAATTTCTGGGCTGTGATGGATGTGGGGTGGCTGTGCACATTGAGAGGTTTGTAGAAGGGTGCAAAAGGGAATGAAGGGAGAGACCGGCGAGACAGGTGGGGAAAGGGAGAAAGAGAGGGACATCCAGAAAAACAGAGAACGGGGACGGGAAGGGAGGTGAAGGAGACTCGCCGCTCAGCATGAGCGCTTTGAGTTTATTGTGTAAATTGATGTATTTATTGGTAATTCTCCTCCACCTCTTAATGTACAAAGGAGACACAGGGAAACGAAAGTCAAATGGTAGAAAACTTTCACAAGTGGACTTAACTGCTGGATACAGTATTTGATTGTTTGTATTCCAAATAAAGCTCCTGAGCGTACAACAGACATCAGTGTGTGCAGATGATCATTTTTGTAATATTTTGACTGAAGCAAGTATGAAGTTAATGTTCCATAGCTGCATGTGTCTTCAATGGAAAGTTTTTCTTAGGATAGGATGTTCTTTTGTGGCATCAACTGTGTGCATGGAACACAAAGGCAAACATGTTGGGACAAGGTCACAGATTCACTCCCTGCCTTTGATCTCAGTCCTCTGTGCCCGGTTTTCACGCCAAATCCTTGAATATTATAAATCCTAATTGCTTGACGTATAAATCTGCTATTTTTACATCACAAATACAAATTCGAAGTCGTCAGCGAGTGTTTGCCCACAAATTTGCCTAGCTTTAACTGACTGATGGTCTCCGGACTGCAGCTCACATCTGCAGTGCAGATCAGCCCCCCCCCGCCTTCGATAAGAACTACCATCCTCAGGCCTACATAAATATTTTATCAAGTATAATGGAAATTGTCAAATCAATCTAATTGTGTAATGCATTACGAAGACATCAAACTCAAACAAAGCACATATGCTATCATTTCTTTTAACAACTGGGCCAGGCCGGGCCGCGTGTGAGCCGGCGGTCTGGTACCCAGGGGGCCTTCCGCGGGGCTGGCGTGGCTGGCAGCGAGCGCTCGGGATATACGTCTTTCTCTGCTCTGCCCAGACCTGCCTCACTCACATTTCATCAAAGGAATCAATTTCTCAAATGCGCACAACTGTGAGCCATAATTATATTAGGGCCCAATGGCAGTTAGCCATGACATGAAAGTGAGAGAGGGCGGCGGGGGAGAGGGGGACGGGGAATGGTCATTCAAGCATGTTTGCATTAACATGTGTTGTTTTTAAGAAAACACGTTTTAGAGAGGGGCGGTTTGCTTCCGTACACAGGAGAAAAAGCTACTTATTTTCGATTACAACTTGCTGTTTTATTCCTGGAATATAATTTATTTTCAATTATAAGAAACCTCAAACTACAATTTCTTACAATGTCCCCTGATCCAATCTGGGATGCCGATATCTGTTACACCCTCTCAAAGACACATCCGAGGATTCCTCACTTCAGTGTTGCTACATAAGCTGGTTTTCTCTGAAAAATCTGACTTTCAGAAGAAACGACCCTTACCGCACGGTGGATCTGTTACTGCCATTTGCCCCAGAACAAGACCCTTAACCCCCAATTTGATTAATTTTTAGAAAAAAAAACAAAAAACGGTCAGTTTTAAAATAATCACACTTCTGCAAATACTGAGAATAGTTATTCAGGGCTTTTAGATCCTCTCAGTTTCAAATAGTACCTGCAAATAAGATTAACCACCACATTTTCCTATGATACATCAAATAGATTTTACAACCTCAGTTTTATTTTCTCTCATCTTTCTTCCCCATTCATTCTCACTCGTCACCTTTTGAGAAACCTTCCCACCCTTTCTCCTCACACTCCTCTCTCTTCCCTTATCTTGCCCCATCTGGGAGCTCCACGCAGTAATCCAGAAGGTCGTCCCTCTTTAGTCGCTTGCTGATGTATGGCCTGTGGAAATAATGTTAGTGCCGGGTTATTATTCTGTTTGCTTTACATGTGACAGGCCTGAGTTAGCGTCCGACTGGGATCCGATCTCATTAGGCCAAATGCGGGGCTAAAACAATCATAAAAATCATTTGGCACTGGCATCCCACTTAGGAACACCTGTCAACATACAGGCGGAAGATAAACTCCGCAAATTACAGTCGGGACTGAGATTGAATCAGGGAAACGGAGGGAGGAGTGAGTGAGAGCGATGCCCATATGCTTCATGTTGTTAGAGATTTAATGGTATGGAGTGGTTCGGTTGATGTGGAGACTCTCTTGTTGATGATATTGATTGTGGTTTTAGGACGTAAACTGTGTGAGAGCGTGTGTGTATGCGTGTGCGTGTGTTTGCTTGGACATTCATCTTTGTGTTCATTGAGACTTCATTCATTAGCATTTCATTAAGAATAAATGTAGTTTGTTAATCCTCAATATTGATTGTTTCAGCGCAGCGATTTGTCTTTTGTTACAAATACATCACCAAAATTCTCGCACTTACTCAGCTGTGTTTTCTCATGTGTCACTCAGTAGCTTACAACTTTATGGAACGGTGCGAGCCTCCCCTGCGCTCCGACATACTTTATTTTTCTTCTTTTATGCAAACACACACTCTCTTTCCTCCTCTGTGTTACTCGCACAAGCCTCCCTCTCTGCCGCCGCTGTTTGGTCCGCTCCTCGCCCTGTCCAAACATACATCTTTATCAAGCGGTTGTTGTCAGACAACATTAGATAATTAATAGGCCATTTGTCAGGCCTGTGAGAAACATGTTAAAATCCCCGAGCAGCTCCCCAGATAAATCCTGCCACATACACTGCCTCCTTTGTTGTGTCAGCCTGCCATCGGAGCTGCAGATTTACCATTAAAGGACGCTCATTATTAATCACAACTAATGCTAATTAATTAGGTGTCTCTGTGTGTGTGCATGCGCGGGTGTGTGTGTGTGTGTGTGTGTGTGTGTGTGTGTGTGTGTGTGTACACAAAGGGTCCAACTCCAAGTTTCAGTTTGTTGAACAGTGATAATTGGTTACTCTGCCCAGGGCCCTAATGGAGTGTTTTCCATTTGGAAAGGGGAGCAGTTGACCAACACAAGGGGTGAAAAACACAGACAATGCTCTCCTTAATTAAGACTTAAGTGTTAAGAGCGCCGCTCTTGTTAGTGCAGTGATTGTGTGTGTGTGTGTGTGGTTGTGGGTGTGTGTTTGTGTGTGTCTAAGCCTGTATGTGTGTGCTTTCATGCAATGTGGATGCCAGTTTGTGACAATATGCCTGTGAGGATTTGCACACAACTTTTAATGTCAGTAGCATGTATCTCTATCTTTCTTTGAATTATTTCTTGTGCTCAAATATTCATAGTTATAATGACTATAGTGTTAACTTGTCTTGAATTTAAAAAAGCAAACCTTTGGAACTTGTGATATATTTTCCACCACATTCTTTTAAATCAGCATTTTAAAACAATACTGATAAAATTCCATTTTAATTTAATTCCCCAAAATTTTAATTCTTGGCTGAGAAATCAGCTCCCAGCATGTGAACGGTGGACAGTTGTCTTAACCAGTATGTACGGAGGTGTGTAGAGACTGAATGCTGTTGGTTAGTATCAGTCAGTTCCACGGTCACCCCAACGGACCAAAAGACTCCCCGAAAGCGGTTTTAAGGCCTCCATTAAGCACAAAGACAGAGTTAATTAGGAAGCTTATTGCCTCTCCCGAGGCCACGGGGCTCCAAACCCTCTCCATATACACCCTACTGAGGGAATGCAAACACATACTGATGCACTGTAATTAACAGCAGATCAACAGCAGTCATTTTCTGACTGGCAGTAGCTGTGAGAGTGTTAAATGTACCCACATGGAAGATAATTATTTTTATTTTGTCTCGAATTTGCTCACAGTCTCTCAGGGAATCTTCTTTTTTCGAGCAGAAGTCTCAGCATACAAACCTGCCATACTGTTGCAGTCCCCTGAACTGCTCCAACACATTTGGAGTTATTGTTTGTTTTATGAGCTATCTACTTCTCTGTGTTTTCCAATTTGAGATTGTAACAACAGCACTGACACGTTTCTATGTTTTTCCAGTGCCGAGTGTGACAGAAAGCAGCTGATTGATAAAGAGCCGCAGTTTCAGAATTGGGATGATGACTAATGGTGGGGATCATGTGTGATTATGTTTGACCTGTAATACAAGGGTAAGCCCTCCTTCACATTTGTCTGTTAGCACAGGCAACAAATGATGTCTCCAGATAAGCACGAGGGCCAGTCCTTATAAGGTGAGGAGTTCATTTCCATATTTCACAATATGGGACCCCATCAGTCAGCTGTTGGCCCTCTTTATCTGGCTACATGAAGTGATCTGTGAATTGGCTCGAGGCTAAGCAGATGATTAATGTTCGCTCTTTACAACATACAGTATCATAACCCGTCCAGCATTTTAAAATAAGAGGCAGAGATGCGGTGGAGCTTCAATGTGAAATGCCAACGTAGTTGCATGCAAATTTGTTTGACATGACACAATATTAAAAATCAAATTACGTAATAAAAACTACGGGGGTCACTCAACTATTAGAAAGACGGCAATGATGTGAAGGCAAGAAAGACAGCGGTAAAGAAGAAAAAACATTTGGAGGAGGGGGCGGGTGGGTTGGGGTTGACTCTGTCCACAGGTAGGTTATTCTCTCTGTAAACATATGTATCCATTTGTCCCGTGGGCGCGTCCCCTCGGTGTCCCGTCAGCAGTGGCTGGGTCACGCCTCCATTAGGGGCTTTGTCACAGTGATTAATAGCTCTTTCTATCATCTTTAATTCACTCCCTGATGATGGCGGCCCTGCTCGCTGCTCGGGGTAATCATGTGATGTATGAGTCTGCCCAACACCTTGTGGCAGAGGTGAAAATCATTCCACCCATGCAGATAGCAGGCCTGGGAACAAATGTTTTCCCTCTTAATAAAAATTAATGAATTTGGTGTCCAGCGTGAGCTTTTGAATGCGTGATATATCTGCGTGTGTGTGCGTGTCTGTGTTTATGCTGAGTGTCATGATGTATTTTCCTGCGTTAATGGCTGATTTTGATGATGTGATAATATTGTTTTCTTTACTATTTTGCACTAAATCTTGTGTGTTGTCTTTTGGATACAAAAACATCAAAGGTTTGTGGCCTTCTCCTTTTTTTTTTCAAGCCCTTGCCTTGTTACACTATCAAGATGTGCCATCTATGTTATTGATGCAGTCAAAGTCATGATGCTGCTCTCCGCTGGAGTTCCCCTCCTCTACCCAGAATTCTTCTAAAGCTCCGTCTCTGATGAGGGGCGTCAGCTTGCAATGATGAAGTCATGTCCATTACTGAACAAACAAACAGGACTATTTTCTTTATGCGAGTAGAGACAGACACCCCAGCACACACACACACACACACACACACACACACGCACGCGAGACCACTATTTTTAAAACTCTGAACATCGCATATTTGTTTTCGTCTAACGTTTACCTTGCAGAAACATATATGTTTACGAGCTGAAACGTTCTCACTGAGTCCGTTGGAGCAGGAGAACTTCTGGCCTAAATCAAATATAAACTTTGAGACCAGCGCGAGAGGGGAAATGTCAGAGCAGAAGGAGGATTGGAGGGATACTGTTACCTTTAAAAGCTCTCGTCCCTCCACCATATGGCAAACTTCACATCCAGCCCTATAACCACGTTACACAGTCCCCATGCTGAAAATCATTACGCTGACTCCCGGAGCCACATTGAGTTTCATGCGCTGCTCGGCCCACGACGGTCTTTAAGAGACTTTTCCTTCAAACACACCGGGCCCACACAGTGTGTGTGTCAAACACAATAGTTTCACAGACACTGTGATCAGGTATTTGCTGTAGAGAGTGACTATGAGAAATGCTTGAAGCTATACATGTGTTTTGACACACACACACACACACTCACACACACACACACACACACACACACACACACTGCATGACATAAAATCAGACGTGTATGAAGTGTAGGCATTGGACAGCTGATTTGGCACAATGTGCTCATGCAGAGAATTTGTAACCCGAGCAAACATATTGTGACAGGAATGATGATTCTTAGCAGGCAATAGAATATGATTTGTGCACTGCTCACGCAGCTGACTCTTTCAATATTTTTTTCCCAAAGATATTACATTATATCATACTTTGACCTTGCAAATGTAAAAGTAGAATACATTTTAGGGATCTATTCAGTTCATTGCTTTTTTTCATGGATTATGTGTGGTTAAATTAGACAGCAACAGAATTTTACTCAAGTTAAGGTTTTCAAGGAACTGTACTGAGCTTTTTATTTCTTCACCTTTGACTGGCTGAAAGACGGACCAGGTTACAATTTGCTCCGACAGGATGGGCTTCACTGCGGAGTGGAGAAAGTATATCTTCTAAGTTAATTCACACATCAAACAAAAACCATCATAATATCCGTCCATCTTCTGTACCACTTTATCTAGTCCAGAATGGTGGGATGCTGGAGCCAATCCCAGCTAATTTAGGATTAATATTAGGACAAATTCTAGACAGGTCACTTACGCATTCACTTTTACACTGATTTAATGTTGTCGGTTAACATGCATGTTTTCACCAATCCACCAGTACACAAGGGAAACATGCAAACTCAACATAGAAAGGCTCAACCCATGACCTTCTCACTGTGCAGCGAGAGCGCTGTCCACTGCACCACTGTGCAGGCCAAGAGCATACAGTGAACCTTAAAAACACATGTCCAGGTCTTGAGTTAATCTCTCCGGCTAGTCCATGACCTCCTGTGGCCAATCACAGTGACCCATTCAGTCACAGCTTTTAAGACGTGGCCAGAGAACAAGAGGGCGCATGTGTGTGGATCAAAGGTTCTCTGGCCGACAGGGCAGAAGTACAGTGTCACACAGGAAGCCCTTCAGGAATGTTCCGCGGCCCAGGGATGGGTTGTTGAGCCTCATTAGCAGAGCCCGCTCTCCCCGTGACCTGTCAGCCTGTGTTAGGCACAGACCACCGCAGAGCGGCAGCTTCCTGCGGATCATTTCCGGCATTCAGTGTCTGTCTGTCTCACTGTGTGACACCTGGCTGGCGGTCAGCTTCTTCATGACACCGCCGTCTCGATCTGTCTGAATCTTTGTCGTCTTTTGTGTGGTGACCATATGTGTCGCCTGTTTGTTTCACTTTGATGTCAACGCAAACCTAATGTTCTGCATTCTGGGGGCAAATAATTTAATTTGGACTTCACTGTAACACTTTGATCCTGACCACTCTGTGTCAACACTCAAAATTACTCAATCATCGTTCCACTATTGAGGTCCAGCAGCCACGTGTGCCACTCTGAAGAAGCCCAGTGTGGGTTCCAGGGTCAGGCTTCGATGTCCTGTTTCACTCTATTCACAATTAACCCCGCTGCGCTTCCTTCTGTTTTCACTGTGCAGTGGTGAAAGAGATCAGGAAAAGGAAATATAAAACAGTCAGAGCAGCACAATGCTGAGCCGACCTCGCTTGCCCACCTTGGCATCAGCTCAAGCAAATGGCAATCATGCCATGTTTTTGCTGTAAGCTCTTAAAGCCTGTTTTTGACCGTCAAGTTATTCTACAAAAACTAAATATATTGCTATTTTGGAATGTGTGTGTGCGTGTGTGTGTTTTCACATCTAGAAGCAAGAAGAAAGAAACTACAACCTGGCAGCTGTAAAAGGCAGGCTCCCACTGGTGTTTTGTTTTTTATCAATTTCATAAAACTTTCGCTGCCTTTTCAGACCTGTAAGACACTCTCAGTATTTATGTGTACAAATAAAGTAACTAACAATATTATCAGAGCTCATGCAGTTAGATGAGTTTACCAGAAGGTTTTTGGAACAACTGAGCAAACAAAAGCTGTGACTGAGCATCTCCCTCACTTAGAGAGTCTGTTTGTCTCACAGGTGACGGTGATGATGACTTCTCACTTTATCCGTCTGACGTCTTGGACGAAGTCATCGGCTCGGACCGGAATGGCACGCCTTCCTCGGCCCTTGTTGAGGACCCGCCATCACCTCTCCTCTCCGATGATGAGTCTTCGCCCCAGGAACCCTTGTCAGTCCAACAAGCAGGTGTGTTTTCACCCCAAGACGAGCTGTCCATTCCCCTGGACTTCGAACTGCGAGAGTCGTCGGTTCCAGCAGGGGGCGTGGGCATCTGGAGTTGCAGGAAGGTGAACATCGGAGAGCGCTTTGGACCATATGAAGGAGAGCACAGGCCGTTTCTCCAAGATCCCACACAAGGCTGGGAGGTAGGAACATGTTGCTTTTGTTTTTGTCCTCATTTGAACTTCTATCCAATAAAAACAGAGTTGTGTGAGTAAACAGCCTCCATTAGGTGTTGGTCCCCCAGCATTGGAGTCCACCCGATGAGAAAGGCTGTGGATCCCCTCTGTGATTTTGGATTTGCCACAACATTAAAGTAACGCCAAATGCTATTAAACACAGTCACTCTCATAAATATACAAAAGTAGGAACCTTCAAAATGATCTTTTTTTTTTTAAAGTAACCACTAGACATTTATGTCTTAATATGTTTTGTTATAATGTTGGATATCAAGAGTCAGTTCAAGCTAAAGAGAAAACTTTCTGCGATTCCATGTTGTTTTTTTTTTGACGCTTTCAGAGTTGAGTTCATGGCAACTTGCTCAGCTTGTAAAACACCAGCTTGAGTCACCATTCAAGGATAAACATTGCTGTTATAAAGTTTTCTGGAACAGTAGGGGCCCTCTTTTCAACAGTTTACTCCACTGGAGCGTTCACACCAATGCTCTTTTATACACTCTCTCATGTCGTCATGTTCACATTTAGCTCGGCGGCCGCAAGGCTGCTGCCGTCGTTTGTCGTCCAGTGACGTAATGTCACCTCTGTGTAACCCAGAGAAATAAAGTTGAGGTTGTGCTCTTAACTCAATTAAAATGAAAAGCCATAAATTCCTTCTTCATCCTGGTTAGGGACTCAGTGTGGCCATTGGCAAATCAAATGTTGGTCAACAGACACACACAAAAAAATCGAAGGCAGGGTCACAGGACAAGGTCAAAGGTTAGAAGTGGTCTGTGTCAGTGTTAGGCTAGTGCAATTTTATGGAGCAGGGTGAAGGGGTTTGTAGAGTATCCGTTTCATTTAGTCTCCCCAAATAATTCTTCTCTGATTTGAAAGGTGAGGATTTAGTCATATTCATGTTTTGGTCTCTTTATGAGACGAAGTCGAGCTCGTTAAGAATAGCTGATCGTGCAGTTTAGAAAATGAAGAGTCATAAGTTTGAATATAAGGACAACAGAATTCAGGATTCCTCCTCTGGATGTAAGTCAGTGCTACTTTTTTTTTTAGCTAACATCAACATTCTAGTGGTACACATAGGGTCTGGACTCACAACTGCAATTCTCTGAAACGTCTCCCTACTGTGTAGTGAGAGGCAATATGTAAATGCATCTTAAACAAAAGTGACGAAAAACTCTTTACTTTCGACCGTTTTCATAATTTTATGAAACAGTCTCTGTCCCTGACGAAGAGATTTACAGCTGGTTGAACAAGCTCTCTGAGTTATTCTTTTTCCCAGGGAAGGAAATACAGAGGAAAAAGAGGTTCCATGAATTTTAATCTGGCGGTAATTTATGGGGAGCTTGAATAATAATAATATGTATTTAAAAAAGCTGAGGAGCTGGGACCTGAGTGTGGGTGCATCCATGCATTTGTGAGTGTGTGTGTGTGTGTGTGTGTGTGTGGTTGTGTGTGTGTCTGGGGCCAGGCGGACTGGGAGGCTGAGGGGAAAGATGGGATCCTGGCGAGGCAGCACTGTATCACAATGTTTAATTACCATCCTGACAGCGAGCCATAACTCTTTCCATTAAGTAAATAAGTTGTAAAGAATTTATGATGAAATGCCACATTATTCAGAATGGATATTCAGTGATGACATCCCTCTGCATTAAATATGGTAAACGCCATTAAGTCCCGCTGACCCTCCCCCTTCGTCTGCCGTTTACCATACCTCTGCTGTTGAAACCCCCCCCCGAACCTCCCCCTGCCTGAAAACCGTCAATATGCCAATAACCCTGCTGAGGGTCTGTAAAAATAAAATTGATTTCGTAAATGTGAGTTAAGATAGATATGTTTGCTTTCATCATCAATTCCGCGCGGCACGGCGAGGTGATGTCACCGACCGGGGAGCGATAAAGTGGCGCTCCCATCTGGAGCGTTTGATGTAGGACCCTGAGCAGCTCAGGCCAGTGTTGACAGACTGGGGGAAGTTTGTCACCAGGGAGGCCACCACTCCTCAGCACCATCACCATAAATTCGGAAGCTTTATTCATAAAGGGGAAGCGTGAGTTATGGCGTCCATGATGCTTTATGAATACAGGAATGGTGACTTATGGGAAAGATAGCTTCTGTAAATAAGAGGTAAGGCAGGCAGCCGTGAGGGGTCTGTCAAGCGCACCTACCCCGTGGTATGCAGAAATGAAGTGCTGACTGTTCCCGCCAGCATGTGCACAATGTGTGTTTAGAAAATACAGAAAAAAATCATAAGAAGTATTTATGAACTTTATTTAAAAATATATTATTGATAAAAGAATAATTGACTTGAAAAAGGATTTTAAGGTGAGCATACATGCAAGTTCTCTGCAGTTACTCTATTTTTCTCTTACAGTCAAAGAAACGCAGTATTTGGGCACTCACAGACAGAGAGAGTCAAACGTTCCCGACCTCAAGAGAACTGTTAAAAACCCTCTGTGTGTCATTCTCTGTTTCCATCCGCTGTTGCTGAAATTACTTTGTGTTCCTGTGCCCATTCAAGTATGTACTCTATATTCATCTGCAGTTTTCAACACTTCAGCTTTTCATTTGAACTTTGTTAAAGTGAAATAATGATTTGTAATAAGTCATGTTGTCTTAGATTTAAAACACATGCAAATAAGAAGTATTTTGATTCACAGTGTCAGACTTTTGGACCTCATAGTAAATGTTTTATACATAAGTGATGTTAAACCTAAGCTATTACTCACTGCAGCAACCACTTGAGTGACTTAAGATTTATGTTCAGTGTGAGAGATTAAAAGGTAAACTGAAACAAACTGGATTTATTATTGACAATAACAAATATCTAATACAAAGAGAGGGAGAGTTTTGAAATGAGTCCAAATGGCTTTCGGTGTATGAATGTAAAGTGACATGCCTTTTTATCTCGAGTGATGGTGCCAGCTCTCACTCAAATCCAGCAGGACAAAGCTAATATTCTGTTTTAAGCACTGATCTGGGGTGGAACTTATGCAGCAACTTCCTTGTGAAATTCTTTTTGAATACTAAAAGGAAATAGGCTACAAAGTAATCTACAGTATATTACAATTCACCTGTCATCTTGCAGAGTAGGTATGAGATGGCCAATACTCAACCACAGTGTTTTATTTGTGTCTGTGGCCCTCCCTGAAAATGCTCTTAACGCCCGGATGCCCCCCAGTCCATATTCTGCTGTCTCTCTCTCTGAGTCGTTAGGCACATTGAAATTCCAACTCCATTTATGTCTGTCCTCTTCTCAGCAGCGACAACAATAAGACAGAGAGCTGGAGTCCACGAGAGAGTTATCCGGCGCTCAATGAGCTTTTGGACTCACCCATACTTGCTGCCCCACAGGATTATGGGTCCTGGGTTTAGAAATCTGGGTGCCTCCTGCTGCAGGAGCGGTGGGCGGGGCAGGTTAGGGATGGAAGAAGGGGTGGGATGGCGAGTGGGGCGGGACAGGGGTGCTTAGGGGTCTTTGTGCGACTCTTGAGTGAGAAGCGGAGGTGGAGGTGGAGGCGATAGCGCTGGCGGTAGCAGTGGTGCGGAGGCAGTGAAGGAGATTAGCAGTGATGTTGAATGGGAGTAGAGGATTAGATGACTGGGCAGGGCCTTTCCCGGCTATTTTCCTGTCTTCTCAACCTCCTAGTCAGGAGAGGATGGGAGGATAGAAGGAGGAGGAGGAGTGGCAGATGCCTGACCAGGAGGAGACCCATCTTTTCAATTATCGTCAGCTGGAGCTCTTCTGTTTTTCATGATTTAGTGAATGAAATAAAAGGATTTCAGAGTTTTTATCAACATCTAGGATGATGAAATTTCTCCAAAAGTTAACCTGACATGATTAAGTTTAATATAGCCAGCGGTTAATAACAATATATCATTAGGAAAAAAAAAACTTGATGAGTTTAACTACCTGCAATGTCGTTCTGACTTACTATTTGCACAATCTATATGAACTCAAGGGAAGGTCAAGGCCAGAATTAAGGTACTGTGTGTCGGTGTCCTGCATGTGTGTCGGTGTATGCTCTTGTGTGTGCATGTGTAGGACAGAGTGTGAGAGTGTAGCTGGAGGGCGTTTCAAGAGGGCGTGTTTTTTTGTGCACGGATAAGCCGCTGTCCTGAATGAATGCAGATGTCTCTGGCTGGCTGTCCGCATGTCCCCAGTGCACTGACGGCCTGTCACCTCTCTCTGTCACAGGCAGAAAGAGCCACTCTCAGTTCTGGGTAAAAGCCCCCTTAATCCCCCCCCCCCCCCCCCCCCCAGCCCCTGCCACATCCCGCTACTGTCAGCATAGATGGCCCTGCCCACAGCAGAGCTTAGAAAGACAGGCGCTTGGGATGAACCTCTCTGTCACTCACACACTCTCTCAATGGACACACATCTTCACATTTTCACACACATACACGTATACTTTTTCTGAAATTCAAAGTGGAAAAAGTCCTGCATCGACAAAGGCCATGTGAATGCTGGTCGCCGGCGCATTGTGCCGTGTGAACTCAGCGGCTGCGCGGACAACATTGTGGGAACTTATGAGGAGAGCACTAAACGGCTGAAGAGACACTGTGTTGTAATAATAAAGCAGGAGTTCATAGCACACACTTGGGTCTCGTTGGCACTTAATGAATTGCAGAGTAGACAATAAAGACCATCGAAATCCACTGTGTGGGACTGGATAGTGTGAAGAGGGAAATGTGTCACCGTGTACACAGGATGCTCTGAACATCAGGCTGATCTTAAAAAAAAAAAAAAAAAAAGCTGCAGAGGAAACACTATTCTTCTAGTTGCAATTAATATAGCAGCAGTGGAGCAACCGTGTTGCTTAGCTCCGCAAGTGTGACGACTTGCCGATCATCCTGAGGATTGCATAAGTGAATCTAGCAAAACAAGAAACTCAGGTATCTTAAATCTTACTTTTCATGCCATTGTTTATATGTAATCAAAGCAAATACTAGCTTGAGCGATATATTTATCTGAACTTTTTAACTTACAATGCACCAAAGCTGTCAAAAACGGATTCCTAAAGGCCCAGACTTTGTTGCAACAGAAACAAACAAATGAAAATGTAACAGGCAGCAGAGTGAAATTAATTTGTAACCGACAACCAAAAAACAATATTTCAAGTAATGTGATGGTAAAAGAAATTGATGACCACTTTGTTCCAGATTCACCAAAGCCTAACACTGACAGGCATGCAGGCTCTGAGATGCACATTTTACTTATTTTGCATTTTCCCACTGATTTAACAGTCTGCGAAGCACTTGACATTGATAGTCACATTCACCCATTTGAGCAGCTGCAGTGCAAAGTGTTAAGTCCATCCAGCGTCTTGCTCAAGGACACCTTGACATATGAACATGAACAAAGCATTGAACCTGCAACATTCTGACTGAGAGACAAACCACTGTACCAACTGAGCCATATCCCTGCTTCATTTTATGTACTGTTACATTTTGTTATTGGCTGTTGCTACACCAAGTCATGATTGATGGTTCCAATATTTTATACCAAAACTGAGCCAAGAATAAGGCTTAACGTTCGACTATCTACCCAGTTTATCAGTCCTGGTGTGTAAACCACACGAGCTTTGTTTTGTTGCTCCGCTGGTAGAGAGGGTGCTGCCTCCCTTCAGCTCATACCCTCAGCCATGCTGTGTCTCCCGGTGTCTCTGGGAGAGAGGAACTTCTCGTCCGGTGGAGCTGGAGTTTGATTGTCCGAGACAGCAGTGATGCCCACTTAAAACCCCAAAGACAAAACAAGCCGGGGGTTCATCTCCCAGCCTCTCAGGCGACTGATGGTTCTTTCTTCGGGTTAATCTGTTGTTTGTTGTTGCTTGCCTACACTTCTGTGTGTGTGTTTGGGCTGGTGGGGGTGTTGACACTCTAATCTCATGTGGGAAGGCGCGGCACATTCAGAATGAAAACAACGCAAAACACAGAGAAAGTGAGAAGATGCTCCAACATGATGTTCAGACGCTGTTCAGACTAAAGAAAATGAAAAAATACCCTTCACATTTATTCTCTCATTTCATAGCTCTGATCCCCCCCTTTCTTCTTCCACCTTCTCCATGAGCCCCTCCTCCTCCTCCTCCTCCTCCTCCTCCTCTCTCTTTCTCTGTCTGAGTTCCCAGCAGGGAGGGGAAGTTAGGTTAACTAACTGAACAAAGTCAGAGTGAATTGCAGAAGGACAAAGCCGGGCGTGAGTGGGGGCTGTGTGCCAGTCGGAAGGTGCAGCCGGCGGCACAATACCAGGTGAAGGAGGCTCTCCTCAGGGGTCCGTCCAAGCAGGGCAAAGGTCGTGCGCCTTAGCAGATCTGAAATGAATGGGAGAACCTGTTTGATTGAAGATGGAGGTCAGGAAAATGAAGGAATCCACCTGCTTGAAAAGCTCTCAGCCAGGGGCGTTATCCTGCCCATTATATTCGTCTCGCCAAGATTCAAGCTAGTCGAGATGTTAGCTAATGGTGGGAGTCGGAAAACACCCTCAGTAACCACAAAGAAAGGAGACAAATCCGATTGAAAACACATGCAGGGCATGCTCAATAGCAGAATGACACATGTCTAGACAGCCATAGATATAATAGTATTTATATGCAGGTGCATTGACTCATCTGTGTGATATAAATGCTACTGCCTTGTAACATACATTTACATCCTCTATTCTCTGCTGTTAAAGCACTTTGCAGGCCGAGATAAAACAGGAAAGCCTCAAAGTCACTGTCAGACCCATTATTCCTGAAAACATTTCTCTTATTAGAGGTTTTATAGAAGAAGTTTAAAAAAAAAAAAGAAAAGAAATGTGAAAGGTTATGTTGCAAACTTTACCAGCTTGAATTAGTTTCACAAGAATGAGATTTTTATGGTGCTGACCGGAGACTCTCAGAGCCTTATTTAAGGGTAGATAATAGTCAGAGAACCGTCGAGTAAAGCATTCTCACATTATTTTACAACTATATAGGCATTGTGGTTAAAACACTGAGGTAATGCTCAAAAAGAGTGAGAGGAATGCACAAGAGCTACTGACTCCACCCTGGCCGGGCGCAATCACATCAAACACACCTCATCAACCGCACTTCTGGGTGAAAAAAATACTAAGAAGTGCTATTATTCACTTCAACACATAGGGATCAACACTGCCTGTTGGAAAAGTGTGTGTGTGTGTGTGTGTGTGTGTGTGTGTGTGTGTGTGTGTGTGTGTGTGTGTGTGTGTGTGTGTGTGTGTGTGTGTGTGTGTGTGTGTGTGCACTCATGCGCACATTATCGAAACCACCAGCATGGTAAATGCACACACGCACACACACCCACAAAATGTGCCCTGTGCACTCTGCACAGATAGGAGTGAGAATAAGGGGACCCCTAAACAGCATACAGGAAACCAAGGTGATGAATTCCGTGTGCGGGGCCACAGAGCCCGGCTCACAGATAGCTTATCTAGCGGATTGATAGGGGAAGGGCCTTCCCTTAAAACACAACACTGATTGTTTCCAAATGTCTTCCCAGTGGAGCTCGTTGGAGAGATGGAGAGACAGCGACTCTGGGGGCAGAGCCTGCGAGGTTTTTATTGGTCCAGTCCGAGGAAACAGAGAGGGGAACGGCAACTTTGTCCTGGCTTTCCTGCCCTGTGTAGCTGCTAGTGCTTAACTACCAGTCAGATCACATTACCCAGGCAGTAAATCTAAGTACCGGTTAACGCAAATAATCAAGAGCTAATACTGCTCTACGAAACCACTTTCCCTGTGTCTGTGGTCAGAGTTGTGCAAACAGGCACAAGCCAAGGCCCTCTGTCCTTTCAGCCTCTGCCAGACTCTCCCTCGCTCTCTCACGGCTATTATAACCTACACACAGCCACAGTCTCCGTGTATCCATGTATCCTGTATGAAGTGTGCGTCCCTCTGTGTGCAGTGTGTGTTCATTCATATGTTTAAGTCTCCCCGTTGTCCCCGCGCTGCAGTTCAAAGGGTAATGGCATGGTGCGGTCTGGTTTGAGAGCTTATTACTGAGTTAAGCGCTGAAAAACACAGTCCGGGCCGTATTTATCACTAAAACTCTGTAGCCCCTCATAGCCCCTCTTCCAATTACTCCATACTGCTGCTCCAATTAGAATTGAGCAGGTCTAAAAGCAAAACCGTGAGCTGCCAGGTTTGGAGAGAGCAAAAGCAGAGGCCTGGAGTGGCAGTAATGAGGTCTTAACCCCGACTTTGCTCTATTATGTCATAATGCTTTAATTCGAGCCATATGATAGGCTGCTGTACTCCTATGTTATTGGAAAGTCAATATTTGTGAGCGGGTCCTGTCTGTGACTCTCAGATGTGGTTTGGGAGTAAGAGCGAAAAAAAAAGGCAAAAAATTGGTGAGGATTGAATGATTGACAGAAACAGAATACATGGGGCTGCGCAGGGATGCTAACGTGCTAACACCAGCTATTATTAGCTAGATAGATATGTCACTTTTACTCTGAAACATAGGTAGTTTGTGTTACAGATGTATAAGTGGTGGTTGGAAATGTGCTAAGGTGGTGATAAGTTGGTGAATTAATATTATCAATGTGACTTTTTTGAGATTTATGTGAGCACACCTCTAAGTGAGGGGACCGTTGTTAGAATCCTGGTCTTCTGTAAGCACTTTACCCTGAGAGTGGCTGCAGGGGCTGGAATTCTTATCCCACCAGACATATAGCAGAAGTTATACACCCTGGAAATGTAGTCAGTTCATCATCCATAGGAGACACAACAGTCATCCATAAATACTTTAATTTCTCAAATCAAATAAATTTAGTGTCATTTTTTTACCAAACATGCATGTCTTAGACTGTGAGAAGAAAGTGGAGTAGCCTACCTAGAGAAAACAGAATGGCCTCTTTTGGCCACATGTTTAAACCCTGAAAGGTTATGTTGTTAAATAAGAGTGTGAACCACTGGTCCACTGTGCCAATTACTGGCAGGTATAACAAAGTTGTTGAATACATAAGGATGATGTCTTCAATAGACATGATATGAAAACCTTGATAACCGCTGTGGATAATTATTGTTGAATGTTATATTTTATCTGTAATGCAGTGTTATTTATTTTATTTTCATATTAATATTATTTTATGATGTATTTTACATTATTTTTTAAAACATATATTTACTCCCCACATATCTGAGCCCAGTTCCATGTGATTGGCTCAGAAAAAAGAAGAAGAAGAAAAATAAATCCTGAATTTCACGAGAATCTGTTTTTTGACCTTGTGTTGCCCCAAATGCCTTCTAATGAACAGTGTGTTTATTAATAGTTTGTACAGTGTTTGAAGGTCACACTTTAAATTAGTGCCGTTCTCGGTGTTTAATGGGGTTAATTACTTCGGTAATAACCTAGGATCACATCCTGGTCAATAATAGTTTTATAATTGCTTTCAGGTTGCGTAATAATGATACAGTCCATCAGTTCCAGTCATTGTGTAATTACAGTAGCGGAAGTTTAATTATGTTCAAAGTAAGCATGCATTCCTCTAATGAAATGCTCAGTTGCATCTTTTTCAATAAGATCATTTATTGTACTGACTCTTTCAGCTTCAGAGTTTTTGTATTGATTTTGACTATTTCCTGATTTTACACTACCGGTTTTTGAAACTACATTACAACAGAGTTTGCACATTATTATTTGAATCAACCCACATATTCCACAATCATATGTTTTTTGTGTGTTTTCTTTTCTTTTTTGTTTTTAACTGTAGCTCTGGTTTGGGGATTGAGCTCCACTCGTGGCAGTCATCCATTGAATCCACAGATAAATGCAGCTCACTCACCCCAAAGATGGTGGTCAACAGTTAGACCTTGTTGTGGGAGGGCAGGAGTGACTGGGATGAAAAGGGGACTTAAAACACGCTTATGCATAGCAACTGAGGGGGGATAGCCCAAGAGGAGATAGGATAGGCCAAAGCAGACAAGCAGACAGGATAAAAACAAGAGTGATATATGAGGCAGAAGAGAAAGAAAGACAGATAAAGGGGAGTGAAGAGTACAAGAGAGAGTGAAAATCAGTCAGGGTGAATGAAAGAGAGACGGAATGAGCTGAGGAGGTGGAGAGGGAACTCGATGTCCTGTCTCTGGTACGTGCCGAGGGAGACAGATTTCCCGGTGGAGTGTTCCCAAGTGTCCCCCTGCAGTCTGTAATAGGATTTTCCAAGGCTACAGCAGGTAGTCTGTGAGGGAACTTTGTTCATAGGAGCTCACAGATAAGGGTTAATGCAGCCCAAAGGTTCCCCAACTACACAGGGCGCTCTGGGAGTCTGTCGCTCCCTCCTCATCTGCCTGTGTTGTCAGCACCAATCCGTCACAAAGGATTTCTTCCTGCAAAACTCAGCGGCCATTTCTGACATCTCCAACAAACTAATTGTTGTCTCCAGCTCTGGCAAGCCCTGTGAAGTCCTAATGAGTTAGTGTCTTCAGCAGGGATGAGAAAAAAGTCTTGCAAACTTGTGAACTACGCTTTGTCATCAGGTCGAAACTAAAGGGCAGATGAGAGGAAAAGAGAGGATGGCAACGCAGACTGTGGTAGTTCGTCAATATGAGCTCCTCTGTTTGTTCTATCTCCCCAGACTCTTTTATATCTGCTTCCCATCTCTCTTTAGCTACTTTATGACACACATTTTGATGTGTTCAGTGTTTCTGGGGAGGCTCTGATTGGGCCATGTGCTGCTTCTCTCTGGCCTGAGTGACAGTGGGATCAGGTCCAAATGCCACCCAGGACACAGCTCCATAAATCATCCTGCTGGCATAGGGCTGCACTTCCTGAACAGCTACCAGTTCCTGCAAGGGACAAAAAGGCCTTTGTGAGCTTGAGGCAGCAAAAAACCTCTCTTTTTCTTTGAGGAGTTTGAGGTTTATGAGCGATGCTGAGAAAGATTGCGAAGAAAAGAGTTTCCACACACTCTTACTTTCTCTCTCATTAACCAGGTTTAATGAGGCTGTGACTAAACCGCTGCTAACTGAATGTGAACACCTGTTGAGCAGCAGTTCGAGATCAGATCAGCCATTGTTTGTTTACAAGTGTCACCATGGAAACATCCCACTGACATTACTTCACTGAGATAAAGTCATCAGTGTTCAGTTTCTGCAGGAGCCTGACCTGGCGATTTCATCACTCTTAATATGAAGAATCAAGCTGCCAGAACCGTAGCGGCCCTCGCCAATGGTGGCCTCCCTCCATCTCTCTCTCTCTCCCGCTCCCTCCTTTTTACATTCCTCATTTCCACCAGTCTCAGTCCTCCCTGTGTGTTTGGATGGCTCCACCTCACTGTCAAGGCTGTGAGAGACGGCTGTTTTCCTTGCAGGCCAGATCAAGACAGGAGATTGGCCCTGGGGGGCCCGAGGATGTGAAGCCTCTGACACGTCCCGTAAATCTAGGGTGTCCCATCTCCAGTGCTCGATCTGTGCACAGCAATGAGAACACCAATGAGGCGTGAGGATGAACATTCCTCAGGCCGTTCTCACACAGAAAGCCCCGGGTTTTGCTTGGAAATAACACCTTACTGCCTCTCTTTTCTGACTCATGAGTTGTCCATCTCAGAAATAAACTCTGTCTTTCCAGCGCTGGAGCACCAGGCCCCCCGAAACCTCAACCTTTTAGTCATAAAAGTTTTCACAGGAAGGCTGCTTGCTTAGTGTGTACTCTCATGTTTGTCTTAAATGATGAATATGAAATGGCGTGTTATTTTAGTGTCTGTGAGAAGCGGTTACAAACTGTGCATGTTGATATACTTAATTCCCATAATCCTCTGCCATGTCGGTCCCAGTCTAGAAATATGAAATTGGCAGAGATCTGCAAACACAAGCAGTCCAACTCTTACAAATGTATCTCTACACATCCTTACACACATCTAGCCAATGATTACTCCCGTGTGTGAAGATTTTTGAGTGTGCAGGGTGGATAGAAATGCTTTAATTTGTGCTAAATCAGGTTAAAATGTTCTTGTAGAAAAAGGTTCTGACAAGATCAATTGCTAACATAAAAATTTCGAAAAGCTAAATGTTCTTTTTTTTTTCTTTTTTTTTTACCCTTCATTTTGTTAAATGTCGGTGCTACATTTTCGTGTCCCACATTTGGCAAAACATTGACGGGCAGAGGCAGCGATCGAGCAGCACAAGTGCTAATAAAACAGACAGAGTGAAAAGTTAACTGACCAACCAAGGAGACAAACGGTGGATTTGCTGGGCTGTGGCCAACCCGCGCTGCCCCTTTCCTCCTCATCCAGCCGGCTGCGTTGTCCGCGTTAGCCAGATTTTTCACCCAAATGGAAATGCGGCCTGTCACTTCCAAGCAGCCTCCAACCGCTCTGTCTGTCCAATCCGTCACAGCGCGCCAGCAGCCGCGCAAATAGGCCTGCCACTCTCACTGTCATCTGAGTAACGGATGTCCCATCGTTACCACGGGGTGGGATCGGGCAGCACTCAGGTCCACTTTTGCTCCTCAGCTTTATTTTTTTTTTTTTCCCCCCCTCCATGCTGCTCCCTCCTCTTCCTCACACTCTTCGCTTCATCCCGGTGATGAGCATTTGGGACCTCTCTAAGAGATTAAATATGCCTATGTGTATGTTTGTGTGTGTGTGTGTGTGTGTGTGTGTGTGTGTGTGTGTGTGTGTGTGTTTATGGCTGCTTTCTATGAACACAGGCATGTGATTTTTTTTTTTCTTCATTGTGCAATGAATGCCTCCCCTCCCATCAAGTCTCAAAAGCAATGGTATAATAGGAGCAGGGGTGGGAAGAAATAAATTGTGTCCTGGACTGGTAACCTAACAGCCATCATAAATTATGTAGACCTATTTGAAGGAGAAGATGGGGCATTAGAAGCTATTTACACTGCAGGAGCCATGCTATCGATCAGCATGGGACGTCCCATAGATAAGAATGGGATGATGTCATGGTTATTTATGGTGATTCCTGATGGTAAGGCTACAAAAGGGATTTCGGGGCGACAGCATCATCAGTTTTTGGGGTGCCGGGGGGGGGGGGGGTCGGGACCTGTGATGCATTCTGTCATCAGTGGCTCCATCAGCGATGTGGGTGAACAAGGTGCAGTAGGTGTGCGGTTGAAACGTGCGCCGTCATATAGAGTCGGCTACATCGAGACACATACCGATGCAGACAATTGCACCTGCACTTTCCGGTTAGATACAGACACACATGCAAGATAAATGTCATTGATGTTAATTAGAGTCCATAAAAAGAAGCGAGAGGAGATAGTTCAGAGGAGATCCACTACATCTTCTGTCTCTCTGTTCTACACACAGCAGCTTGTATAGAGAGCGCGCAATAAAACACTGGTCTCTCAGTGGTGTGCTGTGAAGTGAGCCAAAGGCCATATTCAATATGAGTCTGAGACAGAATTACCATTCAGGGATCAGTGGTCAGGTCAGATGAGTACATGAGGCTTAGTTGTATTAGATGAAAATTTAGGAACTGTGAAACATGGACTGGCTAAGATGTGCCTCGGGAATTTTACTTGCTGCCATATAAGCTGTAGTGGAGGAAGAAGGAGCAGAAAGATGTTAGAAAAAAAACCTAACATACAAAAATGACTGCTGCTCACTTATTACAGATGTCGCAAGTATTTTAAAGGGATATCGAGACCCGAGAATGCTTCACGCACCTGTGCTGGTTTATCAGATTTAAAACCAATATTCTGAGTTAAACTATTCTATTACTTATTTTTTGTCATCTATAACAAAGCAATTGTTATATTAGGTGTGTTTATATTAACAATGTCAAACAGTTGAAGCAACTCAAAGAAAAACTAGCTTTACACTGCTGTGAATAGTTTGTTTCCACAAGAAAGGAAAACTAGTTGCTTCAAATAGAGCCACAGCTAGAAAAGGGGTGATTCTTATTGGCACCATTAACAGGCGATTTTTCTCATATGACCAATTAGAAATACATGTGCTTCTGGAAAAGTGGGAGCTATGGCAAGACAGAGGCTTTAACATCTTGTTTCAGATTGGAAACTATATCTGCAAAGTCAGGATAGAAGATGAACAGTGTTTTATTGTGAATCATGAGAACTTACGCTGATGCTTGATAAAACCTCTTGACTATGTATAGAGTAGAATTTCTAATGTAGAGGTTTATAATGTGCCTTCAGGGACCTGGTGAGTGGCTTGGATTTTGCCTTCATAAAGAAAACCTTTTAAAAACAGTGGTCGGTTTAAAAACAGGATTTCAAACTCTCCTTATACACAAATGCTGAGCACCCTCTAATAACACGATGCTTTTGTAGTACTCACTTTGAAAAAGAGATTGATTATTTTGCTTTAGTATTGGGACATTTAAGCTATAAAGTTTCATTTATATTAAACTATACTGAAGTGAAATGGAGAGTGAACATATGCCTTTATGAAGCACAGATGGGCTTATCTGTTTTTCCCGTTGTATGTATGCATGTATGTATGGCAATGAGTCACAGTGATGTTTTCCTATTTTCAAAAGTAAAATTTCCTGATAATTAATACCACCTTATTCAAACCACAGTACTAAATAATCTCAATTGAATATGTTGAAACACAAATAGTCTTCAAATTTTCAGCACATTTAACTTCCAATGGTGCACCCGCTGCACGTCCGTCGAAACGCTTTGGTCTTCTAGAAGCTTTAAAAATGGCTAAAACCTAAGGGGAGCAAGACGGGTAAAACTACAGAAAGAGACTCCCAAAGCTGAGGGAGGTGTGGTGGAGCAGTGGAAAAAGGAGGAGAGGAGGGGAGCGAAAGCTGGCACGACTCCACAGTGTTTTCTGTCGGTGGCCCCTCAGAGCAGGAACATTATTGTGAATATTAGTTCAGAACTTCTGGCACCCATCCAGACATCAGCCTCTGCCTTTGCAGGAGGGGGCTTAGCAGCAGGGTTCAAGCCCCATCATACACACACCACCACTGCCATTAACCACCACCGCCCCCCATCTCCTCAGCACATTCAAGACTAAAAAGGCTCCACAACAACAAGATGTGTGGAGCCTAAAGTCCTGCCCAGCCCTGATAACAAGTCCCAGCTTTTTCAAAATAAGCAAACACATGTGGCCGTTTGATGTCCCCCTTATCTCTGCTAACTTTAAATTCTGAGTTTCTCCGTCGAGATCAAATTCAGTAATTAATCGGCTTTCTTTTTATGAATTATTATTGAGGAACAAACTTTTGCTCAAACTCAAAAGCTTGCAGCTGTGTCCGTGCGCCACTGGAGTTTCCGGCAGGCTTCTTTCAAGCCACTAATGAGAAAGTGGCCGAGAAGCTTGGAAAAGTCTGCCGAACTCCGTAAGGACTTGTTTTGCTTAGAAACACTGCAGTTCTGCGGTTATTCTTGGATGAGAGATGCAGCAGTATATGGTGATTGGTGTGTTTGTGCTAAAACGAGTTTGCATTATTTGCAGTCGTCTCCTCGCCTCTTGGGTCTGTGGTCAGGATAGGATATTACCTCTTGTGAAAAGGTTTAGTTTTATTGGAGTGAAGAAGGAATTAAGTTTATTGGGTACAGGGAATGAAAATGACAGAGACCAAGAAGTATAATTAAAACTGCGATAATGCTCCAGAAGTCATAGAGCCGGATAGCATCCTGGCACCGCGTATAGCCACAGAGGCACAAAGAAAGTGGAAGAGGAGCGTAGAACAGTGGACGGAGCACCTCCTTTTTAGCTGAGAAGATGGGGAGGAGGGTGGAGGGCCTTTTCAAGAGGACTAGGGAGACACAATGCGTCAGGGTCAATGCTGGGTCAGCAAAGTCCATGAACTGCAGAGTACGAATGGCGGCAGGCGGCAGTACGTCAGCAGTACACAGGCAGGTGAGCGCTTAGCACTTATCGATGATGTTATTATCATTTGAATTTAATGCAGAAATGGGCTTTTTGCAATCACAGTTGTATATGTAAACCCATGAGCAGTCACACATATCTTTATAGGTGTACTTAACCATAAACTTGTGGTGTGTGTTTGCCCGTGTGTGTACATTCAGGGAGAGTATCTGGAGTGAAGACGTCCAGTGGTTTTGTTAAAGGCTTTCTGACAAAGCCATTGCAAAGGTCATGTATCTATAAGTATCACTTTGACCTCTCACCCATGACCCCTTGGCCATCCAAGGCAACAAGGGAGGGTTGTTACCATGGCAACAACACCTGCAGGTCAGTGAAGGGACAGATGGGGTATGCGCACATATGCATACATTCATTGAAATTCACCAAAAACTGGCCATTCCTGATACAGTATGTGAGCTTGTTATTCACCGTTAACCACAATATCTGTGTGTCGCCCTCAGCAGTGCGCTGAGAAGAGGAAGGCTCAGCATCCCGACTGCCCTTTTACCCTTTAAATAACAGGCACCCCCCCTCAATGTCATACAAGCTCAATGGGGATGAGTCGTTGGACTCCGAGGTCTCTATCTCGGCTTGCCTTAGGCTGAAGGAAAGAGGCAAATCGGGGTTTTGTCTCTTGCCCCCACCTCCTCCCCTTTTGTTAGAGTACCCCCTGTAATAAATCTGGATCTGGTAAATAGCCCATGAATAAAGGGAGATTTTATCCTCAGTGGCACAGGGAAGATTTAGTGGGCAGAAGCAGCGTCGCCTCTCTTCTGAACAAGTACAAAGTGGTCACTCAGCGAGCCTTAAGAGGTATAAAAAGCCCGCGGTAGTTCATTAAATCTCCAGCATGAAGATGGGACTGCTGTGGCGGTGATTTATGGCAGTCAGGTGCATATATTGGTGGTGGCACTCGGCCCCACCTCTCATTCTCTATCTGCCCCGATGAGGAAATAACTAAGCATGCTGTGCTATTTATTGGCTCCATAGTCGGGAGACAGAGAGCCAGAGAGATTTGGAGAATGGCAAGGCAGACACAAGAGTGATTTTTTTTTCTGCTCTTGTTCCTTTTTGTGATACTCTGAATAGGAGAAAGAAATCATACCTGTCTTTCACGTCAGCCGAAGGCACCCAGTCTAGGGGTCAGTGTAGCCTGAGGGTGTTGTTTGGAAGTCTGTTGAGTTTCTTTGGTGGGGACACTGTGATGTGATTCTGGATATTTTGCTTCTTTCCCTGTCAAAATTTTGATGTTATATTTACTATTTGTTATTACCTCCTCCAAGGAGGTTATGGAATCACATCAGTTTGTTGGTTTGTTAGCAACATTACGGAAAAAGTAATGGACGGATTGCAATGAAGCTTTGTGGAAAGGTGGGTCTTGGGCTAACTTAGAATCCATTAAATTTTGGTGGTGATCCGGATCACTGTCTGGATCCAGGAATTTTTTAAAGGATTCTTTATCATTAGATAGAGATAGGGCAGTCTTTCACATAGTTGGGCAGGCCCGCCGACAGGGGCTGGTGCGCGCACGCCGCCACAGCACTCCGCAGCGCTCCGCTCCGATCACACCCCTGATCACAATGTTGTTTTATTATATCTGGTGTTCTTATTGTTGTTGGTGACTGATTTGAGCTGTGGCGGAGGTCTGCGCTCTCTGAGTGCCAAATCCTAGTTTTAAATGATGTATTTACAAGAGAAGGGTGGGCTTCCCCGGGGATTTGCCACAGGAAACGGAAAAAAACTGTTCTTTAAAACATTTTTTTGTTTAACGTATATCATTTGAACTTCTTGACATTGAGGTGTTGCACTGATGCGTACAAATCTAGTTTAGCCAGTCTGTGATCATGTCATTTTCCCCATGTCAAATAATAAGTCACACTCTGTCACCTTGAGGCATTTGTTACCGCACACTGAACATTAAATATTTGTCTCCACATTCTTCTTCATCTTTCTGACAGTGATAGTGCCTTCACTTACTCACTGTTGGGTTTGTTCTGTTCAAACATTCATGCAGTATCTACCAAGGTAGGGACCTGGGATGGAAAGGAGTGTGTGTCATTATAATCAGAGATACAAAAGATTTTGATAGTGCTGTCAAAGAAATGAATAATGTTTTGATTTGTGGGGATCATGTGGCAGAAAGTGAGAACAGCTTCAATCAGCAGCTTTGAACTTTAATAATTTCCATGCATTTTGTTTTTGTCTTAAGTCTTTACCCTACCGCCAAATTTAGCTGCATGCAGATCAGACTAACATTTTTCAGTCTGACTTTTCTTTCAGATGTTACAGATGACAGAAAAAAATGTCATCTTATCATTTGAATGATAAATCCCCATCACAGACTTTCCACATAGTTTTTCTGACAGCATGTTTATTTCTTTAAAATGACTTTAAAAACTTACCATGAAAACTCATTCCTGTCTGATTCAGAAGGTCATGTTCCCTTGAACAATCTGCAGAGCAAATCTCTTAATCTCTTCAGTGAAGGACACTATAAGGGTAGATAAATGCCATTTACCATGGGAGCACGGCAGCACGACTCCCCAAGCAGGATGATTTAGACTCGTATTAATCATATTCAGAAATGTCAAGTTTTTCTTTTTCTTCTCTCCTTTTTTTTTTTTTTTGTGGCGTTTCCCATTTCTTTTCCTCCCATCGTTCTCTTCTCGTCTTTACCCTTCATCCGCTTCCCTGTCTCTCTCTCTGATGTCAGTATAAAGATGTAGGGCCTGATCAGTGGAAGCTGATGTCCTAATAGAAAAGTAATGAGAATAGATCTGCTGGCTGCCCGGCTGTCTGCGTGCCGCCGTGTTCAACCGCTTATGAAAGACACAAGTGGGAGAGTGTGATGTGCTCTGGCCCTTAGCGCAAAGATAATATTCACTGTTTTATCCACCTCTGCCTGACAAATGGCTATCATTAATCTGAAAGTCCACCTTGTGGGTCTGTGTGTGTACATGGGTGAAAAAAAAAGAAAGGAGGATAGAGGTGAATACAGATTGTGTGGCATATATTTTCACAAGGGAGAAATACAGATTTCTCTATCAGTACAGATAAAGGACATTTGGTTATTGGCTGAAGTGCTTGTTGCCTCCTCAAAAAATGTTGCTTCCTCTCCAAACTGTGTGTTCTGCAAAGTAAGAGGATAAAGTTGAATTGAATGAAACAGAATAGAATCTAAGAAGTTACAGGGGGGAAAAAAAAAGAAGAATGAAGCATTTATAAAGCAGGAATTAAATTAAGTGAGAAAGGGACAAGTGGGAGGGTAAATAAATGTGGAGGTTAATGGGCACAAAGGGCCGGTGTGAGGACCAGTTGTCGGCCCTCTCAGTGGACAGAGAGAGGGTCTGAGGAGAGCCTTTGTGTGACTGAATGCATCGCACCCTCCACTGTTATCATGACGGTGAGTCATTAATCACAAGCCTGACATAATACATGCTGAGCAGGAATCACACTCTTGGCAAGAGAGCTTGGACATCTACACGTACATCTATGCTGGGACATATGCCCATTTTGCATATAATTGTAAATGTGCGCATGTTTTGTTTTGGTCTTGATATTGAATTCACCTGCCTCCATTAGAGACATACTTATCCTGTCATGCACAGTGGTGATTGCAAGATAAAATTCACTGTAACCACATGAAAGAGTAAATACTCAGAAGAACCGGGAAAGATCCAAACTGTAGCTCAGGGGAAACATACTCATTGTGATTTATTTGCAATTTATCTGAACTATGATGAAGCCTCCTTTATGGCACTGCCACAAAACTCACCTATACACAGTAAGTTACACGCTACATCATTTTTTTCACTAAATCAAATTGCTGTAAGGGAGGTCTAAGTGGCTCGCTGTGACTGAACTTGGCAAAAAAGAGCTGAGAACTGTTGGCCTCCGGAGCGAGGATCATACACAGAGGCTCCACTCTCTGAGTTGGCTCTTGGCCGCGGTCCTTCCCTCTGGCCTCAGTTTGGCCTCGGTCTGGGCCTTCTTGTCCCCAGCCTCTGCCAAACCTCTACCACATCCCCCGAGGAGCATCACTGCATCTCTGATCTGCGCCACTCTGCCGAGCTTTGCCAAGTGCACACACACCGACTGCCCGACTGAGTCGCAGGCCTGACCCGACAGGCACACTGCCCTGACTGTGAGCCGAGGCTGAGCCCAAACAGCCAGCCTCCTCCTCTGACCTTTCTTCTTTTTTTTTCTTTTTACACATTTAAAGCCAGATGCTGATATTTTTTTATTTGTCTCTATCTGTGACTGTTTCTGAGTGCGCTTTACAAGCACATTCAGCCTAAAGCCGTTCGCCTCTGGCAGCCGTCTCACATGCACTCATGCCAATTTCAGAACAAACGACTTTTTGCTGTGCGATGTGTGTGTTGTATGTTGTCATAGTGAACTCTCCTACGTTGTTCATTTACAACACTCTTGCTCTTTTTTTTCCCCCTGCTGAGTGTCCCACGAAGTGAGGAGGCCTTTTTTTATTCGCTTGCATCTCAACTGAGGCAAAGGTCCCACTTTTCCCAGATTTTGTTTCCCGCATCGCTTTAAAATAAAGTCAGATGTGCAAAATAGCATTGGATACTATTTGTTGAAATGATTAATAAACTTACATGCAGTAGATGTGTGATTTAAATACGAGAGAAAATCAAGCTTTAGCTCTGTCGTGCTGTACTCAAACTCTGACAAGATCTGCTAGCTTTAATTATAACACAAAAAAATTACACCTATCGGCAAAGTGGCATCATGTCACACGTCTTTTGGGCTGTGCGGAAAACTGGAGTACCTGGAGAAAGACAGCATTAGAAGAGCATGCCAACTTCACTAAAAAATACATTCACTTCTGATTTTTCTCTGCTGTTTGTAACCTAGTTAAGACTTCGAACAAGAGTTAGTTATTTTGTTTTCTACTGTCCACTGTCTTTCAAGATGGCACGTCAAGTATTTGCACTTCTGAAGGATACTAACATTTGAGTGCCCAGATTTTTACTGTTTGTATATTTATTTAATCACTTCAATATCTAACTCTGCATCCAAGAGCGACTCCACCAATTCCAGCCTCTCCAACTCGTTCGGTTATTTTTAATGCGCTTTCCCCTCGCATAATTCTTTCCCCTCGTTTTCCTCTCGCAGTGTGAGACCAGAAGCAACAGTCAGTCCAGAATGGGTAAGCCCCAAGTGGGATCTGCCCACCAGGGAGCAGCCTGCTGCTGGAGGAGCGCCGCCGCAGCTAAGCTGTTTAGCTTCAAGAGACCGCCAAGTTACTGTGGTCAGTCGCAGGAGGGACGCTGGTCCCTGCTCGTGTCCAGCAGAATATTTACAACACGCCGTTCAAAAAGAGAGCGGAAGAAAAAGTAGGTAGAAAGCGGCGGAGTGAGCAGAGGGAAATTATGTACATATGCGATGTGAACTCATGCATAATTCATCCGTTCGGGTTTCTGCTTCTGATTCGACCGTTTATGGGGTTTTCCAGTGACCTGCAGCTGCTGGGTATGACTGCACGTCTGACGCGTTTCGCTGACCACATTCCCGGCGTTTGCAAAGCCCACTGTCCTCTCCTCGTCTCCCGTTTGTGTCCATCAGTCAGACAGTGTCCTGAGAAGAAATGTTCGGCCTCCACATATGAAAGCATTTAGCAAGGCTGTAGTCGTCGTGTTTAATAGTTCTGGTGATGATAATTGTGGGCTGCGTGATGGCTTGCTCGTTAAAGCCACTGCTGTAAGAGAGCGTTTCAGGGCTGTAATTCCAGCTTGTTAGGATAATGCCAATCAGGAGCTCTGGCCCGGCTTGACGCCCGTGTGTGTTCGCTGCGGCCTGCAGTCACTGGAGGCCTTCCTGCAGACCCTCTGCAGTACGGCAGCAGCTACATCTCCTGCTAAACAAAACCATACAGTAGACGCGCTTCATGCGACATGATGTTTCAATTTCATTCATCCATGTGGACTTCATAAAAAAAAAACATTTTTGAGGATTTACTATTATTCAATAATTGTTTCAGTTTCAGCTTATATTTCCTATTTGTTAAGGGATTTTCAAAATTGAACATTATTCACTCATTTGCAAAAATAGTTATTAAAAAAGCTTTAAACACTCATTTGTAGATAATTTTCTTTTCTAACTCGTTAAATAAGCAGTTATTGTTTTAACACCATATTCTCTCAGGTTTGAAAATGAACAGAAACCCGCCCACTCATTTGTTTTTTTCAAGTAAAGTGAATGTTAAAGCTGGCATCACTTTGCCCAGTGTGTCATGTTCTGGAGTTTGATTCACAGCCAGGTTCGGTCGCAGCGCTGGGAGCTCTGATGTGGCGTCTGTCCCTGTGTGGGGGTGTATAAAGCTGCACATGGCTCGTGTATAATTTAAGATTTCTGGTGAGCTAAATGGCACTCGGGCTCAATAGCCATCAATATGGCTCCTTGTAAAACGTGTCTGAGACCAGTCAGAGGCTGGCTGGCTTGTTAGGTGCTGGGAATGTTTGAGACAGGTGGTGGAAGGCCAAGGCCAACGTCCATATGGATCTGATCACCGAACAGTAGTGGCAGCTTAGGGGTTTTGTTGCTTTATTCCTGCACATGGTGTCTCTCCAGTTCCTAAAGTCAGTAGCTCTGTTTTTGTGCATGTTTGGTGGAGGATATCCTTTAGTTGCTCATTTCTGTATTCTCCCACTTTGAATTTACAATAATTCTCTCTGCTTTTTCCCTCTTCCTTGTCCCTGTGTTCTCATTTGCTAATAATATTTACAATATCTTTTCCTTTGTCTGTTTAGATTTACTCTCTATTATTTAACCGCTTTGTCAATACAGGCTCTAATACAGATCTTTAATTCATTATGTGTAGGCCTGAGTTAAATGTTTAGAGGAACATGTGCCGCTTTGTGGAAAACCGTCGGAAATAAAGAATGAGCCCGTCTTACTTTCCAGACCGACTGACTTTTAATCACAATGTCATGTTTTTGAATGAGCTAAATGAATCCCTTCTCCCCTCTTTGTGTCTAACCTCAAATATTTACTGTTGGCGTTGTCTGCTGGCGGCCGGCGAGGGAGCAGGCGGGTGGAGGGCTGGAGGGAGCAGCGCCGCTCTGCAGTGCGCCTTGGCCAGAGCGGCAGAATGTGGGCCCAGCTCAGCCCAGCCCCGAGGGCCCGAGTGTGTAGCCGAGCTGCTTAATTGAGATCTCAACGTGACACTGAGTGCTTGTAAATTACAATGTGCTGGCCAGACAAGCTCGGGAAGCCTTGAACTTAGCAGCACCCTCACAAACATGTGCTGTGTGTGTGTGTGCTGTGGGCTTTTTGTGTGTCAGTGTGTGTCCCCCTCGCATGTCTGCGCAAGTAATTGGCGGGTTTTACGTTTATAAGCATGGTTTATGTATCAGTGTTATGCAGGCTTATTGAACCATTAAAAAAATGTTACTAAAGTACACAAAATAAGTTATTGCAGTCATGTAAGTCGCCCTGATTTAAACCACCATAAACTCTTGAGTTATAAGATCACCGCCCACTTGTGACTGCTCCTCCCACTTCCAGACCTGTATGAACACGGGCTTCAACACATTTACTTCATTGTTTACATACATATCAAAGTTTCAATCCAGGTTATGGCATTTATTTACCTTTTACTTTTTTTATTATTATTAGACATTTCATTAAGAAACCACAAAACAGTACAAAACTTTTTTTTTTAATTCCACGGTTGAAGCCATCATTCACTGAATAGTTATTTATTAGCATAGCATGTCCAGCTCACAATTTTGCACTTTTCAATACTTGATTACCACATAGAACCACATCAAGTGCAGACTCCGGCAGATATGTACGTATGTATACAGACTTGTCAGTCACTCTGTGTGACTGTTTATATTTAGAAGTTGTAATGAGTGTGAAGTCATTTCTCTATACTCCTGAGAACAATCTGGCAGTCTGGACACTGTCAATCAGTCTGAGCCTGCAGGCATGACCAGACTGAGGTGGGTGCTTGTGCGTGTTTGTGTAGAAGAAGGGTGTGCAGTTCAAAAAAATGTGCCCTGTGTGAGTGTATGTGTTTAGTTTAGTTTCGGAGGTTCTGATGAGCAACTCTTTAACAAAGACCCAACATATGAGCTGCACATGGTGCCTGATTCGAGCAGTGGGTTCCATCATTCTCACCTCATCACCGTAGCGACTGCGTACGCATTAACACAGACCCCGACGTGCCCACTCCGCAACACACACCCTCGCGTATTCAGGCTTTCCCTCTGCACACGTGTAAAGGTCCACCCTGTCATTCATATGCGCGGTATAACACTCACAACACGCACGTACACTTAACACCCACCGTGCCCCGTTCCCCTCCACGGCCACTGGAAAGGATCGAAATATGTTGTTTTTCCCATGCTGAAGGGAAGAACTGTGCGAACAAACGAATGGATACTAATGACGCCGACCCGCCGCGTGCTTAAAGTCAACATTAGTTGAGTTTACGGTGTGAAACCTGACATTTTCAACTGTGTGCATTTATTGCTTGATCGTTTACATCCAAGTTTTATCTGAGACTTAACTTTAACTGACGCCTATCAGCAACTTTCATCGAAGTTAAATCACGAAGCCTGTAGCAAGATCGGGGGAGGAAAGCTGTTGACAGGGCAGGCAAAAGCGAGTAAGATGAGCCGGAGACTACAAAGTGACCAGCCAAGCGACCGCCACTGCGTCTGCGTCCTTGCTCTTTTTGTCAAGTGCATGTTAATGTATTAATGAAATGCAAAAGAGGCGGTGGAGAGGAGGGGTGGGGTGGGGTGGGGGGGGCATTCATATAAACAGCTAATTAAAATAATGAGGAAGGAAAAAGCATGTAGTGCAGTGTCACTACTGATTAATTCATTCATAAAGAACAGGCGGGCACAGCGGGCATAGCCCCCTGACAGCCCTTCCACTTCACAGTGTCCTCAGACGTGCTCAGAGAGAAAGGAGGCTGGCGGGAAAACAGAGGCGGACAGACAGGTACATTGTACAGCACTCAACTGTCAACACGGCGCTCCATTCACCTACGCGGCGAGGCCAAGACTCCAACAACAGACTGTGGACCTAATGGGTCAAAGATGTGGTGGACCTGCGTACCCAGATGGTTCAGCCCCACAGACTAATTAAAGTGAGAATGAACAAACTGCAGCAGTGGATTTGAAAGTGCGAGGCAGACGTGGGGGCGCCAGAGAGCTTCGGGGGAAGCAGAAGCAGGAAAATTCCGAGGGTCAGGGGGATGCTGTTGTTTCGTTTTTGTACTTTTTAACTTTTCAAGTGAAAGTTGAAGCTACATTTAACATTTTTTTCAAATCCAATAACTGCTATGATTATTGATTATTACATAGAATAACTTACCCAACAATGTTATTCAAAACTTTGTATCATGATCCACAACTTGATGTTATTGAATTCATTCAAACGTTCACAGAAAATGGTTCTAAGGAGTACCAACACCAAGATAAAAGTGTTGATGTCGATATTGTTTGCATTTGAGTTTTTAGTGCATTATGCATGTGTACATGTCGAACCTATAACTATTTAACATTCAGACATGTCATCATGAACTGACTTTGGGGCCAATTTCGGTGTCGTTTCATCACTAGATTAGATTTGGGCTGCATTGCTTATGTCCTGTATCAATACGTGAACAGGAACACAGCTCACCTTGCTGGTTAATACCTTTTCTAAAGTTTCTCTAAGTTTCTCTTAATCAGCAAAATTGCAGACATTTTTAGAACTTTTGCATCACACGAGATGTCTCACTTGGTGTTCATAATTTCTTTTGAAGATGGAGCAAATAGGTCTGCAGTCCAAACCTGTAATCAATCACTCATGATAACTCACACTGACCGCGGGGTCCACTTTTTTTTTTTTTTTAGATTTCCTGTGAAAGTCTGAAATGTTTCATATTTCCATTTCCTCCAGTGTGTGTCTCGGCCTCTGTGCCTCTCTTTGTGCGTCAGTCTGTGTGCAGCAGGGCAGTTTGAGTGCAGACAGACGTTCCCTGCTCCCTGCAGAATCAGAGCCCATCAATCATGTTAACATGTTAATTAGTGGGATTTATTTTATTCAGCAGAAATAACAGTGAGGATCCCATTACGGAGACTGGCCTCAGGGCAAAATATGTGTGTGTATATGTGAGCGCGGTGTGTGTAAACGTATGAGTTGGGGGTAGGCCCTCTGGGGAAGACCCCCTGCTCTTCTTGTGCAACATCTAATCTATCTCAATGCCACAATGTGAGAAATGACGATAAAGCTGCAGTCAATCAAAAAAAGTCAATCAATCAATTTTTTAGAGATTCAGACATCATGTTTTCTGATTTGTGTGGTCGTTACACAGCCTGCTACTGCACATTTCCAATATGTCAAGTTCAGTCCACTCAAAAAACGCGAACGGAAATGCAAATCGCTGGCTGTGTTTTATTGAGCGAACTTAGTGCGTTTACAGCATTACAGCATGTTTGAAGTGGACATTTCCTCAGATACAGCCAAAGGTTTACACTCCACTGCTTACTCTCACTGCGTAAATAAGATTAGCAAACAATACGCGGTGTTCAGGTTACTCCACCTGACTGCCTATGATAGGTTTTGAGTTACATGAAAAACAGGAACATGGATGCACACACTGGCTGTGCATTTTGCAGATGGTCGTGTTTAGTCTCAGAGATGAGGTTTAAGTCGGTGCTACAGGTGGAGCTGACATAAGAAAAGACTCTTTTAGATATGTGGAATGAACATTTTATGGTCATGTAAAGTAGAACTCATCACTTTGTCATTGGGCACCTCGGAGATTTCCCTCTTTTCAATTAATGGCAAAATACCACAAATATAATTCGTATTGTATATGAGGGTTCATCCAACAGCTCATAGTTAGACTGATAACTAATAATGAAGCAGACGTTGGTCTTTTTACAATAACTAGGATATCAAAACCACCAACACCAGGGAACTGGTGTCAGAAGATGTAAGAAGATTAAACCCCACAAGTCACTCAGTTCTATGCTTTAACATAAAAGGCAGAGGCTTTTCTAAGTTGCAGTTCAATGATAAAACAGTGGATTTTTTTTATTTATTTTAATCATAAATCTGCATCATTTCAGAATTTTGTTGTGAAGAAAAGTAAAATAGCCTTCATTGTAAATATATTTATTTCTGTCAATCTCCTGTTTATGGGTAACACCATATGAGATATTCCACTACAGGTATTTAAACTGCCAGTAATTATCAATTGAACTGCAGTTCAGCTTCAGCTTAGGGCTGGCTGCATCACTGTGGTTATGCTCACTTCACAGTGAAACTATTCCTGGTTTGAGTTGGGGCTTAGGGGATTTCCTCTTTGTTTTGTTGTTGTTGTTTTTGGAAAAATGTGTTTTAACTTAATTTGGTGACTCTAAATTGCACATCGGTGTGTGTGTGTGTGTGTGTGTGTGTGTGTGTGTGTGTTCTCGTATTTCTATCCTTGTTGGGGCCAAATGTCCCCACATGGATAGCAAAACGTGAAACGACGTGCTTTGTGGGGACCTTTTTCCGGTCCTAAGTAGGAGAAACAGTGTTTTCTTGACCATGTTGTTGTTACTGAAAAAAGTAAAAGTGCAAAAACATTTCTTTAGGGTTAGGCTTTGTTGTGGTGTGGGTTAGGGTTAGGGTAAGGGTCCGGGTTAGGGGCTGGACATGAATGGGAGTCAATGGACGGTCCCCACAAGGATAGAAATACGAGACTGTGTGTGTGTGTGTGTGTGTGTGTGTGTGTGTGTGTGTGTGTGTGTGTGTGAGCGCGCACAGCCCCTCCAACCCTGATTTAGAAGAAGAGCATAAAGCTGGAGATCTAAGCAGAATATATGAGGTGCAGTTTTTTTTTTCTTCTGAAGTAAATATACTGTAAAGAACAAGGTGAACAGGAACAGCTGTCTAAGACACCCGGCCGCCCCCTGAGAACCTTACACTTTTAGATATATAACTCTGCCCTCTTCTAATCAGTGCTCCATCACCGAGGCAGGGCGTGTGCCACTGACACATTAAAGGAAGGTGAAAGGCAGAGGAGGGAAACAGGAGCAGGGAATCCGATCCGCCTTGTCTTTATCTGGCCCAGTAAAACAACACCACGCTCCATAGCAATTCATCTGGCTGTGGACATGCACGTGTAGGACACTGTGTGTCTCTCGCTCAGTACAAGTGTGTGTGTGTGTGTGTGCACACTTGTGCTTCTCTTTATGTTTATTTCTCTGCCCACCTGCTTATGCATAAGTGCATTTATAGACATGGAAGTGTGGCTAATAAACGCTTCTGCTTGTTTTCATTTTTGAGTTCATGCCTACTTGTGTGTGTGTGTGTGTGTGTGTGTGTGTGTGTGTGTGTGTGTGTGTGTGTGTGTGTTTTTGTGTCCGTGTGGGTGATATAAGTGTAAGGCTGTTTGATTGTTTCACCACCTGTGCCCGCCATGTCCACAGATTAGTGCCTCCCACCCTGACACTCAAATCAAACACGGCTCAAGTTTCTCAGCTGTCTTTTGTGTCGAGCGTGTTAAGCGATTTTTAAAGTGGCCCTATCCGATTTCTCCTCCGGGCCGCGAGGGCAAAGTCTCCCTGCCTGGATCTATCTCTTACTTTCTCCCAGATTGTGTTTTTTTTTTTTTTTTTTGTCTGTGATTATCCTCGGCTTCAATCTTCTATTCATTTTAATAAGAGGAATTGAAAAAAGAGAGAGGAAAAAGAAACTAATTTAGAAAGTCATTTCAATTAAAGGTTGCTTCATTGAAAGCAATAAAGGTGCCAAAGAGATGAATTTTCCTTTCTGTCGTCTGCCCTGTCAATTCCACAGATGAGTAAAAAGCTCATATCTCACTCCTCATTCGGTCTTTAACTGGCATCCTATTTGCATGGCTGAAAACAGTGGAGTGTGTGTGTGTGTGGGGGGGGGGGGGGGGGGGAGCGTCGAGGTGTGTATATGGTGGCTAACGAAGTGGCCGGGAGAGTGCATGGATGGACACTTGCCAAGCAACACCCCACCCGCCTGTACCCACCCTTTACTCCCAGTCACGGCCGCTCCTCCGCCGCCCCCCTTCCACCGCGCATTGATGAGTGTACCCACTCTAAAAGCTCACAAATTCTGCTCCCTGTGACAATGGTTAGGTCAGCCTAGATAAAGCACGTCCATTAGAGGCAATCGAGCCAGGGGACAGAATGACAGAGACAGACAGGAGGGCAGAGAAGGAGGGGAAGGAGTGGGAGGGCTTTGACAAATACCAAAGGTGGCCATAACTCTACTTGTCTTCCTGGGAAATTTTTGCTTTTCTTTTTTTTTTTCTTCTTCTTCTTCTTAGAGTCTGATAAGTGTCTCTGAATCAAATGGGTTTTAATTAGCAGGTCCTAAGTGGTGACAGTCATTAGAAAGCTTATTAGCATATTGCCTGTGTGTTTGGATGTGTGGATGGAGAGGATGGCGCTGCTCTCTGGGGCTCAATCTGTCTTTTCACCGTGGCAGTGGGTTTCAATGAAGGCAGAAGGAGACACTTACAGAAAGTGAATGAAAGGCTAAATTACAACATGACTGAGTGGAGAAGAAATAAAGAGATGCAAATAACATATAAAGAAGATAAATAGTTATATTCCATTTCTTCTTCTCTTACAGTCCTTTCAAATCTTTTTTTCCTCATGTCTGCCCACCTCTTTCTGTCTTTCATTGCTTTTTCATCCTCCTGATGTTCCATCCCTTCTTTGCATTCACTGATTTGCTTGTGGTTTTGTGGTGATGGGAGTTGATAGCTGGCGGTTGGTGGCTGTTCTGCAGGGGCTTTACAGGAACCCATCTGTGACCGTGCGGTTGCGGTTCAGGCAGACGGGGCAGGCCGGCCCGCTGCGGCAGCACCGCAGAGCGGCACGCCAGATGAAAGCAGGGCAAGTGGTCATCTTCAGTCGTCGTGGTAACAAAAACATAGGTGCTCTGTTGTGACTGTGAAGGAAGTTTTGTACAGAAATGAAGCGGTATTGACCAAGGTGGGACTGTGTTTAATTGTGACTAAAACTCAACACAGGTATGATGACGATGATGATCAAACACAAAAAGGAAAAAAAGTCCCTTAAGTATCGGCAATAAATCCACCCATACACAATACAGCAGGAAATGCAATGTGATTTATATGAACAAAACAAAAAAGGTTGGATTTTATGAAAAAACATCTAAAAACAGTTAAAAAACTGATCAACTGTATGTTTTTGTTTGTGTATTTTCTCTGTAGTTTACATGAGTCCATACATTTTCAGATTCCATTTCAGTATGTCCACATATGATGAATTGAATCCTATATTATTGTACTGGAAAATGATGTTAAAATTGCCATTGTTGTAAAAGATCAAACAAAAGTTGTGCGGTCACTGTTGAAAACCCGTGATCGAGGATTTCCGTGATCCTTAGGATTTCATGCCTTTGTTAATTGAGCTGTGAGGTCAGTGACCTTACCTTGACAAACCTTTGACCTGACTGAACCATCAGCACATGTCAATATGTGAAAGGTACACCTTACAGTTTGGACATAAATAATACTTTAAGACAGAGGGTTGACAAACCCTCAGTGAAATACAAAAGGTGAATGTTGAGAAGGATTAAGAAAAAAGTGACTGGCACAACATCAAGGAAGACAGAGAAATTTCCCTTTTGAGCTTTTACTTTACTTTCAATCTCTACTTGTTCCCTCAAGAGCTTGTCTCTCCTTGTCCGCTGGACCCTTGTCTTCTTGTATCTTCTCCTGCTAATGCCGTCTCTTTGCTTTACTCTCTGTTTTCGGACCGACCCCCCCCCAATACTGACATCATCCTCTCTGTGTAATGTCCTAAAGTTGGCTCAGCCCATCTCAGACTGCTGCCGATACAGACTGATTAACTATAAATCTTGCTCCGGTGGCCAGTTACCTCATAGGGGTCAGACAGACAGAAAGACAGACGTGAGAGGAGGCTGAGTGAGGGAGTGTTTTTGTGTTGGGCTGATAACACTCACTTTAAATTCATCTATCCTCTAGTTTAAATATTAAACCATCACCAAAAGCAGGGGCAATGCCCTGAGCTGTGCCAGGGATCTGCTCTCAAGCTTGTTTGAATTGGAAACACTTGATAAAATGCTCATGGTATTTTCCTAATCCCACAGGAACGTGTGTGTGCATTTGTGTGTGTGGGTGTCCTTTCTTTCTTTGGTCCTTTGTCACCTGGTCAATGAGAATTGCACCTGTCAACTCCATAAACCAAAGCATGCTGTTTGGTGATGGTCCACACCCAAACTGAAGGACCATTATCCGCTATGATGAATTTCAATCTGTATCTACACTGAATTACAAACTTTGATGGTTTCATGGAAGTTAGAGATTGCCAAAAATTGCTGGTTTTAATCCCTGAGCTGGCAGGAGAAGCTGCAGGACATCAAGTTAAGATGGGTTACCATTATCAAGCAAAATTCATTGTTAAAAACAAAAACTTAGTCTCATAAAAACGGATCATGTACTGATAACTTGGCTGAAGGATTTAGTTCAATCACCGATCAATCCAAAGAAAGCGATGCATTAACCCGAAGTGCCGTTCTCTGACCTGCGCTCAAAATCATTACAGCACATGTTTAAAAATATCGAGTGACTGACACATCTTTGGACAGACGGAGGAAAGTGGAGCACCCGAAGGAAATCCCCGCTGAAAGTAGGGAGGGTGTCCAACTCAGCAGCAGAGAGGGCCAGAATTTAAATTATGTGTAATTGTGGATTGGCTTTTGTGGAAGAGTTCCCTAAGTCGCGCTGCAAGCCTACATGAAGGTGCAAGTATGCATCCAAAACTCAATACATCTCAGCAGCTTTAAGACCACGGTGCATTTATTCTTTTTAGATTAATAGATTTGTTTTTGGCAGAAGGGCGAAGAGACAGCTTGACCTCGACACTCTGACTTCGGCTTTGCTCTGGTGAGCTCAAAGAATAGCCTGAAGGTACTCCCACAGCGTTTTCACTACATGTCAATTAGTGACCGAAGGAATTTGAATCAATTACTAAGTTATCTGATCTTCAGTCCACCGTATCACCACCTGATGATATTTGGTGGATTCATTTTCTCCGGAAAGCAGTGGTGTGTTTGTGTAATATATAGTGAAAGACATGAAGACGGGTTTGTAGAGCGCTTCCATTTGAAACACGTCGAGTTCTAATTCACTGCTGTGATTCCAAGCATTAATTATCAGGTGTTGTTCAGTAAATGATGAGGATACAATCTGGAACCACTAATCAGTGTGCCTTTCAAAAACAAATCCAGACAAGTTTTCTTTAGATTGATGTTATGTTACCCCCAACATCAGAAATATAAGCGTCGTGGTGTGATTTCAAAGGACAGGAGGAAAATCAATCCGCTGTGGTGTACATATAAGCTCAGCGGGACTCAACAATAACATTTTTGAGTTGTTAAAATCTTAAAATCCTGCATTTATTTTTCTCTTCATTGTATTCACTATGATGTACTTTCAATCAGCTTCTTCACAGTAATGCAGTGGCATCTCGTTTCTGCGTCCATATTCATTAAAATGAAACACATCAGAGTGGTACAGCAGCAGCAGCATCAAGCAGAAGAGGGTGCCACTCTACACTCTTTGGCTTAAACATTAAACCATCAAAGCAACCGTGAGTCAGTTTCCTGTTCTCAAACACTCACACATTCACACACATATGCACACACACATACACACACACATAGCTGGTATTCCTGATGAATAAAGTAATAATCACAGTCCATTTTAACATCAGTATCAAAGCTCTTAGTGTCAAAAGCTCAGTGCAAATCTTCTGCAGATCCATCGATAATTGGTTAACAATAGATCCACTGTGAATCAACCGTGATCCTAGACTTTTACAAAAGTCCACCCCTTTTTATATTAATAACAGATTGAAATCTTGTGGTGAAGTGACAACGTACGAAGAGGGCCTGTCTGAGGGAAGGCCCTCTTGCACGAGAGCTGTGGGTTGGAGGCATGTCTGGGCTGCGAGCGCATGCTGTTCCACTCAGCGCAGACGAGCCCCTCTTCACCCAGTGTGTCTCCATGTCTGTTTCTTTTTCAAATTGCATTAATATTAACACATGATAATGAAGGTCCAGACACAGACAGAGAGGCCTTTTCTCTCTCTCACTCACACTCAGTCTTTCCCCTGTATGTCTCTGTCTCGCTCTTCCTGTGACAATCTAAACCAGATGCTACGGGTCAGGGAGTTAGGGAAAAGGGCGACGGCGGTAGCGATGTGTGTGTACGTGTGTGTCAGCGTGTCAGTGTCCAGATATGCGCGTCTGTGCATGCGTGATTTGGAGGGGATCAAAAGTCAGGACAGGAGAGGGGTAAAGGGAAGGAGTGAAAGGAGAGGACGTGCCAAGCCAGGAGTCAATCGTCAGGGGCTGGGGCTGTGAAGGGGGCATGGGTCATTAATTTGCTGTCCTTTGTTTTGTCAGTTTATTTTCACGAGGCCCTGGTCGAGACGAAAGTAAAAGCAGTCAGCCTGAAAATTGTCTGCCTGCTCTGCAGCATGTTCTCCCCTCGGGGCTGACCAAGCCACCCCTGGGATGAGCGGGGTGCTGAGAAAGTAGGGAGGTGGAGCCGGAGAGGGCGGAGGGGAGTGGGGGGGTGAGGGTGAAGAGGTTGACCCCACTTCCCTCTTGTATCAGCCACTTCGGCCAAGATTGATCACAGATTACAGATAGTAATTCTGCCCACTCCAGTGAGTCCTCTGTCACTTACTCTGGTATGTGTGTGTGTGTGTGTGTGTGTGTGTGTGTGTGTCTGCTTCACTTTGCCTCCGGAGAAACACTCAGCCAGAGATAAGACCCTACTCCACCAATTACAACAAGGAAATGAGCACAAGCAGTAAAGTGCTAATTTATGCAAACTCATGAAAACTCACTGAAATGGTTAACCTCCTCTGTTTTAAGGTAAAAACTAACTTTTTTGATCTTTGCTCTGTGACGTGACCTGATCTCACTGATAGCATCGCCAGGCTTAGCCATCTACACCGGAATGTCTGATTGTCTCACTGGTATATTCATGATTTCGAGCAATCCCCTGAAGTCGTTTGACTTTAGGGGCCACGTCCAGCCCGGATCTTGATCTTAAGTGAGGCAGACAACTTGAATGTTTCCCTTTGTTTCAGCCAAAGATGTACCAATGCCTTATGAAATAAATCAACTTTCCATTAGAAACACACTTTGCTAAATCTGAAAGGTGTGAAAGTTTCAATGAAAATGATTGGAGTATCATTGTGATGATGTTTTTAACTAATGTACATGGAGATGCTTGTATTTTCCTTGGAATTTTCCTGCATTAAAATACAAAAAAAAAAGAATATTTAAAGCTTTTTTTTCATACTCCTAATCTGCTGGATGATCTAAAATCATTCTCACCTTGAAATCCTTTTGCTTTTCAGGGAGCATTATTTCTGCAACTTACAACTTGTTGTACAAAATCACCCTCACTGCTCTCTTTTGTTGTGTTAGTGGTCCTACTGCATTGCTGATCTATCAGCTTGGGTCTCATTGTTGAAAACAGTTTGTTCTATCATGAATATTTTGGAAGCAACAATTTGTTTTTTATCAACTTTTTATTTCCTTTTTTTTTTAATATAGAACATAAACCTGGCCCCCCCAATAGTTCAAGTGGTAATCTTTCCAACCACTGTTCTTTTGTACAACTTTATCAAGTTCAGTGTCCCTAAGATCTGATCAAACATTTCAGAGGGGTACAGCAAATATATCTGAATCTGGCTAAAAATAAAAAGGAAAAAAAGTGTAAAAGTTTAAGATACAGCATAGAAAACATCTTAGAATGAAGTCCACAGACAGAATTCATGGCAAGCCAGCAGAGGAAACACCTTTCACCACATTAACAGCCGCATCTCTGCTAAAAGCTGAGCCAATTTCTTTAACCAACGCCATAAAAACAAGCACAATCATAAACAATGCAAGCATTTTCAGATGTAGTAAATCACATTGTGCGTAGCATAAATTAGCATACGCTTTTAGTATTTTGTGTGACCCGGGAGGCAGGCCTGATATTTCATATTCATGAATGAAGGCAAACGTACTAAATGGATAGTGTGTCTTATTTGGCACGTCTGGGTGCGTCCCATTAGTAGATCAGTTTCCATATGTGTGCGTGCAAGACCACTTTTGTGACATTTGCACCTCGTCTGCTCACCCTGGACTCAAACTGGGAATATTCTTAATGTGAGGCAACGGTACTAACCAATCGCAGCCCAGTGGCGAACTGAAACATGAATGATAACTGTCCCTAATGTCAACATTAGTCGCACTGCTAACGGTGGGCTCAGCTAGAGGTTAGATCAGCGTCTTGGTACCTCACCGGCAGCGATGCCTGCAAACCACATATTAGTGTATATAAAGGATCATTAAAACTAACAACGTAATCACTATATTTGTGAAAACATATGTGGGCGGGATTACACACACACACACACACACACACACACACACACACACACACACACACACACACACACACACATACCAAGGGATCAGAGAAGTTGAGAAATAGAGAAGGAATGGTGAGTGTTGCTGGGGTTTCCTGATTAATAGCAAATCACAATTTGTGGATAATCAACTGACCCTTCATCTTTGCATTGGATAATCTGAAACAAGTGTGTACATATGTGTGCAGCATCGCAGCTGTGTGTGTGTGTGTGTTCTTTAACTGTGCAGCCCGCTGCACGCTGAACCAATAAAACTGAAAATCTGCAGAGTAAAACACTTTTCTTCTCTTGTTACACCCCCCTCCATGATTTTCTGCTGCTTGCTGGAATTCCCACTTCTGCACCTCGACGTCCGCCTCACTTTTCCACAATGCATTTCTTCACAGGGGCAGAGGGCAAAGTTTCAGACAGAACTAGCAGAGATGGGGTGGAAACAAAGAAGGTGAACGCAGAAGAGAAATCAGAGAAGGTGAGACAGGGGGAGGAAGGATGAGATGAAGGTGAGGTGGCGATTCTAAGGTGTTGGCAGGCCACGCAGCAAAAATACACTGAACCGTGCAGATGATAAGGAGGAAGGAGGGGAGAGACGTGTGGGGAGCTCTTTGAAACTCGGGCCGAATCTGACGAACAGATGTCACCTTTCTAACCACCAAGTCAACACACACTCACAATACCCAAACCCCCAGTGGCCCCAGAGGTGAGCCCGTGTCTCCAGTGCACATGCTTGCGCTGTACGTGTGTGGCAGGAGTGCGCCTGAACTGCCCCGGGGTTGTAGTCCATGTTTAATGCGGCCTCATGGCTGCAGAAGCGCGGTGTCTGTGTGTCTTCCAGCAGGAGTTTCGCGGTGTTCTGGATGGAGGATATTAAGAGAAAAGAGGAGGGGGGTGTGCGGAGGGGCATATTTCACAGAGGCGCCCCCGCTGAGTGCTGTGTACCCACATTGTTATGAGTGCACAGATCTTTAGGCCTGTAAAAATACCAGGGCTCCACTCAGCAGCGGCGTACAAAAGGAGAGCCCTCGCGCTTTGTTACTCCACCTCAAAAAAACGCCAAATGACATCAACCTCCCTTCCTTCTCTCTCCTGCGCTCTCTCTTTAATTTACCCCCCCCCCCCCCCCCTTCCCGCACTTCTCCCTCACTGTCGCGCTCTCCCTGCGTCTCTTTAAAGGAGTGTGTGTAATGGTGTTGTAATTTCTCTGTCTGTCTGTGCTCCAGGAGGCCCAGCGCGGCCAGATGACTCTGCACCGACTAAAGTTTCACAACATGTAATTAGGGCCTAAGTAGCGGGGTCAGCGCTGCCTGGCCCTGCGGCCAGCCCTCTCACCCCTCCTGCCCCGCTTTCAGCTGTATCTCTCTCCATCTTCCCCTTTCCATTCACTTTTTAATTACGTCTCTTTTCCCTCCTCCCTTTGCATCTCTCTTCCAGCCTCTTCTGTTTCTCTCACATCTTTCCCTTTTTTTTTCCTCTTCCTCCCCGTTTTAAATGAGGCACCCCGCTCCAGCTGTTTCACATATCCACACCATCTCATTTAGATAAAGCTTGCCATCTTCCAAAAAAGAATGGAAATGATGTGACGGCCTCTTTATAGAAACTTTTAATTTAATTGTAGTTTCGTCTCTTATAAATGGTTAATTGAAATGCCGGAGGGTAGCCTGGCTCTAAAGTCAATAAAAAGTTCCTCAGAATAGAAGTTTATAGGGGTTGTCTATGTACATAATTAAACCCTTCAGGCACGTTGGAGGAGAAAAAAAAAAAAATCTGTAAAATAAATGGTTATGCAAGACCGGCCTGCTGAGAGAGGGGATCCAGAGAGACGGAGGGAGACAGATAAAGAGGGAACGAGAGACAGAGGCTGTTAGGACAGTGCGGCACACAAATCAGTGGTCCTACCGACACCTCTGGGATGCCTTCACGGTGGCTGACAAGAGCAATACTCCACAGCGCTCTGCCTCCCCGAAAAAACAACATGGAAGGAAAGAGAAAGCACCTTGTTTTTTTTAAGCAAAAGGTGAAAAAGACAGCTTGAAGAGAGGGTTTTTTTTTTCTTTTCTTTCTTTTGTTTGCTTGAAAGATTACACGTATTATTAACAGCAGCTTTTGTAACTTTTACCAAAGTAGACTACAAGTACCAAAAATAAAGCTTGTGTCTGGCTTGTTACTCAAAGTGTTCATATTTCTGCATCTCCAAGGTTAATTGGTTGAATCAGAGTGTAATCTATGGACAGTGGTGTGCAAAGTCTGGTTTAGAGTTACATACATGTGCAAAAAAAAAAAAAAAAAAAAAAAAGCAGATTATATTTTAATGGTTGCAGCATTCTTGAGAGAACAAGAGAGCCCCTGCAGACACTGCTCCGGTTTGCTGGGTAAAACATGGAGGTCCATACCATCACGTCTTTATTTGCATGCACTCACAAACCTATATTTCATCCCACTTGTGTTTTACAACTTTTTTTGCGTGTCACTTTTAATGACATGCATATATCCGCCACATGTATTTTATAGCGACGCATCTCTTTTTTTTTTATGTCACTGCTGAACACTCGAGTGTTTTCGAGCACGCACGTGTAGTTTTGCGGCGTCCATGTGTGTATACCGACAGTCGGAGTTTACTTTAGACATCTGCATGCGTTCTCTCTACACATCTGTTTATGCGTCAGTGTGTCTGTTTGCGTGCGTGCTCGTGCGTGCGTGCGTGCGTGTGTGTGTGTGTGTCTATTGCACTGGCCAGAGAGGTGGCCCGGCTTCTCCTGACTGATGATAAATGACAGCGCCAGGAGCAGATAACCCTCCAGGAGTTTTCGCTCTGGAGAACAGCGGTGGAGAACATTCTGGAACTCCCCGCTGACCTGACACACACTGCTCCCTCTGTCCTGTTTGTTTTTTCTGCCTGCTTCCCTCTCTCTCTCTCTCTCTCTCTCTCTCTCTCTCCTTTTCCTTCTCTCTTTCTAACATCTCCGCAATTGCTCCCTCTTCCCCATCTCGCCCCCCCCCCCCCCCCCCTCTCTCCCTCCCTCTCTCTCTCTCTCTGTGCTCTGGTCAGTGATAGAGGCAGGGCCCAGAGCGACCTGCTCACGGTGGGCAGCACACCATTCTTGGCGCCAGCCAGTCGCAGGAGCCCCCCTCGCTTGAGATTTAGGAGGGGGTTGATTCTGCTGCTTCTCTTACGCCGGTGTCTTGTAGGAGAGGCGAAACCTAAAAAGCAGCATTGATCTGTTATCAGGTAGCAGTTTAGTGGGTCCTGCCAGAGCTCCTGTTGGTCCAGCCTCACTTTGAGGTCTTTGTTCGCGGAACAGATGTGCCATTTGGGGCACGTGTGTGTGTGTGTGTGTGTGTGTGTGTGGCTGGAGTGGATCTGTTTTGTTTGTTTTAGGAAGACGTGGGTGCAGTGGTGGAGTCTAGCACAGTAGCTCTCAGCGGGGGAGAGCGAGTAACAGTCCCATCACTTCTTCAGTCACATGCTTAAATATTGGGGAGCGAGGAGACGTGTGGAGGGCAACAGGTCGGGCTGTAAAAAAAGGGGTTGGGAGAAGGGAGATGGTTTTGAGAGGCGGAGGAGGAGGAAGGAGAGGAGGGGAGGCGGGCTGCTTTTACAGCCGGGCAGCAGCAGCAGGCTCTGTTTAATATGAAGTAAAGAACAGATCCAACTGCGTCATTAACTCTCAATTACAGCCATGAGGCTAGCAAGCCGGGCTGTGCTCAGCCGCTCTGTGTGTGTGTGTGTGTGTGTGTGTGTGTGTGTGTGTGTGTGTGTGTGTGTGTGTGTGTGTGTGTGTGTGTGTGTGTGTGTGTGTGTGTGTGTGTGTGCCCGCCCGTGTGGTGGGTGTCTGTGTGTGTATGTGTATATTAGAAGCACACAAATGCACTGTGATAGAGAACATACTGCCTTGGATGGTGTAAAATTGTGAGTTCAGGCACACGGCTGTACTAAGCGTATTAAATCGTGCTTTACGGTGTTTGTGCACCGTAAATATGTGACATGTTTGTAGGTTTAAGTGGACAAACTCACCTAAGCTGTGTTCAGAAATATGCTGCCATCATTTTTGACTCACTCAGTGGTACGCCTGGTTGTTGTTCCTGTTTTGCTTTGCTTGAATTATCAGGCAATAGAAGGCAAACTCTATAAAATCCTAGAATCTTGATTGATGATTTCCATATTTCTTGTTACTTACAGCCCATCTAATACTGAAAGTAGGAAATATTTTTTTCATAAATCTGACTAGTTCATTTAGAAATACTTTTCAGAGTTTGCGCTGTTCAGCCTTGCAAGGCTACTGGCAGGAGGAACAGTAAGTGCTGAGTGTATGAGGAGACAATTGTAAAATCTATAAATCTAAGACAGCCTGAATAAAGTGGAAATGGATTTCCCACATGCAATAAAGACAAATGCGCGAGGGGTAAAGACAGCTGTAACCTGTTAGAATCATTTCGCTTAATTAAATGCTTCTACTAAAACAAAAAGCAGATTATGTTTCTTGGGAACGGCGGCATTTAAAAAGGAAATACTCGTCTGTGTGTATGTGTGTGTGTGTGTGGATGTGTGTTCATACACACATGCTTGCCTACCTTTCGTGTAGATGAGCAAATGTTATAAAACTGGCTTGTCCACATGAGTCTTATGGCTCACTTGAGACTGATATGTGTGTGTTTGGTTTTATGTGGAGACTTTTCCACTTTGCAGTAAACTCAATGACAACATGCATGTCCTGATTTAGAGGCATAACAAGCCACCAGCCAGAGTTTTTTTTTTTTTTTTTTTATCAGAGAAGCTCTGAAAGCCCTCACTTCTGCCTTTAATGGCATGCGTTCACAATTTCTGCTGGCAGATAGTGACAGATACATGGACTGACGGACTGCCTGTCAGTCAGACAACCAGATCCACAAATATCCTGAATGACACGAAACTGGAAACACATTTGCAGTAAACAAACACACTGGCAGACCGAATTTGTCATGGTTTCTCAACAGTTGCTTGCGCTGGGTATTTTTGGATTATCTTAACATGTACTGTAAACCATCTAATTCAGTGAAGGCTATGATGTATACACTACAAAGTGGTTTTTTAAAAGTCCTTCCTGAGCCGTCTTGGTCTCGGCGATTCCACAATGACAGTCTTGTTTTATTGGTTTTCTTTGAGGACATTCAGTTTCGCACTGGCTCACTGTCAGTGTTTTTGGGTTACTCGGAGTTCTTCTTGGCACCCAAAAAGAGAGGTTGGACCTGACTCGCATTATGCTCTCCTCCGGCATGCCAGGAAGGGCTACAACGGCAGGCAGTTTTTGGCTTGGCAGGGCGCAGCTTGGTTTTGGCGCTGCTCAAATTGCCATTTCCATCAATACAGAATTTTAATGAATGGCAGCTACTTGCACAGTGCTCATCAGTGGCTACAGTAATGATAATCTTTCAGGGGATCCCAGAAATTATCAGTAAAGCCTCTAATTGTTATAGGTTGATTCAGAGGTTAAGAATAAGATAAAAAGATGATCCTATGGGGATCAGCTTAAGAAAAAGGAACAGTAGATAAAGGAGCATCTCTCAAACTCGGTGAACTCGAGTCGCTGCAGCTGCTGTGACCATTATCATGTAGTGACAACGGACGCTTTCTTGGTACAATGACTAAAGTATTCATTGTCTCATGTTTTTTCATTTTCACACTGTCCTTCAGAGCTTCCCAAAATTCCCCCCATTGTAGGACTCCCCTGTCCCATCCTCTCATCCTCACACTGCGTTTGTGTGAAGAAGCTTATTCCCCTGCTGAGCCAGGGTGCAGGGATGCCAGGCTGAAAGGCCCCAGGGAAGAACGCTTTTTGAACCCCTCTTGTCCCCCTGGTTTGATGCAGTGCATCTCTCTGTTGTCGGGCTCTTTGTCAGGCACTCCAGGAGGTCCATTACTTCAGACCCGTCCAACGACAATGTTCGAGCCTCCCACCCTCGTTAAAATCCCCTCATCCTCTGAATGGAAGTGTCCTCTACTGTCTTGCTTCTTGGAGAGCAGGAGAGGAACTGAGTTTCCCCCAAGTGTCCTCTGTGATTTTAAAATATCTGGCACGCATCCCTGTATTCACCGTTATCACAGCAGGCATCAAGAGATGGAGGAAGTGAGTACCTTAACGGGTGCTTCAGAATTAAACACTGCACTCACTTCTGTAACTGGTTCCCAATGGACTAAAGATAAATGAATCAAAAGCTTCTCCTTTAATTCTGTCACATTCATTACCAGCACAAATGTCAGATCATTTCTTTACTTATTTTCATTTTCAAAATTGTTGTAAGTTTTAAAAAGTATAGAAGACGGAGCAGCTCTGGATTGTCTTTCTCTTGTTGTTTTACTCTTCTGAGATGACCGATGATGAGTATCTTGAGCATATTGATAAAACCTTCAAGATCTGTGTGAAGTTTGACTTCCTTTTTTTTTATATATAATCCAAAATGATTTTACTATTTAACCTCTTGGGACAAAATAACATTATTCACAATGATGGAGTTATTAAAACTGTGAATATCTAACATTTGAAGAGAGGTATGGTATGTTTACATGTCACGTGCTTCAGTATTTGATGAATTTCCATAATTTACCATTTGAAGTCAGGTTTTACTCGTCTATTCAAGATTACACTGGAAAACACTTTAAAGAGAATCAGTGTTGAAGCAACTTAACATTTCAGAGGTATTTAAAATTGAGTGGAGAAGAGAAATTTTGGGTGGAGAATTAAGCACTGTGCACGGATGGTGGCATTTTTCGTGAGTAGTTCATCCTTTTGCACAGTGGTAAAAACATATTGTGCTGAAACATGAAATTGTGTTAAACTGTATTTCTATAATCAAAAGGTACTATTTGTACAAATTATAAATTATTATTGAGAATCAAAACAGAAAAGACCAGTGAAAAATGTTTACACCTCACTGACCTCTAAATTTCGGTCATGTCCGCTGCCTCTTTTTTTCCACTTCTGACCACTGACAGGCCTTTACGGTAAAAGACTGGCGGAGCTGAAAGGCCGTGTGTTTGAGAGAACACCCTGACTCCCTCGCTCTCTTCATGTGAATACATTAATTCATTTACCACTTCGAGGTCGCCAAACCCAAATATTTGCCTCGGCGCATATTTAATATTTATGATGACGAAAGCAAATATTGCCTGTTGGATTGAGTGACACGGAGAGGTCAAACTCTGGGCTTGGCTGAAGGGAATGTCAGAGTGTGTGTGTGTGTGTGTGTGTGCTCTCTTGAGAGCACAGGTCCACATCAGAGGAGTGTTGCACACTGCTGTATTTGCTCTTAAACACACTTGCAAATATGACACAGTTCAGCAAACAATTTACATGAATTTGTCTATTATGGATTCACGGGCTTAAATTTCAACTTGCCTTTTAAGAAGGACAGCTGTGTTGATGAGTGTGTGCGTGCGTGTGTGTTGCCTAGGTTTATGTGCATTTCAGACAGACTCTACATCTGTGTGAGTGAAGGGTCTCTGCCAGTGTGTAAGTGCCATGTGAGTGCATGTGTTTCAATGAGGTGATCCATTAAGGGAGACAGTTTTACGAGTTGGTCTCAGATCTGGATCACCTCAGATGAGATCCTGTTTCCTTTGGACTGATCTCCCTCACCGCTGATTCCGGCTCAAGAGCTGCATGACTAAATGGTGCATACCTAATCTCTTTTGAACTGCAATCCAATGGAAGGAGCCTTAAATTGTAATATCAAGTTTGCTGACAAGCTCTACTTTCAGATTAAGTTGCGTGTAGCTTTTGTAAATTTATCGGCTCTTGCTTTCGAGAGGATCTGCGAGTTCAACAAGACAGTGGGAAATGAAGGCTTCGGGTGACTCCATCTGCTGCACAACAGCTTTTCAGTTTCGCCACTGAGCACACTCTGGCTTTCGCATGTGATGTTCAGTCAGCGTTGATATTAGCACACGCACCAAATTTGACATCTACTTCCCACCCACCGCTCGGGAAACCTCCCAATGACCTCGACCTCACAGACTGAGGGGGTTCGAGGAAGCAAACCCAGCAGATCTCTTATACACAGAGATCACCTCTTCACCCCTTTACCCCTATCTCCCCTCATTTCTGGCTTTTATCCTTTTATCTTTTTCATATGAGTTATCTCTCTTTTTGCCCCTTCCTCCTTTCACCTCTGATAAGTTATTGTGCAAGTTTGTGGAATGTACACAGGCTAAGGATCTCAATGAAGTGTCATTGTTCTGTCTTTTCAAAAGGCTCTCTGCTCTCTTTCTTCTTTGGATTTGAACGAGGGGAAGAAAAGGTCTTGGTGGCGGAGAGATAAGAGACTTTCTTTGGAAAAAGACACAAAAAAAAGATGAGGAAAGAAAAGAAGAAAATCCTGAGACAATATTTGAGAGTGATTCATCTACAGTTCACACCACCAACTGAAGATATGGACTTAGTGACCTAGTCAAGGGGAAAGCAGGTGTGAGCATTCAGCAAAATTATGTGTTTCTGCATGCATGCAAGGACAAAATAAAGACAGCTCATGCATTTTTTTTCCATTTATTTAGTCTGTTAGGGGTAATTCCGATGCGTTTACCTCACTTGTGTGTAACGTCGTTGCAAATGTAAAAGACTCACATGACAACACGAGAGGAATAAACAGAAACAACGGTGCACTTTACACACACCACTGACAGCAAGTTATTCACAAGCAGGGAAAAAAATCTTCCCATCCGGCCAATTAAAGTCTTTCTTCAGCCACTGCGACAACCCGGGGGACCAATAGCGAAGAGTAATGGAGAAGGAGCCAGCGAATGACAGAGTCCTGCTGGGACTCCAAGGACTCATCATATTAAAGCCCTTCATGTTGGTGAAGATGGATGAACAGATGAACACATGGATGGATTGATGGATGATCGGGTGAACCTGAAAAGAGGCAGCCAGCCAAGGAGCAAACGCGGCAGTGCTTACAAAGACAGGAAGTGCTTCCACCAGTGCAAAGTGACAACAGCAACTCCAGAGGGAAGTTCCTTGACCAGAGAATATTGTGTAAATGTGAATGGGAAAAAAAAAACTTCAATTTGAGCAGCCAAATATCACCGAAAAACACCAAGAAAAAAATATGTAGAATATACGACCAATTGTTCTCCTCTACAGCTCAGAGCTTATATTTGTACATTACTTAAGCAGTATGGTTCCCAATCTTGATAACTGCCTTTTTTTTTGACATGTGCAAAATAACAAAGTTATTTTTTTTTCCAAACATGTTTTCATCTCAAACAGAACCATTTCTATCATACACGAGCAAAGGCTTTATGATTAATCCGTGCAGAAAATTGCTCTATAGCCTGAAGAAACAAGTTTCCTCAAACAGTTCTTATATGCGCTCCAAGAAGAAATCCTCTCTCTAGAACAGGATATCATGATTTACAGTGATGGATTCTCCTGTGAATACAGCCTTTCATCTGAAGGATTCAAAGTGTTGTGTTTCTGAAAATTCATTGATAAGAATACAAGAAAAATTGTTCGATTTGCAGAAATCAAAAGACCGATTAAACATATCAGACTGCCAGTTGGTGAAAACAGCAGATGCACGCCATATTCCTACATGCATTTTAAACGACACAAAACCCCCATGTGCTTCAAAGGACAAAGGTTGATTAAATGCATGGCTTGGGATGTGTCGAGTGGGTAATTTTGAAAAGACAAGTGGAGGTACTTTGTGTAAATTAGGAGAATAAAGTGATTGTTGTGAAGGGGATGAGGTCAATGCCACGTTCATGGTAGCGGGCCGAACTTCCACGACCTCGCCGTGGCAGCTGGCAGCGCTCCCTCTCCTCTTTTGTCAACCCCGAGCATTTGATGCCATTCAGACGGCGCAAGAAAGAGAGACGCAGAGAGCAAAGGCGAGCGCTGGTGTGAAGGTGCAGAGCAGCGTGATGCAATGTGAGATAGCAGCCGAGTGAGCTATGTTGGTGTGAGCGTGCGTGCGTACGTGCATGTGTATGCATAACTATGTGAAGAGAAATGACTCAATTCTAATCGCACAAGTCAGTCGATTCCCGCTAACACTCTGCATTATTAACGCACACTCATTCCTCACTCTGCTCCTCCTCATCATCCGTTCATCCTTAAAAAATTCTTTGAATGGAGCAAAGCGAGGGGGTGGCAACCTTGACGGAGCGATCGCATGGGAGAGTACAGGCGGAGGGAGAAAGGCGCTGTTTTGCAGGCTTTGAGAGTTGCACACCTGTGGTTGTAAAGACAGTTTGTAACCTTATCTTCCACTCATTGTATGTCTCCCTTTTCTTTGGCGCTGTATATGAACAAATTGTGCATTGTGTTTAGGCAGAGGCCAGAAGGATTTTGAAGGAAGGAAGCCAGCGAGTACGGGCTCTGCACAGCAGTAAGCCTGAGATGGGAGATCAGGAGTGATTCCATGTGTGAGATTCCTTCCTTCTCACGGACAGTGCTAATGAAGTGTGTGCACCCTTTGTTAGACAGGCTCCTCGGGCAGGGCCGAGCACTCTCATGGACACTCCAGACATTACGGTATTTTCATACACAACTTAGGGTTACCGCAAACATTTACTGCGGAGGAATTAGGCCAAAAAGTTATTATTTTTGGTTTTTGGATAGATATTTTACAAAGGAGCAGGCAGGAAAGTTAGAGGGGGATGAACCACAGCACAGGCCATGAAATACATTTGATCTTGCGACATGGTCGGGAGTGCAGCGGTGGTTTCCTTCAACCACAAACAACTAGTCTCCCTCCTAAAACTATAAGTTGTAGAGTTTTTTTTCTAAGGAAAAAAAACTCTCCTGTTATGCTCTGAAGATATGAAATAAATGTAAATTACAAACGACAGTGTAGTTCTAAGAAGGAGGGCTACATTGGGGTATCAGGGGTCATATCTGCTGTCTTGTCTCCGCTCTGTTGAATGCAGATGAGGGGGGAAATTAGCCGGTGTGGGAATATCAGAGGAGACAGATACCCGTGTCACCATGCAGCCTAATAGAAAGACCCCTGTTTCCAATTATAGCCAGCTGTAATGATAATATGATGTGAGCAGGAGAACAATAGTACAACTGGCTGTCTGCTGGGTCCTTGTCTAGTGCCTGATAGCGAGGGAAGAGAGGGGGTGGGCTCAGAGCTGAAAGAGGAGGCAGAAAATGGGTTAGAGATTAACCGACGGAGTGAAAGACGTGGAAGGAAGAAGTTTGTTCATATTTTGAGACTTTCCTTTTGGTCAATGTCATGAGGGAAGATGTTAGTGTGCACACCAGAATAAAATAGACATGCTTTTAATGTATAGTTGCTATATCTTTTCTGACAGATTGCGTTCATAAATCAAGCACTCTGTCTGTCGCTTTGTGTTTTCTTTCTTTCTTTATATGCTCTTAACTACTTCTTCTATTATTGCCACTGCCAAAATCTTCATCGCACGCTCCTTGGGTGCTGGAAAGGCTACCAAGAAACTTCCAGAGCCACAACTTGTGCTCCTTCAACCTATTTTACTCCCACTCCACACTCTATCGGTCTTGCTCACCCTAGCGTGACCCAAACATGCGGCCGGTGGATTTAATGTGTTTTCTATGGACATACAGGGAAGGTACGGAGGCTCCAAACCAAACCTCGGCCATGCCAGGCCCACAAGGGAAACAGGGCACCCCCTCTCTCGCTCTCTCTTTTTTTTTAAAGAAAGTCATCACAGAGTCCAAATAACAAGGCCATCCCTGCCTGGGGCCCACTGTCAGACCCATGATCGATGGTCTGAGTCTGGGATGCCTGCCTCAACTGGCCAGTGGTGAACAAAGAGGGGCAAATATAGAGACAGAGACAGAGACAGGGTCATCCCTGCCACGGAGGGCAAGACTCGTGGCCAAGGCATGGAGGGAGGATTAGAATGAAGGAGGGAGAGAGGCAGAGTAAACCCCGGGATGTTGATTGCTGGTCTCTTCTTTGATTCAGAAAACAGACATGTCATGCTGTTTTATTTCGTTTGTAACGTGTCCAGAAATCGCCGGCGTTGAGACAGTGCTACATTTTAGTGATTGCAGCTCCCACAGCTGTGGCCACAGGAATGCAGCCTGCCCTCCTCGGCTCCTTCCTTCCCTCGCCGTCTCCCTGTCTATCTCTCATTCAAGTCATCTCTCGTTTCCTCACCTCTGTACCTAACCCTCGTTCTCTCACTCGTTTTGTCCTGGAGCGATGACTTTGCCCCTTCTGGGAAATCTCTGATTAACACTGAACCCTCTTTTTTTCCCTACCAAAGAGGTCTTCTTTCCCTCTTTTTTTCCTTCTCTCTTCTTTCTAGTGCTTAAGACGGCCCTGAAGTTTAGCGCTCATCAGTCAAACTTCTGAACGAGTCTCTGCCTCCCTCAGAAGGAGACAGAGACCCTGTTGTAGTGGAGTATGCAGTGATGGCACAAAATACTCACCTTTAACAACTCTTTGCTTTTTGAATGTCTGTGTGTTTGCTCGTATGTCTTCTTGTGTAGCCTTTGATTAATCAAATAAAGTATAAACTTTGAATAGGTTAATGTACTCTCAAATATTTATATATCCTTCTTCAGCAATCGACTTTTAATTTCAACTTTTGAGCCCTTTGTTTATCTTCAGTGAGTTGACCAGAGGACTGAATCATTTTTTGACATTTGCCAAATGAGGCTAACCATCCAGACCTCTTGATATTTGATTTCTTCGGAAATACTTCTACCAAACCAGTCATCTTGATCATCAATTTGACATCAGTTTTTGGAAAGGTTAGAATGGTCTTACTGAGAAGTTGTTGACCAGAGAATCTGACCATTGAGAGAACAGAGGAGCCGCGCTGCCGTCAAGGCCTGAACACACAGGCAGTTATTGTTGTCTCCCCGCTGCAGATAAGTCAAACTAAGCTGAGTGAATGTACTTGACCCCTCACCCACTCCCTCTTTTCTCTCGCACTCCTCCACTCTACCTCTTCTTTACTTCCCTCTTGGATTGTGGGTGGTCTCTCTTTATCCACCTGTCTGACGGATTCTTCCATATCTCCTCTAACGTTTAATTGAATGTGGGTTGAACTGGCTCAAGTGAGTTTCTCTGGAATGGATTTTGCCTTCACTTCAGGCTGTGGGATGATTACTCAAGGCTTCTGGACGCTCTTCATCTGAACATGAATACAACCAGAGAAGTGGCCCTGCTTTCATGAAGAAGAAACTGGTCACTTCCTTGACTCAGCTTCAATCCCCGAGAGCTTTTTGAAATCTTCATATGTGATTATAGATTAGTAAAAGGCCCGAAGATCTAAATCTGGTAAGGAGTTTTTTCAAGTCAAGTTCAAATCCAAGCGCGTTCAACCAATGGGAGCTGTGCCGACAGTGACTTAAATCACTATGGCTAAAATGAATTTTCAACTTTCAGGAGCCTTTGTCTTTAAATGTAGATCAGCTTGATCTGTGATAAAGTAAAAGCTGCACACTCCTTCCCTTTTCCCCCAGTTGAATCTATACAGAATAAACACAAGACACATTTTGTGATTCAAGTACAGGTGTGAAATGAAAATGCACCATCTTCTCTTTGCTTTACTACACACAAATAATAGGAAGATTGTATTTAATGCACTATTTGCAAAGCAAATTAAAAATAACTGATTTTAAAAAGTGTAATCTCAACTCCTCGGTGCTACAGCTGCTCTCGTTAGCATGTATCTCAGGCAGCATAAGTTCTGCAGCCTTCAGTTTCCTTGTTTTCTGAAATGACCCCCACATGGTTTTATAATTTCCACAACAAAAAGATAGCTGCTTTTTACTTTGTTGAAATATTACAGTTCAGTCTTCTTTTCTGTCGATACTTTTTGCACTTCGTAGCAGTTTGGACCCCCTGGCAGGCCAACGTGGTCAACGGGCCAAATGTTTGACATCTCTGATGTGAAGTACAGAAGAGTAAATAAATAAATCAGTGGTCAGTTTACTCTGCTGTAGACGCTCTGAACTGGCACCATAAGGACTCCAACTTTAAATGTCCCCCAGAGAGGTGACCAGGGCAGACAATAATGGCAGCTGTTTCTCTGGGACCATGCACTGCTCTCACAATGCGTGTCACTCTGTTATTTTTACACCGAATGCCGCCATGGTGGGCTGCAAAACAGGTCTATAATTTTAGCATGAAGTTTTGATTATTGCCCAACGCTGTTGTTGTGTTTGTTTTGCAAAGTTGTTCCAGTGAGTGACACACAGAGTGCCCTCTGTTCACACCTGTCAGGCAATTCACATGTGAAGAAGAGCTATGCTTTCAGTACCTTCCTCTCTTCACTCGGAGGCCAGACAGAGGTAATTAACAGAGAGGAAATGAGTCAAATCCTGTAGAAGTGAGGACGATGCTTCGAGGAAATGACCACGGATGACCAACAGAGGAAGAAGACGGAGTGAATGTGTATGTGTTTGTGATCCACCATGTTGATTGCTGCCAATGTTTAGCCAAAATGGAAACTCCGCCGTGGACTCTGTTCCACTCAGACGTTTCAGTGTAATTTATGTAACGGTGCACAATGAAGCATGTTATGAGTAAGTTTAAGTCTGAAATGAGTCAGAGAAATGTGTGATGCTCACAGGAACCAGCAGAAAATGAGATCTCGGCTTTGGTGAAATGATAGATCATACCTGTAATTTGAGCGATACACCGCTGGGACTTTCTAAAAGACAGCTCTTTTCATGCTACCTGAATTCAGCAGCCTGTTTTTTTGTTGAGACAGCATCTTTGCCGAAACACAATTACATGCTGCTCTGTGTGTGCAACAAATTCTGTGGGTGGTGAAAAATGATTACTGATGTCAGTCTGTCTCGTGTTTTTATTTGTCAAACACATTGTGCTTCCTAATGCTGCAGTAATCATTCTCTGTCCTCTTCCATATTATTTGATTTCCTTAACAGAAAAAAAGAATTTAGCCAGACTTGAAAGCGCAAAGCTGTTTAGCCTCATTGTTTTCTTCCTGCTTACATGCCAGCTGCTTGTATTGTATTCACCAGTAATGTAGCTGCAGGTGGGAGACATTTAAAATCAAAAAGAAGAATACATATCTGATGACATTCTGGTTTTTTTTGGAGTGTGTGTTTGTGTGATTTGTAATGCCAGGCACATCATTTGGTTCACTGCTTTAAAACAAAGGCCTCAAAGGTCCAGTTTACTCCTGCCGGGAGGCTACCTTTGCAGGGCGAGAGAGAAAGAGAGAGACAGAGAGAGAGAGAGAGTGACACCGTGTAGCTTGTTGGGCTGGCCAACCCTCACTCCTCCACACTGCTTTATGGGAGGGTCAAGGTAGTTAACTAGTGGCAGCCGTTCAGATGGGTCCTGCTCTAACTTCAAACAGGGAACATTATGGGCGTGCGTGCTCACAGGATATTGCACTGTAAGGCCACTGAACACGGCTGGGTTAGAGAGAGGAGGCTTTGTATTGAGCCCATTAGAGCCCTAAACCGATACTAATGAAGCCGTTTCCTGTACAAACGGAGCGGCTCAGGGGAAACTGGCTGGGGCTTTTAATAAGGCCCCTCTCCAATCCCAGTTAAGATGCTGGAATTTTCTATCTTGGTACTGAGTGGGTTACTTTGGGTTCCAAGCAGAACCTCCCTTTGGAAAAGTTAATTACACATGATTAATGGAGCGTTTTCCTTCCAATGATATCTCTGACAGCACAAAGCTGTCGTAAGGCTTGTCAGGCCCAATTCGAGCTGAATAAGTATTTATGTGATCGCATGTGATGGGCCTCCTCTCACCAGCACCAGCCCTCATCAATCAAGCCCTGCTGCTCGCAGTAGTGGGAAATTGGTCTATCAGCGCAGCTCCCCCTCCACCCCCCTCTGCCAGCACCTCCACCACCACGGCCGCCACCTCCCTCCCTCCCCATTCAATCAGGCCCGGGGCTACAATGCTTCTTTAGCTCTTACTTCTGACCAACGCAGAGGTCACGGGGGGGAAAGTGGGAGCCAGAGCTGAGCCCATCCATTACAGCTCTTGTTTCTCTCGGTGGCAGCCGGACGACGGGATTCTATTAAGAGCTCCGTCTATTCAGCACTGAGATTACACCAGGGCCCTCTCCTCGAGCACACCTCACCACCCACCCGCGAGCCCTCACCAAAACCCTATACCAGCCCTGGGGGCCCTCTACCACCACCCCCCAAAACACGCACATACACACACACCGTCACCACTGCGGCTGCAAGCCCACCACGGCTTAGTCGTGCCCCCACCACGCCTCCTTTTTTTTTTTTTTTTTTTTTTTTTTTTACACTTCCCCCCAGAAGTATTTTTTTCCACAGCCAGACTGACAATCCTCACTAAGAGAAAGATAGAGAAAGTGAACGAGGCAGACAGACAGGACGACAAGCTAGGAGCGGAATGAGAGCAGACACTACAACATGAACCTGCTCCCGGCTCCTGGGATGTGGACAAACACAACGTCTGCCTTTTTGGACAGGACCTGGCCTGGAAACACTGCCCCACACACACACACACACACACACACACACACACACACACACACACACACACACACACACACACACACACACACACAGCAAAGCCATAAGCATATACTCTCTATTTCAAATAGACATATGGCCTCAGCACCTGGCTTCGAGTCAGAGACAATCCACCCCACACGCATAAACACACTTAGATGAGGAACATCACAAACACAGCTCTGCGGCGGCCGTGCCGTAAACACCCATCGACACCAGATCAAACTGCCACTCCTGCTATGTTTAAGAAGCTCGTTTGTCTCCTGCCAGCCCGAAAAGACTCTTCATTTACTTAATATGTGTTAGCACTTGGGCAAGAAAAAGAGAGGGAAGTGCTGCTGGGGTTGTGCCCCCGCCTGGATGGATGGGGGTCTTCCTGTCAGGGAGAAGGAGAGAGATAGCGCTCTTGTCAAACAAACAGAAATTTAATACGTTGCTTTCTATCCGCATGTCAACAGTGTGTACATACTCCGCTGGGCTTCATTATGAATGACCCCCTCTATCTTATAAACACGGGGGAGCGATGGCGTTCGTCGGGGATGGAAAGGTAAAGGTGTGAAGGTGAAATGTTCTTGTTATTCACAGGCGAGCGCGCTGTTGTATTTCTGTATGTAAGAGATGATAGTGGAGAGGACAGCGAAGCACAACACTAAACACAAGATGCAACATATAAGGTAGGATAGAGAAGACGAGGGAGAAAGGAGAATGATCCATGGCAGAATAAGAAGCTACAGTATGTAAGAGTTCAATAATGCTAAACTTTTACTTTCAAACTGCTGTAGTGTTTCATATGGAGGAGCTCTGACCATTGCTGTGCTTATTGTTTCATCAAACGGCATTTGTACCTGCTGCCTTTTTCTCTTTTCGAGAAGATTAAGTAAACTAGAAAATGTTAATCCCATGAATAAACTCTTTCCTCTTTCTTCTTTCTTTCTTTTGGATGGTTTGACAAAAAAAATTTGTCACCTCAGTGAGTTGCCACGGGTGTCTTACAGTTATGGTCAGCAGTTTCTTCTCACAGCAAGAATATTCTCTATTCAGTTTTGAGTTTTGGAGCTTCTGTGTTGAGCTTCTATGTTCTATGTACACGCAGTGGTTTCCTCTGTGGACTCCAGTTTCCACCTGCAGTTCAAAAATGAGGTGAATATTAGGTGAATAGGTTTTTATGGATAGAATGAAGACGTGAATGTGTTTGTATGTGCGAATGTCTGTCTGTTTTTGTGTTTACCCTTTGACCTGTCCAAGACTGTTGGCAACTGCGGCTGTTGTTTACATGGTTAAAAACTTTTTACTGCATTTTGTAGCACAGCGTGATATTCCTGAAGTTTGCCTCACTATACTCTTTCACATTTCCTGCATGTTGTCTCATTGAGGATGAGAGACGAATACGAAAAGATACAAAGGACACAGAAATGATCTTAAAGGAGACAGGGAAGATGTCCATCCTGTCCATATGGCAGAGTGCGCTCAGGGTGGGGCTGTGTGCGGTTTGCTGCGCCGCCGCTGCTGCGCTGCGTGGTTTGGAGTTGGCAGCCAGTTGGACGGGCTAACAGGATCGGAATGCTTCTTCAGTGGCAGCGTAATCAGGACCAACTTCCTCTGATTCAGAAAGCATAGGCCTCTCTCCGCCTCTTTTGTTTCAGCTGGGCTGCGCTGACAGCACAGAGGAAGCAGCCGTCTGACGGTCGGGCGAGATGGTGAATGTGTATAAACACAGTATCCAGGCGAGCGGAGAGAGCCAGAGAGAAGCTGACAAACTTCAGTACGACTAATGTGTCCCTGTGCTGATGGGTGCCCATGCCATCTGCGCACATAGATACACACACTTGTTTGTGTGTCTTGGCGGGGTTTTGCTCACATGGCCGGCGGCCTCTCCCGGGGGAAAAACACGCGAGACGTGAGTGAAGGATGTTGTTTGAGAGATATTCTGCACACGAGCTGTCAGACCAGTCATCTCCAGCTGCCTGCCTCAGACTTTTGTCTTTGTTAAATGTTGTGTGACAATGAGATTTTCCAAAGTGCCACCTAGATAAAGAAGTGAATTGAGAGAGAGTTGGGGGGATTGTGTGTGTGTGTGTGTGTGAGTGTGTGTGTGTGTGGGGGCAACTCTGATCAGACCCTAGATGGCCTAGTCATAGTCCAGCAGCCCTTCATCACCGCTGCAGTCCAGATATATCTCCTCTATGTCTCTGAGGCACTTCACACACACACACACCTTCATCACTTTGTCTTTCTCTCGCCTTCACAAACTAATACTCACACACAGCAACTGCACCCCATCTCCAACACACACAAACACAAATACACCTCTATTCCATCATCACAGCTCTAGATCCTCAATCGATCCTCGCAGCACCCCGGCCCCCGGCAGACACCTGCAAGTGATTGATCCCCAAATCAGTCCCTCACAACCCCAGTGCCATAAAAACCATAACAACCCATCATAAAAGCTGATTTATCTTCACCTAGTGCTGGGCCTCACGGTTCGAATATTAACCCAAAAGTGTATGACACCAGAATGATTGGTTTGGAATTGAATAAACCTGAGGAGTATCGACGAACGTGCCTGATGGCTCACATCAAGTCTGACTGCTGAAAGGCACAAGGGAAGATTGCATTATCTCAGGACAAAGACTTGGACCGACTTTCACACAGTTGCTGAACTTTTGTGTTTGCATCTACATATCCAACGAAATGTTCTATCTGTCTATCTATCTACCTGCACTGACAGTTTTCACTGTTATTTGTTCTTTCCTCTCTTTCCTCTGTGATAACTGCATGATCTAACAACATCACTATTTCAGCCACAGATAATAAGTTACCAACATTGCTGAACTTCTTATGTTTCACACTAAGAGAAAACATTCTTTCAGACTGGGTAGGTGTTTATTACAATTTTATATGAGCTGGTTTTAAAAGGCTTTTACTGTCAGACGATTGTTAATTATGCATTTTATACTTTCAGCTGACTCGTATTGTTTTATTACAGTCTGCTTTGTGTCTCTTCATTCATATTCACTACATGAATTGCATTATTTGACACAGAGCAAACTTTTCTAAAACTGTGTGTTTTGTCAACAAGAAATATCATAATCAGTTGTGTGCATACAATAGTTGAATCCTTCTATTACAACATATTTACTATGGTTTCTTCTATGCTTTCCAAGAAAGAAAGCATGCTGGAAGTGTTAATCCATTTCTCTAATCATGTCTCTCCTCTTCCTAACATCGTCTTTCTAAGTTAACTTTATGAAATACCTTAAACTTATTTGCCCTCATTAGTGAAGCGAAAAAGTGAGTCCTGCATCAAGAATGTGAATTGTAACTTTTTCCGGTTTACTCCTGTTTTGAAGTTGCACTTTTAACTGAGTAAATAGCTTGAATTCGTACCTCTGCAGGAGTTGTTTTTTATGCACAACTTTTACTCAACTTTCAAGAAAAAAAATAAATATTAAACTAAATCATGACTGGCTTATAGTAAAATTTGACTATATATGTAGAATGTAATCAATTCATGGTGGAATTGTCACCATATTTTTTTTTCTTGTGTTGTTTTTTAGAGTGTTTATGTGTTTCATATGTGTCCGTATATTATTCCGTGTGTGTGTTCCTGAAGGAAATTGTGCCCAGGCCGCATTTTAATGAGAGCTCTGGATGAGCGTGATGCCAGCAGCACGCTTTACTGGCAGCAGTGTCGGCATGTGCCCTGTACTCAGCGCTGCAACATGCTCTCGGGTTAAATATAATCCCAGTCTAACTCAGGGGCCTCTTTGATGCTACTGAAAGCCAGCGAAGCCTTTAATGGGAGCCACTTCGCGTCCCTGTGTTATGTGTGAGCCGCTCAGCATTCCTTCATTTTAGGGCTGTTGCAGCTGATTTGTTGTTTTCCGAGTTAATTCTGACTTTAATCAGCTCCACACACGCTTTGCTTACCTGCACTGGATGACAGATTTCTGCGTGCGTGCTCTCCTGTGTGCGTGCATGGCTGCTGCAGGGATTTCTGTGTGTGTATGTGTGTCATGACCGGCACACTGAACACACTTTCACAGTCTGCTTACACAAGAACATTTTCTCACTTTCTCACATTGCAGTTTTGACCACTTGTAAATTCAGAATATAAAAATGGCCATTAGTACCACTCGTGTTTCCCTATTTTCCTTCACAGCTGAACAATACAAGCCTTTTTCTTCAGCGTGAAGAAGGAAACACCCCATAAAAGCAAATACACAGAGGGGTCAGTTTATCTCAGAGAGATCGAGGCTCATTTTCTGACATTTTCAGGATATATTCACATGTTTTCAGTTGTTGGAACGGATCAAATTAACATAATATTGCTATCACTTATCTCCTTTTTTTCCCCAAAAATCTTTTTATTCAATAAGGCTTTCCTTTTTCTGTTCAGTTTTCCTTGTGAAGCTGAAGTATCTAACTGGCATGGCAGAGTATTCACTCTGATATCCTCCTACATTAAAATATTAGCCTTCCAATTAGACACGGTGTATGAAAAGCAGATTACCGCAGTATTATAGCAGAGTCCCGACTTTAAACGTGAGAGGAGGGTTCAATAAATGTAATGAATGTGTGACACTTGAACATCTGAAGTGCCGTGTTCAGTTCCCTATACCACTTTACCTCTTTGTACATAAAAAGGTCTTTTAAAGATGATATCTATGAACGTTTTAGAGCCAATTTGTTCTCCCTGCGGCAAAAGGCAACATGCTCTAATTACCTCCCCCCTCTCGCTCCCTCCCTCTCTCCCTCCCTCCATGCCCGGCCCAAGCGGGGCGCAGTGAGTTGTTTAAGTTTCCAGTCTGTCCCATGTACATAGGAGCCGTGTGCCCGCTGAATTTATGCTTCAAAAACGTGACCTCTGACTCTCACACAGCTTTATCGCACCCAATAGCCCGCGTACAGTGTGGCCCATTATGCCGAGGCTCTTTGGAGGAAGTGTCTGTGATTTCCACAGTCTTTACTGCTACATGTGTACATTGCTGCCACTCTACATCCCTCCATCGAACACCCCCAGACCGCTTCAGCCTCACTCCAACAGAATATATTTGCCCTCCTATACCTCATCTAATCTTTTATTTATATTAATGCATCTTTGATTACAAATTGCCCATTGAGATAATCTACATTCACCCATAAATCCTGTCAATCAGGCATCATGTCCTGTCCAAGCACTGATGCTTGTCTCTTTAAACGGGACACAACATCTGCCTTCATAGATGCAAATTGAATGATTTCAGCCACTGGAACAAGCCTCCACTCTAAGAAGATAAGTAGTTTATGTCTGAAGCTGTCAAAGCGAGGAACAGACAGAACCAGAACAAACTCACCATGTGCTAATCCAGCAAACATGCTGGGTTTGTTTCTTAAAGGCCACAGAATTGTCATGAAGTCCTCTCTCTCTCTCTCTCTCTCTCTCTCTCTCTCTCTCTCTCTCTCTCTCTGTCTCTCTCTCTCTCTCTCTCTCTCTCTCTCTCTCTCTCTCTCTCTCTCTCTCTGCCGGAATGCCTGGCTGACCCCCGGCAAATGAAAATAATCCAAAGTAATTAGAAGTGAGCCGGTCTGGTCCTGAGAGCCCCCGGGCGGCCGGGTAAACATGGCGGAGGGTCCGGGAGGGGCCAGTGGAGGGGGTTGGGGGGGGGGGGGTTGAGGGTGGGGGTACTGGGGGAGGAGGGGGTGCTGACCTTGTCCACATAAAGCAGTGATTTATGAAGTGCAGGGCACAGCAGCAGGGCTTCTGTCTTCTCCCGCAGAACCAAATTACTGAGGTGGAGATTAACACGCCGCTCACAACGGGCCCACTTCCATACCCAAGGAAATTTTGTATTTACATTTTCTCTTTTCATTTCCTCTGCCGTGTTTTAATGGTAATTGGGATATATTGGACACAGAGTTTTGTCGTTCAACACGGAGGTTACACACACTTATTGTACTGTGCCTTATATTCATTGGGAGATGTGTTGATGACAGGAAAAAAAAAGTGCAAATTTGAGGTCATAATGAGTTGTTATCCACTTGATTGGGTTGAACCAAATTCAAGCAAAATAAAACTAGCGAGGTGGTGGTGATGGTGTTGTGGGGGGGGGGGGGGGGGGGGGGTGATGGTGTTGTGGGGGGGGTAATACAGACTCATGATGGAGGCTAATGCTGCCTTTCGCTGGTGTCAATAGGAGGTCTCACCATGAATAGTGGAACTATTTCATGTGGATTTGGCTGCAATATTTTCTTTCTCTCCTCTCACGTCTTCTTCTTTTTTTTTTCTTTCCGCTCTCCTGGAGGATGTGCTGGAATGCACCCACACAGGCCTTCCCTGTGTTTCCATGTGGCCTCTCGGCTGCAGCAGCAGCAGCAGCAGTGGTGGTGGTGGTGGTTGCAGGCTCTCTGCAGCTCTCTGCAGATCCATGCCTGGCTCCTGGAGTCAGTTTGCAACCCACCCGGGAATCCCCCCCTTCTCCTCCAGCCGGTCCCATCTGACTGGATCGAGCTGCACACATCCACATCGCTTCATAGAGCAGAAAAATGCTGCTGCAAAGTTATCCGGGCCTGCGTTAGATATCCCAGAGCCTCAGATCAGGCGCAAATATGAAGTGTTTTGATCACTAAAAAAAAAACAATGAAATCTCAACGTTCATGTATGAATTGCTTTACGCGTGACTGAACTCCTAAAACAAACAAGAAAGCCGCAAGCTAAATAAGCATGCAGCCATTTAAGCAGTTGAAGCTCCTTTCAAGAATTTCACAGCACTTTAAAGCGTCGAGCTCCCACATTATCCGGATGCTGCATGTTTGAGTTCCCCTAAATAAGTATGAAATGCTGTGTTGCATGATATAGTCGGAACTAACATACCCTGAAGCCTGGATGTGTTTTGCTTGTAATTTGTTGATAAACAGCTTTTCCACACTGCTGTTTAGTATGTCACAATCATTATGACAAAGGCTTGGCGTAATTCAGATAAAACGGGGCAGTTTAATCTAAGCACATCAGAATAGTGTTTATTGCTCAAACAAATATAAATTAAAGCTGCGCCTTTGCAAATCATTCCGAGGTTTATTAAATGAACAAGTGTTTTAAATTCACCCCCATCGCTCTTTTCCCCCTCTATCGGGGAGCTTTATGGCCGCTCGTTCAGGTGATTATATATTCAAGCGCACAACTGAATCTTTTCATGCGCCATCCAGCAGTTTGATGCCTTAATGTTCGTGTTTTGTGCCGCAATTCAGGCGGCGGGGAGAGAAATGACTCCGATCGTAAAATAAGTCAGCAAGCAGACTGATAGAGTTCCGAAATGAGGTGTGTGTTACTCTGCTTTCAGCGTGAAATGAAATACACGGAGATGGAAATAAAGACCAACACGTGATACTCGGGAAAGAAAAAAAAAAGACTTTTCTAATATTGTATGGCGGTTTGTAGAGGCTGAAAGTAGAGGGTTTTTTATCTACGGTGCTCAATGATACATAACAAACTCACAAAGCTTTTTTTGTATGATTACATTTTTGCAGATAAAAATAGAGTAATTTCTAATGATTTCCCAAGTTTAATTGATCAGATTATTCATTGATTCACTGCACTTTTGTTCTGAATGAAACCGTCTTAATCAATAATTACAGCTAGTGATTTGAAAAAAAAATGACCATAGGGATTTAAAAAAAAGAATTAAAGTAATATTAACGTTTTATATGTTCAAACGAGCTGTTTCCATCTTTTCAAAAAGTTGACTTCAGTTGAGCACGCCATCTCCTGACGGGGGGAAGGAGTGCAGCGTTGCTCCCTGTGGCCCGAACTAAACGGGGGTCCAGCCGCAGTTGCCCCAGTTTGCCCCCGGTGATACCTCAGATCCCCGTATGTTCGCCCTCTTTTTTCTCAGAGTTTCCTTCTTTTCAGAGGAGCCTTCCCACCGCTCTCCCTCCGCGAGGATCCTCGATCAGACCCGGAGAGGCCGTGAAGCAATCACTTTCCCAGATTACTTGTATTTAATACACAATGCATCATAAAACAAATCCCTCATCCTGACAGGAAGAAAATAGAACAGCTCATTCGACTTGAGCTTTCCCAATTTATGGCTAAATTAAAAAGGGTTCCAACAATGGACAAGTCGAGGAGAGGCAGGAAATCAATGACCGGGCGGACCGGGGTCTCTCCTCGGTTCTCAAGGAGCGCGAGACGATGGGAATCGGTGGCGGGGTCCTGCCTTATTTACACATGATTTTTCCTGTCCTTCCTGCACATTTGCTCCGCGATTTCGTAAAACAATGGGCATTATCTGGGATGGAAGGTCAATGTCAGCAGTGTGAGGAGTTATCCATCATCATCTGCTCTCATCAGCCGCAGCCCTGTCCTCTCAGGCCGCCTAATAAACTGCGCTCATTGACAACAAGGACGCCTCTTTATTATTCCATACCCCTGCGCGTTTACGCGCAGTATCGACTTTTGCTTTAAAGTTTGAAAATGTAAATGAAACATTCGATAGATAATAATAATAATAAAAGAAAGAAATGCCCCGCAGTGTGTCTGCGATGGGCTGGTTGCGCAGCAGGTGCACAGAGGCGGACAATGAACGCTCTTTACTTTAGAATTTTTTTTTTTATTCAATCCTTCGTTTATTTCTTGAACAGTTGTTTTCCTTGGTCAAAACTCATTTTCCCCTCCATAAATAATAATTAAAAGTTGCGTGCTGTGTTTTGATGTTGCGCACATGGTGAGATTTTGAGGAGATTTCATATAAACTGACTCACAAGAGTTTTTTTTTTTTTCTGTTCAAGTCAGAGAAAAGCAGGTGATTAGGTCAAAGTCTGAAAAAGCGAGTGGAGAACTTGCAATGGTCCATGTGGAGTTTCCTGGAGGTCTTTAAGCGTAACACTCGTCTGGCTGTTACATTACTCCCCTAACGCGAAAACAATTAGTGCGCACGGATTTCACTGCGGTTCCTCCTTTTCTTTGCTCTTATTTTTTTTTCTTCTGTTCTTGCAGTTTCAAAACTGAATCAAAAGTGAAGGTGGAAATTGAACAATTAGGCAAATGTAAACGCGCGTGGGCTTCAAGTTCGTAAAAAGGGTTCGCGCATGGCAGCACGGCTTGTTGTGGGAAAAGTTTTGGGGACACGTGGATAATAAGGCACCGTTTTGATGCGTCTGTTGCTTCATTAAAGCGCGCCTGCCCCGCGTGCTTCGTTTCATCCCTTCAGAAGCCCCATCACGACCTCTCCCTGACCCCCTCACCCTCTCCAACCCCGGGCCCCTGTCACTTTAAAATTTACTGCGGGGAGAAGTCTCTTCCGACCGGGGGCCAAGGGGGGGGGGGCCCGAAAGACGGTCCCGAGTTCCACCAGGGATGAAGCCGCACTTCTCTTCCGAGACAATGCGTGAGTGAGAAACGACACGGAGGACTGTCCGCGAGCCGAGGCGCAAAATCCAGAGGAGCTGCAGGAGGGGGGGTGGGGGGGGGGGGGGGGGGCGATGCCAGAAATCAAGCCCCCTCTCAATCTGTCCGCTATCATTTAGACGGCACATCCCGACTGGCTGAGGAGAGAGAGAGGGGGGTGGGGGGGGGAGAAGAGGAGAGGAAGAGGAAAAAATGAAAAGTTGAATGGCTACCACAGGACACCTGGGTGCGTCAGGACAGGAGGGGTGACAGGAGAGGAGCGGACGAGCCGAGCGAGGCGCGCGCGCACTGAAAAGTTGGGAGCGAGTTGGATGCCACCGGACCGGGGGGGATTTAGGGGATTCTGCGGGACAGTGAGAGGAGAAGCGCCGTGTCTCACACAGACAATAACAGAGAGCGACAGAGAGAGAGAGAGAAAGAGAAGGGGGGATTTCCTCTCACCGTCCGAGCGGAGACAGTGAACCGACCACCGGGCAGCGCGTCCGAGCACCGCCCGGCCGAACCGCGCCGTGCCATGCCGGGAAAGTCGGAGGAAGCAACGCGGCGAGAACGCTTTTAGTCCGTTCATTTTGTTTCAGTCCGCAACTTTTCCCGTTTTATTTATTTTTTTTTTAACATTTTTTTAACCGGAGTTTGCCTCAGCTTTTCCCGAGCGCTCACTATCCCAAGAGGTTTTTGACGCTCCCGAACCTTTGACAACTTTTAACGGTAAGAATAATTAGTCTTTATAGATCAAACAAAAAAAAAATAACATCAAACAATTTACATTTCGCGCAGGAGGAAAAAGTAACACCTATTGTTCGATAACTATTATGAACTCCGGCGGTGAAATGATTTAAAAGGATATTTTTCCTGATACACTATCATCCCAGACAAAGGGCTTTATGGAAGCTAAATATTTATTCAGTGGCGCGTTATACAAAGGCAGAAAGACAGATTTGTGACCCTGAAAGAGACTCCGTTTTGCATCCAAACAATCGGCTTGTCTCCATAATTCTTATCACTGGCGGTTTCCTGCAATTGATTTGTTTCCCAGTAAAGTTTACAGCTGCCCCTATAATAAATAATAACATTTAAAAGCAACATAATGTCTTCTTTTTATCCCCCCCAGCTTGCTTTGGAAGAGCGTTACAGATTTATTTTTGAAATGATAGAATTCCATTGATCTCAACATTTGCATTATAATGCAGTTCTTTAAGTTCATTGTTATTTTATTTTGAGGATGTTTACTTTTGGAAGTGTGCTGATTTTTTTCAATTGGTTTAACCATTATTATTATTATTATTATTATTATTATTATTATTATTATTATTATTATTATTATCATCTTGATTTATTCGTTGAAACACCGTTTTGTTAAACGAAAGCAGCCCAAGGTATTTATTAACAGTTTAAAAAATTAATTCGTTTTTCTCTCATTCCTCCCTTTTTCTATTTTACTCCTTTAAAACATTGATTAATTCGTTAGTATTAAAATACATATCAAGTCAATACCTATTTTTGAAATATGTCTTTTGGTTATGTCTACTAGTTTTCGTTTTATAGAGCCCCATTTCTTATTGATTTATTTCTTTTTAGCAGACTTTATGGCCTTCGATTCATACTGATTTATTGTTGTCACTAACCATCATGAAACACAATAATTTATACATTTTTATTACAGAAATCGAAATTTTTGAGGGTTCCTTCAAGGGAAAAAAGTAGCTTCTCCATTTGAATGAATTAAAAAAAAAGATGAATATACTTTTACATGCTTTATTACTCAGTGGTGATTAAAGAAGGGAGAAAGAATCATATATTTATGTTACTCTGTAGTGTGTGTGTGTGTGTGTGTGTGTGTGTGTGTGTGTGTGTGTGTGTGTGTGTGTGTGTGTGTGTGTGAGTGATTCCTCTGTGGGAGGTATGTGGTTAGTCAGTGTTTGGACACAGTAACCTGGACTGATACGGATCAAAGTCTGATCTCTCTCTCTCTCTCTTCCCCTCTTGTTCTTTCTCACTCCTCACAGATCCTGGATGGGTCAGGCCATGTAAAATTCTGCGTGGATGCCAGCAGACCAGATATCGGGAGCTGGCTGAAGCACATCCAGTTTGCCCCTGCGGCGACGCAGCATAACCTGACAGCGTGCCAGATAAATGATCAGGTACGTTGAGACTCGGCTCTCTCAGCCCACCTGGCAAAACAACCTCAACAGACGACACAAAACGCAAGAAAGGGGAGGGGGGGAAAAAAAAAGGATGTGAATGAACTGATGTTTAACTGAACGTTGGTGTCTGGAAGCATGAATCACTTCAACCTCAACTGCTTTTTTTTGTGTGTTTTTAACAAAACTCAAGAGAAATAAGCCCCCCCCCTCGCCTCTCCTCCGATGGCCGCCCTGTCTGTGTGTAAAGAGGTGTTATTGTGATCCGAATCAGATAGTCCCCGCGAGCGGCTGGCCCACCCTGCCGCTGCCCCACGCTGCACCACAGAGTCTCCTCGCTATCTGTGTGTGTTTTCCTCCTGGAGTTGTGCACCGGCTTCTGCCGTGCGAGGACCACAGGCCAGGATCAGAGGCGGCTGGTCCGACATGATAGTTCCACACACTTCCCAGTCACGCTTGCGATATAAACTCCCAGATATGCCAGGAATGTCACAGTCCTTTTGCTGCTCACCTGGCTGTACAGGAGTGCGTGCTGTGCTCATGGGGGCCTGTTCACCTCAGTAATCCCTCAGCTGGGGGCTCCTCCTACACTGAAACACACGGTCAGGGCAAGAGGCTCAACTCCACTTGAAGCGTGTGTGAAACATACTATTGCTTGACCCGAATGAAAAACATCATCTAGCTGCTTGTTTGTCATCACGTCTCACTGGTGGTCCATCTAGATAACATGTCACTGACAGTTTTCTGTTCAAGTATAAAGCATATTTCAAACACAGCATTAAGAATCAGTTTTGTTTTATTCAGAAAGAACTCGGGTTTATCTTGATTTTGCCTTCAAATGAATTGAAACTTGTTTCATGAACAACTACATCTGCTACTTCTACATCCGTGAAGGCGCTGCTCACCCTTTTTAGAAATGATAGGAAGAGGATCGTCGGAAGTTCTCCAGAAGTACTTACACTCGCCGTTAAAAGACACAGAGAGACAAACAAGCAGAGAGAGCTTTCCTGGACTGCCCTCTACGCGAGGTGTGACTTGCTGTCAACACTGTGGTTCTGCTTGGGTGGCTGTGTAAGGCTCCGACAGGTCACGGACATGGCTATGATGAGGTGATTGTTAAGTATTACACACTGTCACAACACAGCACAATGTGCTGTCTTTAAGCCTTCCGGCCAACATTGGTGTTTTTGAAAACACACTGTAGCGTCTCACAATGCCTGTCTGTGTGCTTAAAATGAATAGACTAAATGGGGTGGTCTTGTAAAGCCGCTGTCAGTTGTTGCTGCTGTCCACATGCGTGCGTGCGTGCGTGTGCGCGCACGTGTGTGCTGTGTGTGTGTGTGTGTGTGTGTGTGTGTGTGTGTGTGTGTGTGTGTGTGTGTGTACGTGCACGCTTATGCTTATGAGGGCTTTTTGTGTCCTCCGCGTGTGTGCAGACGTTTATGTGGCCGGGCCGTTGTGAGCGTGTCAAGTATTTCATTGTGTCTCTGAAGTGTGTGCACACACACCTGTAAGTGCCTGTGTTTCTACACGTGTGCCCGTATGAACTTTGGGTCGTGTGTGTGTGTGTGTGCACGCACCGCAGGACCATGAATTGTTCATTGCGGTTCAGATGACTCCCCGCGCTCCTCATTCTGAGCTGGAAACACACAGTACCTGATTCCAACAGGTTTTTTTTTTTTTTTTTTTTTTTACTGCCACAGAGAAGTGCTGAGTCTAAACTCAACCCGAAACCACACATTACGCACTCACCCCATAACGTGCACCATCACCAGATTTCCACAGAAACTGACTGCCTGACCGAGCTACCCAGAGCTCACATATTTCTTCTTCTGCTAAATTGTTCCTCTAAAGCAAATTTAGAGAAATCTTCCCATGACATGCGTTCATCGGAGAGGATTTATAGCAGGGCTTATTTATAGACAGTCTCATACAATGGCAGCGATTTCCAGGTATGTTGGTATTCATTCGGTCCTGGTCGTTTTCAAGCACCAATTTTAGCCCTGCTGGTGTGAGAGCTAAACTGGCTCCCATCCTCTCATTTCTGACCCAGTTCTGTTTATCATAAAACTTTATGACCAATCTCAGAAGAAGGAGGGAGCGGAGCGAGGCAGGAATGAATGAGTGTGCAGTGAGAGGATTTAAAGAAGATTAAAAAGGTTTTCCTCACTAGAAAGTCTGGTTTGGAGCACTTCTCACTGTTTTTCCCTCATCTGCGGTACCATGATGGTGTCAAAAGTCTACGGCATGAAAACACCGTAAACAATCTACATGCAAATAGCCGGGAATCATATGAAGAAATACAAGCAGCCCAGTTTAATAGTTTCACTTTTTATGAGGGTGACACATTTGACATTTACTCATTAATGTGTTTTTGCTTATTGGGAGAAAATGTATTTTGAGATTTTCATGAAGAAACAAACAAACAAAACAAAAATGCTAGTCGTTATACCGCATGTCCATCTGTTTAACAGCACTCATGTAAAGCATTTGTTAAATTCCAAGATTAAACACACATTTAGCATTCTGAGTAAATTGTACAAAGACAGCCTTCATTTTTATGACCTTTCGGTTTTATTGCTGTGTATTTGACACCGCAGTGGAAAGCAACAGGAAAGTGTGGTGAGGAAGGAGATGGCAGGTGTCACATTTTGTGACTCACACTGAAATCTTTAATTACTTCCGTTTGCTTCAGCTCATGAGTTTGAATTTAATTCTTTACGAATAAAAAGACATGAGTACAAGCAGCGATTATGTGTTAGCCCTCGATTATTATTATTATTTAATTTGTATTTTATTCCATGATTGTAATTGTCGTATCTTTGAAATGCAGAAGCTGTTTGAGTGGCTGTCCATGCCGCAGCGCTCAGCCCCTCGTTTGTTTGGAAATGCACTGAACAGCAGCTCCGGTGCTCTTTGCATGGATCCTTCAGTGACCTGAATGTTTTGTTAACATAATTAGGGCAATTAGTGCTTTAAAAACCCTCCACTGAGCTCCTCTCTACCAACTCAATTGAAAGGAAAATTGATTAAAAGTGTAATTAACATTATCCAACGAGGCCCTGAAGAGCCTTTCATAAGACAGTGCAGGGGAATATGAGCGTTAATCCCCTTCCTTCTATTGATTCTCACTCACAGCTGAGCTGGACGGAGTGGCTTAGGGGCATTTTAGCAAAACACACCCAGCTCTTCAGCGTGTCGATGTCCTGGAGGTGAAATCATGAAGCAACTGGAAGCCACTGACACCACATATTAATGAATAGTCAGTGGTGAATTATCGTAATTCATATAATAAACAAAACCGTGTTTATAAAGTCTGGAAAACCATATTTTCTTCAACTTCAAACGCAATTCCATTCTACTTATTTCAACTTTAGAAAACGAAAATCCTTTAAACAATAAATTCACTTTTCTCCCCGTCTTGAGCCACACTCACTCATTAGACAGTGAAAAATTATCCTTTCTTTTCCAGAGCGTTTCCCTGCAGCTGGCCGGGGCTGACATCCACAGGCCCATGCTTGCTTCCTTACACGTTCATCCAATTTGCTGAAACCAGCTGCACATTGTGTGCTCATGCTCTTTATTGCTATCTAAGTCACGAAATGGTTTTGTTCAGGAGCCAAGCGACGGCGACTGCCAGATATACTGTACATGTTGCATGATACTGATTGCTGCGGGAAGATCGCAGACTTGTGCTGCCGCAAGCGGCACGTAAACAACGTGGTGCTCATTCTCTCTACATTTAATTATTTTCTGCCAAACAATAAAAATGTAGAGGTTTCATGTCTATTTATTATTTCAATTTTAACTTTTGCCATTGATTGCTTTCATTTTTTTTTTTTTTTTTTTTTTTTTTTTGCATTGAAAGTATCTAAACTTGAGGACTCACAAAGGTAAAGCAGTGTAAAAATGAGGCATACCTGTCGAGTGAGCTCTGTGTGAGCAAGTAATCGGCCACCGGGGTGTGACCCGGGGAAAATGTGACGGTGTTTACTCTGCTAATGACTAATGGTGTCAAGGTAACAAAGTTGTCAGATTATAGCCTGTGATCTCCGTGTAGTTGTAACCTTTGACAGAGAGTTCATGAGAGAGAGATAAGTAGCAACTTAGTGAACTTGCATGTGAGATAATAAAGTAATCAGTGTGCGTGTGTGTGTGTGTGTGTGTGTGTGTGTGTGTGTGTGTGTGTGTGTGTGTGTGTGTGTGTGTGTGTGTGTGTGTGCTTTTTACAAAAAGGGCTTCAAGACTCACAACATTTGAGCTCATGTAGAAAAACTTAGCTTAAAATAACTTGCTGGAAAAAAGAGGATCTTGACGTGGAAGCAAGGCGGCGTGAACTCAGATACCCTGCTTATCTAAAGACACATAAAGTTGAGTAGAGGTTGGTCTGGGGGTGCATGTTAATTTCTCCTGACATACTTGTGGATGTCCCAAACCGTGCGTCCGCTCTCCTCGTTCCCTGTTTGTGTGTTTGGTGTTTTTGTGTTTATGTGCGGCGACCCTCAGGGGAAAGGGGTGGGACTGTCGGGGGAATTCCCCTCCCGCTCCGAATCACCCGTTAACGCTCGCTTGTGTGTAACTCTCCTATCCCAAAATACACCTTTACATCATGTAAAGAGAGATCAAAAGACAGAGGTCAAAGATCACCCTGAGAACCTCAATATGATGGATGCTTCCTAACTGTATAACTACAACTACTGTGCTTTTTTAAACATTACCTCTCGCTTTTGTGAACAAAATTGATTTGATAGTGTCCAATAATTTTTATGGTAAATGTTTTAGTCTGCTGACTGGAAGGTTCCTTCGAAGCATCACTTCTCGGGTTCAGTCTCTCTCAGAAATTATTCCCCACAGATTCACGTTTATCTTCTGACGTCTCATATTTTTGTGTCTAATGATGGCAGTTTTGGTTCACGGTGCCTGTTTTTGCTGTTTTGTTACACGTTAAAGGCTGCGGAGTCAATAATTTTTTTGTGACCCTTAAAAGTTTGTGTGTTGAGAAACAAAAAGGTTGCAATTTTACAAACCAGTAGAAAAGCTTGATGGTTGAATGTTTTTTCTTTTTTTGTTTTTTTTAATTTTTTTTCTAGTTAATTTGTAATATTCTTCTCCTATTAAATGTAACAAATCATTTATCTTTGTATCACAAACTGTACTTTACGTTCCTATTCCACTCTTTTTCATGCCTGAACATAAATTGATACTTTCATACAACAACACCAATCTGAATCAGTCCTTGTTCACAAATCACCAGCAAACAGGAGGTCAAACTGACCCGACCCCCCCCCCCCCCACCCACACACACACCCTGACCTCTTCCTCCACTGACTCACTACTGTCATGTTTAGCGTTACATCATGTGCCAGAACTAAGAACAATGACACAAACAATTATAAAATAGCGTACAGAATAACTCATGATCTTCATTGTGACCAAGATATCCATCATAGTCCCCTGTGGAGCCGCGGTGACTCTTGCTCTGCGGCTCTCGTCACAGATCGCCTTCATGAGCTGTGTAACTGTGACCCCTGGCTTCCCAGAAACAGCCCCCCCTCCTCCAGTAGCATTTCTAATAAATTTTTCTATCATCATTGTCATGTTGACACAGCAAAGGAAGGTAATATGCTAAATCTCCAAAGCGTTCCAAAAATAAACCCATGTCTGATTGTTTCGCAGAGAAAGGCTATTGTTCGTCCATGAGAAGCGTGGCAGTCCCAGGGTCTCTCAGCTGATTCTTTAAAAACCGCATTGCTCCTGGAAACAAAAAAAAACAAAAAACACACACTGACATGTTAAGAAGAGACATGTTGTCACAGTCAGTGACCTGGGGACAATACAAGCTGTAAAATAGCGATTTGAAGCCAAGCTGATATGTTAGTATCTGGAGTTGTGTATTTATTGAACACCTACAAGTGGTTTGACTTTATAACTGTTGGCAGAGTTTGTTCCATCGCTGGAGAGCTCAATTACCAAAATGTGTTTTTTAAACAACTCCATTACTTTTAAATCAACCAACCTTCTCTCCACACATTTCATTTCCCATTTTTTGTGCCCACTGCCAGCCTTACAGTGTGTGCAGTATTTATGAGACTGTATATTTGCTCTGCACAGTGATTGTTTGTGCTTTCCATTCTGTATGCATAGAGATGGATGTTCGACACAATGATTAATTACAATTTAATGAGTCTGTCTATTTTTGTGTATATATGTCTCTATCATGTGTGTAGAGGTTTTCATGGCACGATTCTGCACGTGTGTGTGTGGTTTCACAGTACCAAGTGCTACCCTAAGTGACCCGAGTGTGTTTTAAGACCCGGTAGTCTGGTAGTCCACTCTCAAACTCAGTTATGAACTATGTTTAAAAAAGGAAAAGGAAAAGTCCAGTTACAACAATAACAGCTGCAGGATCTTTACAGAACTAATTCAGTGCAGTGGAATGAGTTAATTATACATTTTTGTGGGATTTATGTAATTGCACTGCAATAAAGTTGAAATTGTTTAAATGTGTGTGTTGCAGATTTTCTACAAAGTCACCAGAGAGATTTTTCCTGGTCAGGAGCTGCTACTTTTCATGAAGGCTGAGGAATATTCATGTGACACAATGGCTCCTGATATTCATGGTCTGTATCACTGCGAACTCATATATCAACACACACACGTCGATTAAAAGCCCAGCATACAGATGTTTCCCCCGTCCGTCCTACAGAGGAGAGGCAGTACCGCTGTGAAGACTGTGACCAGCACTTTGAGTCCCGCAGCCAGCTGCTGGACCACCAGAAGCAACCATGTGGAATGCCCCCCTCCTCTTTCCTCAACCCAGGTATGAATTACAATCCTTCCCACTTTATCCTTTTCAATTTAATTTTATATAAAAGTGTTGTTTTTTTTTCACTAACCAGCATTGAAATAAAAAAAAAAATGATTCTGATAATTTAGTTTGCAGCTCTGAAAGACTGTCAAACTAATTCCATGACTCTCCATCCGTCTCAATAGAGTGAATCAAATAGCGTCCCTGCTGTATAAATTGCTCTATCTCTTCTCTTGAATCTAGGAGGGGAAAACGATCTGAAGGCCCAAGAGCCTCAAGACCTGCGACCTCTTCACATGTCTCATGGACTACATGAGTGCAAGGAGTGTGACCAGGTCTTCCCTGATGTTCAGAGGTAAGCCAACAGCAAACCCATTTAATCACATTATACATTTGCTGCGCTCAATTTTCTTTAGATGCGGTTGGTTCTCTCTGTGAAATGAGACATTCGTGTTGTTTTCCTGCAGCCTGGAGGCCCACACTCTGTCCCACTCTGAAGAGAGGGAGTACAAATGCGACCAGTGTCCCAAGGCCTTCAACTGGAAATCAAACCTGATCCGACATCAGATGTCGCACGACAGTGGCAAGCACTACGAATGTGAAAACTGCTCAAAGGTAAAGTGATGACCTCTGATGGGCGATCCTGCCGGGGGTTTTCAGGGGCAGAGAGTAACTCCCCCGTCTGTCTGTGTGGTTCCTTCCCCCAGCAGGTGTTCACAGACCCCAGTAACCTACAGAGGCACATTCGCTCACAGCACGTTGGGGCGCGTGCCCATGCCTGCTCTGACTGTGGCAAGACGTTCGCAACGTCTTCGGGCCTCAAGCAGCATAAGCACATTCACAGCAGTGTCAAGCCCTTCATGTGTAAGTCACTAAGACCCTACCTATGTAAGTCTCCTCAGTACATTATAATAATAACAACAATAACATGCTTTGACTTGCCTTTAATAGTAACTCTTTGATGTGTGTGCCAAAAATTTCTTCGATTCTTCCTCAGCTCCTACTCAAGAATGACTCTTGGACTGTTTCACAGTATTTACACGTGATATTATGTAGTGACGGTGTTTAGAGTGGCATCAGCTCTCCTGCACAGAGCTGAAATGGAAAAAGCAGCATTCACACTGGCGTGCTTTCCCACTTGTTCAAACCTCCCCACTGCTTGTCTCAATGACCCAGCCTGATCTGCAGCTTATAGCCTTCTGGTTTCTCAGGTTCTTTCTCGATTAGGAACACACTTTTCGTCCCTTCTTCTCATTCCTGCAAGACCCAAACACATTTTGACCTTTCACACTTTCACCACCTCACACAAGAGATTTGATATCCTTCCCCTAAAGCAGTATGACCTTCACCCTTTGCCCTTTCTCTCCTTCCTTCTTTCACATACACACCGCAGCTCATTCAAAACATTCTGCACACCGTTTACACACGGTTTGTCTCCTTTTTCAGCACTCACACACACACACACACACACACACACACACACACACACACACACACACACACACACACACACACATATATATTTGTCCATAGACAGGAGGGACTGCATCTCCACAGAGGACCTCCGATTCTCTTCTCTTTCTCCACCACATTCTCCATTCCTCACAAATAGCAACCACATGTACAGCACTCTTCCCCATGCTCCATAGGAGTCCATTTGCTGTAATCAGCAGAAAATATGCAGGTTTAAAAACAACTAATGGCTGTGTTAAGAAAATAAGACGAAACAGCCTCGAACATGACGGCTGCCTGGGAGAGATCATTGTGTGTAAAACGTGTTTGTATTTCAGTATTATAGGTGCTTTCCTTTATGCACACGTGTCTGTGTGAGGGTCCACATAATGTGTCATTGACTCGTGTGTGTGTGTGTGTGTGGCTGTGTGTGTGTGTGTGCATGTGTATGAAAACATTTTTGTAAAATTGAAGTCTACCCTAGACTGTGATGATGTTATTTTATGTCACACACCCAGTGTATAACGCAGAAGTCTGTGTTACAAGTTAGATTTACCATTTAGAGAAAAGAATAGTAACCATTTCAGTCATTTTAAAGATCAGACTTTTTTAACCCGATGTTATTTCACGGCTGTCTTTCCTGCTTTGTGCACACCAATGGCAAGCCACAAGCCCTTTTCTTTTTTTTTTTTTTTTTGAGGGGGGGGTAATTTTATTTTTATTGACTTTTTAATAAGATTAATATCCATTATGTGCTCGAACTTCACCATTTGCAAGTTCTCTGGGTTGTTTATTGAAACGGGCTTGCAAAATAATTTGTTCCTGCCTCTTCCTCTTCGTTTTGAATTGCTTCTTGTGCACCTTGTGCCTGGAAGGCATCCAAAGCATGCAGGAGTGTAATCACAGTGTGAGCTTAAACACTTCCTTATCCTTGTTTTGAAGATCTAATAACAATGTGAGCAAAATCAATCATCCAGAAATGCTTTGGACCGCTTGCTTATATTGTGAAATGAAAGTCTTGCAGCCAATCTACAAAGTATCCTCCAGTGTGGGACGGGGCAAAACACACCTAACTACATTTAAAATGTTCATTGGAGTTTAAGAAAATAGTGACAAAAACAAAAGAAAACAATATATTATTGGGTACTTTTACAGTCGCCCTGTCGTTGCAGATAAAATTGACAGAATAATAATAAAGACAGATAACATCAGATAGTGAGGTTTTGTTTTGGGGTCAGGTGTTGCCTCCATATGTCTCCCAGGGTCAGACAGAGCGACACACAGACACAGAGGAGTTGAGTGTGGGAATGTCACTTAGCGCGGGACGACAGGGCTCCAGCGATGAGGACAAGGTGAGGGGGTGCTGAGGAGGCCCAGAGGGGGTTGGAGGGAAGAGAGGCAGCAGAGGACGTGAGACCTGTCCCTGGGAACCGGACTGCAGGATAGGATTCATTCAACTCAACTTCCTTCACAAACTTAAAATAGAGCCATTGTACTGTGTGTGTGTGTGTGTGTGTGTGTGTGTGTGTGTGTGTGTGTGTGTGTGTGTGTGTGTGTCTTCCTTCATGCCTGCATCCCAGCGTGAGCGTGTGATTCGAATTCTTTGTGCTGTGTGAATATTTTGTGAATGTGCCTGCATGTTCATAAGTGTGTCTGTTTGTGATTGTTTATGGACTCCCTGGGAGCGTCCCTGGGAGGACAATGGGGCTGGAGATGCCTGGGAATTTGGTTTGATGTGCAGGTGATGAGTGGCAGCGAGTGACTCACACTGTCAGCCAAACAGATTCCCGCACAAAGCCAGGATCTAGACACACCTTTTCATTCTTATGTTGCTGGAAAACCTTTGTCACAATATTGATGGGAACACAAGCATGTATCTGTAATTCCTCTGCCTTTGCTTCAGTCAGACAACAGCATATTGGATGGTAAAGCCAAATCATGCCATGTAATTTCTCAGTATGTGTGTGTGTGTGTGCCATAACATGTTTTGATCCTGTTTATTTCTATCTGTGTCTCTGCAGGTGAAGTATGCCACAAATCCTACACACAGTTTTCTAACCTTTGCCGCCATAAACGCATGCATGCTGACTGCCGCACACAGATCAAGTGCAAGGACTGTGGGCAAATGTTCAGCACCACTTCTTCTCTCAACAAGCACCGGCGCTTCTGTGAAGGGAAGAACCATTTCACAGCAGGGGGATTGTTTGCCCAGGGCATGCCACTCCCCGGCGCCGCTGGCTTGGACAAATCAGCTCTCGCCATGGGTCACAGCAGTGCCGGTCTGGCTGATTATTTTGGGGCTAGTCGTCATCATAGTGGGCTTACCTTCCCCGCAACCCCAGCATTTCCGTTCAGCTTCCCTGGCTTGTTCCCGTCTGGACTCTATCACCGGCCACCTCTGATTCCGGCCACCACCTCCCCAGTCAGACAACCGGCCCACGCACCCGTTGCTGGCTTTGGCACAGATCTGAGTAAGAGCCCTCTGCTGCCCCCGAGTCCTGGTGCTCATGAGTCCAGAGAGCTCATCAAAGCTCTTCGTAAGGACGGTGGCTCACCTGGAAGTCAGATGCCTATCTCAGAGCTGCACGCCCAGGGTTCCTCTTCCTCTGCAAAGCAGCAGAACAAGCAGAGTGACCAGTCTGAAAGCAGCGACCTGGACGACGTCAGCACGCCGAGTGGAAGTGACCTGGAGAGCACGTCAGGCTCAGAGCTTGAGAGCGACATGGACAGTGAGCGGGAGAGGGGTGCTGCTCGAGAAAATGGCAAAGGTCCCAAGAGGAAGTCAAATGAAAGTGACCCCCAAAGCCCTGGCTTGATGGGCAGCAGTGCTGCTAAAGACTTTCCGGGCCCTTCCCTCATCCCATCCCCACTGGATGAGCACACAGCTGTAACAGGGGCTGTGAATGACTCTATCAAGGCCATTGCCTCCATTGCTGAAAAGTACTTTGGCTCCACTGGGCTAGCTGGACTGCAGGACAAGAAGGTTGGGTCTCTGCCCTACCCCTCTATGTTCCCACTGCCCTTCTTCCCAGCTTTCTCTCCTCCAGTTTACCCCTTCCCAGACAGGGACCTGAGATCTGCTGGCCTGAAGGGTGAACCACAGTCACCAGCAGATGACTGCAAAAAGGCCCAGGGTAAATCTTCTGAGTCGCCATTTGACCTCACTACCAAGCGAAAGGATGAAAAACTAGCCCCCTTCGCTCCCTCCAAACCAGAGGTCTTACATTCTGGTCAGGATCAGCCCTTGGATCTCAGCCTGGGGTCTCGGGGCCGTGGACGTACCCCAAGAGAAGAGGAGACGAAGAAGAACTTGAGCTATGATGAGGAGAGGGGAGTGGTGGAGATCCCAAAAGCAGACACTTCTTTACAACATGCAAGACCCACTCCTTTCTTCATGGACCCCATCTATAGGTATTGTTATTCCCAGTAGCTCATTTAGCATCAGTTCGGCTACAATGTGAATATATGAGACTTTGGAAAAATTTTTAACTTGAAATGTTGTGTGGTAAATCTTCCTGTCATGCAGCAGTTCTTATAATTTCTCTGAGTTTAAAGGTACTGGTATTTTCTGATTTGCATGCGTTAAGAGCTGACAGAAATCTACTATTAGCAGGGTTGAGAAGAGGAGGATGAGCGATCCGTTTGAGACTCTGAAAGACAAGTACATGCGGCCAGCCCCAGGTTTCCTCTTCCACCCACAGGTATGCAGTTACTGTTATTCTCATGAGCACTTCTACAGACAAACACACCTTCATTGGATACACAACTAAATCAAACATTCTCTCTTGTGGAATTTGCTTTTTTATCAACTGATGAGTAGCATTTATTTTAGTTTTAAAGTCTTGGATGGCTGCAATGCCCACATTCTCAGCAGGCATAGATACATTCATTTTTTGTATAGCAGTATTGATTGTCATCATCAAACCATTTCTTAATCACTTTCACTATTAGCTACCTATGTATACCTTTGTGATCCTGTATTCAGAAGGATGGCCCTGGCTGACCAAATGGGGTCAATGGGAGTTAGTGTGCAGTTTTTCAGCGTTGAGCCGAAGCTACTGCCTGTTAAGCAGTAGTTGTCGGCTATCTGAAACAGATGTGGCAGAAAGAAAGGGCACATTGTGACACATCTTCCTATAATGTGTCTTTGATTACATTATAAAAAATGATATGCTCTTAAAGAAAGGATTTCTTGCCCCTGGGTTTTCTTTGCCAGTATTTCCAGCGTAAGGCTCCATATTAAATCTGCGTGTGCATGCATGCAAGCAGGTCTTTGCATATGTGTGTCGATGACATGTTGCATTGACGTTCATTTGTTCAGTCTTCCCCTGCGGGTGAGAACGGTCCGTCGGAAAGTGAAAACACCACTTTCTCAGGCTTATGATTTTTTTCCCTCTTTTCTGGCCGTTTCAGGTCTGGTTTTTACAGGCTGTTTCATTTGTCTGATTTATGTCCCCTGTCCAGACTGCTGCATGGGCCCAGCCTGGAGCAGCCACATGGCCGTCCCACACGCCTTAATGAGGTGTCCTATCAGTAGAAACACTAACAGAGTGCTTAGGCCATCTTTATGACTTTATGATGTCTGGACACACAAATCATTCCCACAAATACCAGACCCGGGTAGGTCTAAGCCAGAGAAGGCAAGGGAAGGGCCCCTTCTGTATACTTTTGAGGGGGTTTGCTTTCAGTCACCTGACTCATTCTTGAGCAATATATCAAAAAAAAAAAGAGGCTGCAAGGCTTAGGGGACTGGAACTTCTTTTCAGCCTTCAGTGATTCAACTTTTTTATTTCCTGGCAAGAACTTTTATTGCTCGGCAATACTGGTTTTGATTACATACTGGAATTATATTTGTAGCCTCCTATAATGAGCTTATTGAGCACCAGGAAGTGTTGGGAACTATTAGAGCGTCCTATAATTCCAGCGCCATAACTCTGCAGATAGGCAGCTCATTGCTCATTCGAACTTAATTGCACCGAGACCCATCATCCCCTCTATAGCCATATGTGTCCAATCAAAAGCTGTTGATTCATGCGCCACTTCCTGGTCCTGACTGCTTTCTCTTTTCCTTCTCTTCCGCCCCTCAGTTTCGTTTGCCAGATCAGAGAACTTGGGTAAGTTCCTCTTTAACCTACAGTGCTGCCATGTGTCTGTACCTTTATCAAACAGACCCCCCCTGTCAACTAATGCATGGCCTGCAAAACAGTTTATAACTGACATCGCCCAGTAATTTGCATGGCTTTAATCTGTCATCATCATGCACTGACAGAACTGGTTATCAAGTGATGTTCTTATTTAAAATTCAACGTTTATATTATTTCTATTGTGAGTATCTGAGCCTCAGGTCTTATACTGTCACATCTAGATATGTCCTTTCTCTGGTGCACTTGAAAGGGTTTATGTGGGGATTTCCAGCTGAGTTACACCCTGCCCGTTCAAGCAGCTCTGAATGTATGTTTGCTTATTTAAAGAGTCAAGTAGGGCTCTTGCAAATGGGCATGGGCAGGATGAGTGGAAGGTGGTGTGTGTGGGGGGGGGGGGCTGCTTTATATCAGTAAAAGGGTAACAGTCTCTTTGGGACACTGGCAGGGGGGAGTGGAAGGTTAGTCCCTCCCTCCAAACATCTGGCTCCCGATAAAGATCAACAATTGAGAATGCATCTCGCTAATTAAGGCTCTAACAGCATCGCTGACATCTGAAGATGGCCAATCAACTGCTGGTCCCAGAGCGATGCTACAGCAACAAGCACGTTTACAGATGCATGCACACCACCCGCAGGGGAGAGTGAGGGGGTTTCAGGAGGTGTGTGTGCATTCTGTGTCTGAGTCCATGTCTGTGTGCTCGTGCAGGGGAGGGGGGTTGATCTGCGATTGTTTATTTTATAAAGGACTAGGAGGGCTATAAAATCTCTGAAAAAAATCACTTCAGATCACAATGTGGAGGCATTTATCCTCTTCTTCTTCAAGCTGAACGTTCCACTCACACAGCGCCGTCACACAGTGGCCTAATGAAACTTAGTCACCCGCCATAAAAACAGAGCTCATTGACAGCAGTTTTTTGATGTGTAATCAGTGGCTGACTGATGCTTACTAGTCCAATCTGCTGGACTGGGTTTGTGAATCATTTACTGACCAGCTGCAAAGCAGGCTTTGACTAGTTTAAAAACAACAAAAATATTTTCAGTCACTTTTGGAACATTTGGAACACTGACAGTTTGTATGGCAAACATTTTTTATCTTTATATATATTTATATAAAACGAGGGCAATGACTTCAATTTAAGCAGAGACTGCTGTTTATAGAGTGCTGTGGCACTACATTATTGAGGTGAAATCCCCAGTAGATGGAGTTGTTTTCTGCTATAAAAAAGCCTTATTGAACGGGTACGTTGCTGCCAACAGCTTTTGGGGTCCCAGTGTTCCCAGGAGTTATAGGCCCTCATTGAGCAGAGCAGACAAACTAAGCATTCACTGCAGTGTCTGATAAAAGGTCCAGTGTAACACACACTGCACATTCAAAAGAAATATGAAAGCATTTCACCTCCCTCTCTCCCACAGCCCCTCGCATATCTTACAGTCCGTTCCCCTCCTCTGTCCTCACTCCTTCACTCTCTTCTCTCCCCTCCATCTCTCCCTTTGCCTTTGATTCATGGTGTGTAGCGCTGGCATATTCATAATCAAACAGACCTGACACTCCACATCCTCCCTCAGTGGGAACGTCGACGGCTGCGGCAGGAACTTTACACTCGGCCGTCACTCCTAATCAGCCGCTCCCAACGCCAGACTCCACCACCATCCATCAGCCATCAGTGATCCTCTCTCTGGACTGCTCGCTCCTTTTTTTCTTCCTCGTTTGCATGATTTTCTTCTCAATTTCCTTTTTCTTTCCCTCTTTTCTTTTCTGTCTGCTGTCCTCCTCCTCTCTACCCCATCATCTCGTCCCCCATCATACCTCTTCCCCACTTCTCTCCCTCCGTCCTTCTCCCTGATGTTGGCGTGAAGCCCGAGAGTGACGGGGGGTGAAGGCAGGAGATGGAATGTCAGAGCCGGAGCAGGGCTCTGGTGGAGGACCCCAATCACTTCTGATTTGTTGCCTTATTGAAAAAAGAATAAGAGAAAGGCTGAAAATTCAATACACGCAAAATAATGCAAATTTGTGTGGCCTCTCTAAAAAAAAGAACCTCCAGTGTGTGTGTGTGTGTGTGTGTGTGTGTGTGTGTGTGTGTGAGATGGGCTGACAGGCCCTGCGGCCTACTGAGACCCCCCCTTCCCCTCCCTCTCCTCCTCCCTCCAGGTCTTTTAGCCCCCCTGCATCCCCCGCTCCTCCCCCATCCCGCCCCTCTCAGCACAGCGATATCATTATTACCCGTGTCTGGCCCTTGATCAGTAATGTCAACATCTTTCATATTGACGAATGTGCTGTCTGCCTGCATTGTGCACAGAATGGTTTACAGCCCAGCAGTGGACATGAATCACTCCTCTGCCACACACACACACACACACACACACACACACACACACACACCTAAACACACACGTATCTGACCAACACAGTGATACACACCAAGCGCGCATAATACCTGTAAGCACACACGTTTGGGACACACACACGCGCACTCTCGCACATAAAAATGCATTACAAATACATTCCACCCTCTCACACACATACATATATTTCCCCCTTTACACACATTGAGGGTAGTTAATCAGCTCCGGCCACCATGCAGCTCATGCTTTCTCATTCATATACATACGTGCGCACACAGCAACACAAACACACCCAAATCCCCTCGGACACTACATCTGATGAAAGTAAATGTTGAGCTTCATTAGCAGATTGGCTGCACTCCTCGATCTTGTATATGTGTGAGTGTATGTGTGTTTGTGTGATTAACTATCGACTATCAAATGCATGTGTTTGCAACAAAGCAAAAGTTGGCAGAATTTAACCTGCTCATTGCTAATCATAAATCGAAGCATATTTTTGTTTTGCATATGTATGTATTTTTCACTGACAGTGTTATGAATCACTGTCAGGCGTCACACATATATCAGAGATTTCACCTTGCGCTGTGTGAATCATTGATGAATGTCATAATAAAAATTCATCATATACCTTTTTTTTGCAACTGGTTTGGCACCTGTAAACAAGACTCATCCATCAGAGCATGAGCATACCTGCATACAAAGCTTTCGCTGCATTTTTTTTTTTTTTTTTGTTTAATCATCATCGAAGCACATGCAGCGCTGACAAATGAACCGGAACTACACTGAATACAAAGTTAACCTGTCACTCTGTATCCGCTGTCTCCTCAGATGTCAGCCATCGAAAACATGGCAGAGAAGCTGGAAACGTTCGGCTCCCTGAAGCCTGAGTCTGGTGACCTGCTGCGCTCCGTCCCCTCCATGTTTGATTTCAGAGCCCCACCCTCTGCACTCCCAGAGACACTGCTGCGCAAGGGCAAGGAGCGCTACACATGCAGGTAATGAGCACTGCGAAACTCTCTATCTTATTTTGATTTGGGGGGAACATTCATGTATCAAAGCTTTTTTTTTTTTTTTTTTTTTGTAGATACTGTGGAAAAATCTTCCCTCGCTCTGCCAACCTGACCCGTCACCTCAGGACTCACACAGGAGAGCAACCATACAGGTAGCTATTTCTTCCAGTCAGAGTGTGCTTGTGCATGTGTGCATTTATTCTCCATTCATGTGTGTTGGAAAAAAACCAAACCGTCCTTTATAAACACTTTGGCTGAGAATCATCATCCTTTTTGAACTTCTGCCAGCATCCCTCTATTTATCCAGTTCTACAGGGTATTCAAAACTATACAGACATCACACTGCCCTGCCAAGAATCAGATTCGCACTAGACTCCGATGAAGTACCTCTGTTCCCTCCTCACAAATGTGAATGAAAAGAGTGAACACGCCATCACACAAAAAAAGTCTCAAGTGCACGTAAAGACAAATGCGGCTCATTTGTTATGAGGGTGGATGTTTTCCCAGGGATTACTTCCCTGCAGTTACGGCGGAGTTTATGTATGTTTTCGTATGCCATAAAAGCCTGGAGTGATTATCCCACGGCTAAATAATTTGCCCGATGAAAAATGGTGTCCGTCGCCTGGGTGACAGGAGGGGCTGGGGAGATAGGAAAAGAGTGGAGCAAAGAAGAAAGGGAGGAAGTTTGGTGAAAGTCGAAATGATGAGGGGCTCGGGCAGATGTCCAGACCCGGCAGCTGTGGTCATCTCTCTTGTGCTGTTGAGGCCGGACTCAGAAAGCTCTGCTGGCCCTCGGTTACTCACTGAAGCAAACGGGGCTTTATCATCATCTAAAAAGGGTATCTCAAGATGAAGATTTTTTTGTATTTTTTTGTCGGTTTAATGAGGGTCATTTTAATCCTAGCAATTATGGTTTCAGCTTTTTTTTTGGTTACCATTTTTTTTAAGATACCCTGCTCAGCCTCTACACTTCATCACCACAGCAGATTTTTCCAGGTGCTTCTGAGGGAGAAGCAGCAGTAACAATGCGACCGCAGCTCCATACACATGCAAAAATTAATTTTGCACTTTCACTGCATTTGGATAATGAGCACGGTCTGGCTGGAGCGGCTCGGCTTTGTAGTTACTAAGGTGGAGGAATGTTGGCCCAAAGTTTGGAGGAGGTCTGTTGACCACAGGGGAGAGAGAGAAAGACAGATGCAGGCCTCCACTGCCCCAGCCTGATAGCCTGCGCTCTACCCACTGGCATGCCATTAAACATCACCGCTGTTTATTGTAATTTTTTGTGGAGATAACCGAGGGGTTCCTGAGGGACAGCCAATCGAGCGAGCTAATTCCACCAGAAGAAAAGATGTAATCTTCTCGTATAATTTTGCATGAAGAAACTTGGCAAGAGCCCCTAATTTTGCAGGGCTCATACTGAATCTGTTGCGTGCTTATTTTGTGAGAGAAGAATGCAATTTTATTGCGCTGGCTGGAGATAAGAGGCAGAGCTGTTTCACCTTAAAACAAGCTCCTCCATCATGTCTGGGGCTGTGAGACTGCTGGGACTGTCTGAATGAGTATGAGTGTGTGTATGTGTGTCCCACGTTATGTATCCCATTATGCTTCCCACAGAACAAACCGCAGGTTCCCGGTTCATTATGCAGTACAGTTGAATTTATGGCTCGGAGCTTGTGTGTCTTGCTGTTTATGTGAAAGTCCTTCACTGTCTCCGCAGGTGTAAATACTGCGACCGTTCCTTCAGCATCTCCTCCAACCTGCAGCGGCACATTCGCAACATCCACAACAAGGAGAAGCCGTTCAAGTGCCACCTGTGTGACCGCTGCTTCGGGCAGCAGACCAACCTGGACCGCCACCTCAAAAAGCACGAGAACGGCAATCTGTCAGGTGAGGAGCAACTTCTGTGGTCAATCTGTGAAGCGGAATGCAACGTTTTTACCTCGGAAAATGAAGGTTGAGTTAGATTCATAAATCCTTCTGCTGAATACTATAAAATATTATTTACTCCCAGTTGGAGACAATCTCAGCGGCTGAGAAATTAAATTAAATAAATCTGTCATCGACCTATGCAACACTGCAAAATATTTTTTGAACGAGCTGTTTTCACGAGCGGCTCCGGCTTGCTGCTCACCGGCCTGACGGGTTGCATCACTCCGGCTCTGAATCAGCAGAATGAGCAGTGACACCTGGCCTGGTGCCGACGCAGTAGGTCTCATATAGACGGCTGCCACTTAATCAGACACCATGTGCAATCCATCAAATACAAAATCAATTATCAAGCACGCTTTTCAGCTACGAACGATATATCTGCCAGCCCTCGGTGTAAAGACAGCAGACTGAAAAGCTGTTCCCTCATAATGTAATAAAACCATAGACTCTTAAACCTTGGAGATACTTACCAGTAAGTGTATCATTACGAATGCATTAGGTGCAGCAAAGCATTGTCACATCTCCAATAACAATATCTTAATTTACAGTCAGGCTTTGTAGATCTTCAAATATTTAAGGGGAAATGGAAAAAAAAAATGAAACTCACTTGCTTATTATTCATTAAACTGCAAGTGCTAATATCATATTGGCAAACCTGAACAATACATGATTACAAAATATTTCTTTTTGACCAACATATAGCAAAGTTTAACAAGAACACAACTGTCGATTTGAAATATATCCTCGACACATGCTTTGTCTCATATCAAGTATTATTTTTGGTTGAATGTTGACTTTTTAAGATTCGCCACATCACAGCAGCTGTTGTAAGAAGTACACTTATGGTTTTTCAAGATAGTTCATTTCAGAATTTTAATTCATCTTGAGAAGATTTTCAATTAATTATTTTTAAAAATGTGTTTCTAGTTGAAAAAAATGCTTGAAAGTCTCCCCCTCCATTTATTTCTTTCTGTCATGTCTGCTTCTTAGAAATTCAAGCAATAAAAGACTGCACTCTGAGCTCTGGATTTTTTCCTGTTGCTGTGCTACCCCTGAAGTTCTCTAGCGCCCCCAAAAGGACACCCGCCCTGAACTTTGAAAACCCATATTTATAGCATCATTGTAAAAAAAGAAAATAATTCAAAACATTCTCTCTGCAGGAACTGCCATGTCGTCCCCACAGTCTGAGCTGGACAGCAGCAGTGCCATCCTGGATGACAAAGAAGACTCCTATTTCAATGAAATACGGAATTTCATCAGCAACGCGAGCCAGAACCACACATCACCGAACCCCTCTGAGGAAGGGTAAGCATCAGTTCATACAGTCATCTTTTTCTTTCACCGATCAGGTCAATATCTACTGATTTCAATGCGAATGTGTACCGGTATTTAATTTTCTATGAATGTATTTTTGTGAGAATTTCTGCTTCTCCTTCAGCACACTCACACTCTTCTGAAAACAGTGCTAATATATTCTCATTTAACCGCGGTCATGACCTTTTTAACAGTACTCTAATTTCAAAGACTGCTTCTGCACATAATATTTGGTCATCTGATTTCAACCTGTCTTAAACTTTTGGATTTTTGAACCACCCAGTCTGGCTTTGTTAATAATCTAATCATGTTCAGGGGTCTGGAGTACAGTGCAATCATCTGTGATGACATTTAGGGTAATCACAGGTTTTGGAAATGTGAAGGAGCTCTTTATGTCAGTTTGGGGGAAAAAAAACTCTACATGCATGCAACGTTCTCTGAACATTATGCAAATAAATTCTTGTAGCTGTGATCAGATCAGATAGCAGCTGAGAGGTCTGCTCAGGTCTCGAGGTTTGTTTTCTTGCGCCTCATGTTGGTGTGATCACAGGGCAGATTGTAAGGCCAGATAGAGATCTCGCAGACTGGTTTAAGATCGTTCAGGAGGCCTGTGAGAGCAGGGCCAGGCGGCGGAGAGCCAGGGGGACGGGGGGGGGGGGGGGGGGGGGGGGGGGGGGGGAGAGAGAGAGAGAGAGGGAGGGAGGGAGGGGGGGGGAGCGAGCGCAACAGTTTTAGCCCAGCACATCTGGAACCAACATGTCTGCCTACAGGAAGAGGGTAGAGGGGGTGGGGTCAAAGGGTCGGCCTGTGTTTCCTTTCAAAGTGCTGCGCTCCTGACTACTTTTGATAGATACTTTATCCCCAGCAAATTACCACGTTTGAAAGTGTAATTAGCGAATCTGTTTTCTTAATCACAGAGTTCTCGCTTCTCTTTGAGAGCCAGTTCCTCCCCGCAGCCTTATGAGCTTGACATGGCACGAACACCGCCTCGCCCGCCCCGAACGTTCGTTCCACCAGGAGCCGCGCTGACAAATGAGGCCAAATGATGCAGATCTTTTATCTGATCAAACATAACCTGCAACGACTCCCTTACTAACTTTTTCCCAAAGTTACAGAACGCTCAGATGCACTTTGAGCATGGTGTGCTTTGCTTTTATCTGCTCCTCGCTGGTGGGTTTTCAGCCCCCGTGTCTGAATCCTTTGTGCGAGAAAAGGCATTTTTTGGAGCTGACGAAAGATGTCCCAGAGTGTAATTAGTGAATCAGTCTTAATGTGGTTCCAGATGATTTACCAAATGGTGGTTTCCTGCGGCACATAGACAGGGGGACAGATTAAGACTCAGGCAGTTTGGATAGCTGGCCCCGTCTGCCTCCGCAGGGACGGAGGAATGGGCCGGTTGGCAGCGCTCTCATAACTCTCCCACCAAATGGGGCTGTCAGCTAAATATTTTGCCTATTAGATGAATACGAGATAGTCGGGAAAATAAACAAGGCGAGAGGCAGAGCACTCCATTTAAGTGCTGCAATGATCAGCTCGGTGCTGCTGTGCCCAAAGGGGCCCCGGAGCCCCGATGACAAACGGGATTCCGGCTCTGCTCAATCCCAGCTGCCAGGATCCGCCTCGGCTCTGCCTCCCCTCACTTTTTATGCCATGTGACCCTTTATTTTTTTTTTTTATCTATGACTGGAAATCATTCTCACAAGAAGCTGTTAGAAACCAAAAAGAAGCAACGATATCCAGAGCCTTGTTTTAGTTTATGTTCAGAGCTTGCAGTTTACACTTTAGTGGCTTATTCCTCGTGTTTCTGATTTTAAGAAGCAGCCTGTATTTTCTTGAGGTTGAAAAAAATACTTTCATAAAAAGTACAATAGGGTGGTTGTTACTCTGCTTCTTTAAATACATCTGCTTGTGCTCAAAGTGACCAAGATTTCATGTTCTTCAAAGTGTCTTTTGCAGATTGCAATATATTTCACTAGCTATAATAACTAAATCATATTAAAATAAAAGCCTTGATTATTGCAGGTATGAAGAGGTGAAATATCTCCTAAATTCCTCTAATGTTTCCATCCCGCAGGTTAAATGGCGGTCCGTTTGAAGAAGAGAAGCCACTGAGGGCCAGCCACGGCTCACATGAGCTGGAGGATGAGGAGGCTGAGGACCTGGGCGCCGATGAAGAGGAAGTGGAGGAGCCCAGCAGCGTCCCTGACAAACCGGAAGGCAAGGCGCTTCCCGACAGCCTCGGCGACGACATAATGCAAGAAGAAATGGACTTCAGTGAGCCGAACGAGTTAAACCTCAGCTGTAAAACCTCTCCGAGGAGGTACGCTTGACTCCTGAGCACACAGTAAAAGCCTCACCTTTCACAACTGCACGCTCCGGACGGCATCTTGAAAATAACTTATTCAAATTTTCCACATGACCTCCAGGTATAAGGAAGAGGAGGAGCAGAGCAGCTACTCAGCCTTGGATCGCATTCATCGCTTTGCTGACATGCGCAAGATGGAGGAGAGCGAGCAGAGTGACGCAGATGAGGACGACGGTTCGTTTGACTCCCCCTCTCTGTCCGACGCTGTAAAGCAGCCGCTCTTTAGAAAATCCAAGTCTCAGGTAAAATTAATACTAAGAGCTTGCACAAATGCATTTATACCTGCTCTTTAACTTTATACAGCAGGGGTGTCAAATACATGATTCACAGGAAAAAAGGAAGTATTTACTTGCCTTTTTTTTTTTTTTTTTTAGTAGTAGTCCAGTTGAGTTGAGATCCATGTCGCTGAAATGACTTGACACCCTTGCTTTACAGCGTGTTTGTATTGAAGTGAAGCAGCCTAAAAATGCTCTGTCTCCTTCCCCCTCAGGCGTACGCCATGATGCTGTCCCTGGCTGAAAAAGACTCTCTTCACCCAGCCACCCACACCCCGGCCACCATGTGGCACAGTCTGGCGCGAGCTGCTGCTGAATCCAGTGCCATTCAGTCCCTCAGCCATGTATGATGTATGACGCCCGTTTGCAACTCCCTTTCCACCTTTCAACGACCGTCCCTGCCCCCCCGCCCTCGACCCTCACCTACCTACGGCACTGGGAGTCCACAGCGGGGGGAGAGGGGGGGGGGCTCGTCTGCGGGGGCCCCCGATCGTCCACAGAGTTACTGCTGAGCAGAACCACAGCCCATCTGACTGCTGCCTTACACACGATGCAGGGTCACTGTGTCAATACAGAATCCAGCCCACACATAGCCCCCTCCAGACCTCCAGCAGATAGAAAGATAGAGAGCAAAAGAAAGAAGAAAAAAAAAAGAGAGAGAGTGAGAGAGAAATGTCCCTCTGAGACCTTAAAAATTGATTTATCACATTATCACCAACCGGGATGTTGAAATAATAATGCTAAAGTAATAATAGCTGTATTTATTCTTCTGAATATCTATGTTTTTGCACAGCGAAGGCAGCTGATAGATATGAAAGATGAAGGTGCTGACGCATCACTGCTAGACTGCGTTTAGTGGCCAGCGAAGACCAGGCGGGAGGAAGCCCGAGGTCCAGTCTGGTCGTGTCTCTAAGACACTCGTCTCAGTCTAACATGTTTCATCATGTGTAAAGCATAAGAACTAGAACAAGAATCCCTTTTGACCCCCCCCCCCCCCCACAGAGAGCCACAGGTGTTCGATATAAATACACATACTTGATGATTAAAGTGAACGGTGGGGCTATAGCAACCTGGGCTCAAGTGAAAACCGCTCCATGTAAGGACAGCACTAGCAGCGCTTTAATATCACTGAAAGGCATTGAAGAACACACACACACACACACACACACACACACACAGACCCACAAACAAAAAAATTAAATGTAATCGTTAATCTGAAATCAGGCCTGTTTCCCGTCCGCGTTCTCATAGCTGCGTGTGTCTGCACAATCATAGCACTGTACACAAGTGTCTAACTGTTCTCCACTGCACTCCATCCCGCCCGCCTGCGCTATCTGTGAAAGGATATAAATAGATTGTCTTTTTAGTGGAAGAGAAAAAAAAAACACATTTTCTTGTTTTTGTTTTTCCTGTTTTTTTGTTTGTTTTCTTAGTTTTTTTTACAAGTAGCCAGTGCTGAAGTTAATTGTTGTTCTCAAAAAAAGGCACACATATATAAGTATATATATGTGTGTGTCTTTTTCAAAACCCTTGAATCCATCCTAGTCCACCAACAATACCACTAAATAGCCGGAATGCTAGTTGTTAGCTACTCCATGCTTGTGTGTCTTTCATTTTTAGACAATCATTGATTTTTGTTTTCATTTTTTGTTGGTGTTGTTGTTGTTATTTGCTGTTGTATTTTGAGAATTGTATTTATTTCTTGGCAAACAGTAGTTTGTTTACTGAATAGCACTGCTCTTAGCCCGGGTGAAGGGGAGATTCCTCGCCGGGCCTGTTCCCAGAGTTCAATGGGGTTTGTAGATTACATTTGAGTGCCGGATAGTATTAAACATACAGTTCACTCCTTATTCTACTAATGAAGCCGGTTGATGAATAGATATTCTTTAGGGTTTTTTTTTTTCTATGACAATTTAATGATTCAATTGTAAAAAATGAAAAACGATATAAAGAATGAATAATGAAAAAAAAAAAAAGATAAACAGCCAGGTATAATTTCTTCATAAGCGCATGATTGGTCTGTTAAGATCTGTATCTGACATTTTCTACGGTTGTCTGCAAGCTTGTGTGATGTTCGGTTCATGTTAATCCCTTGTGCCAAACTGATGATAAATAACAGATTACTTTCATTTATTCTCCCGTTTTGAGGGACCAGATTTTTTTGTTTTGTTTTGTTTTTTGTCGTTGTTTTGTTTATAATCGATTTTAAAAAGTAATCAGCAAGTTGAGGTACTTTGTTTTAATGCTTTCTACAATGTAACTGTTATGCATTTCAATTCAATACTGTGGGAGGAACAACTAAGAAATAAAGGACTACAATGTGGATTGACATGTTTTCCAATCTCTTTGTTTCTCCTCAGATTTTTCCGCTTCTTCTTTGTCTCCTCTCTCTCGCTCACGACTCCCTCCTCCGTATAGTCCTTCTGGCTGCCCATCATTTGGAGTCCAAAAATGAAATTTATAGAGAAAGACATGAGTCAGAACACCACCTGGCGCTTTCTGCTGGCGCTCCCATGGCCTCCAGGAGCAAGGGAGAGCCTGAACTCTGGTCCCTCTTTTTTTTTTCTCTCTCCTCCGGGCTTTGGCTCGCGCGGAGCGAGGGAAGCAGAGAAAAGAGCCTGAATGTGGTAGTGGGAGCGGAGGCAGGAATGTGTCCTCTTTATTTGTGTCCGTTTGTGGGGCATGATGGATGAGGTGGGTAGATGTGATGACCTGGCTCATCGCTCAAACACTCAATAAGAGTCCCATCCTGCAGCAGGCCTCCCCATCCGGCGGCCCCCTCTGTCGCTGCTGCCAGCCAACGTGGGCGGACATTGTGGCTGGGAGGGCTGGAGGTTCAGCGCCTCCATTGTCCGTCGAGTCGCCGGAGCACGGGGGGGGTGGGGGTGGGGGGTTGCAGAATTGGGCATGACAGTGAAGATGGCTGGCGCTGACACGCCACATTTACAGTGCTCTTGGCACCCTAATGGATGGCTTGTTTTCTTAGGGCCTGTCGTCGGCCCTCGGGGCTCCGTGGGGCGTCCGGCTTTGATGAGGTCACGCGGGGTCAGGTAGTGTTGATGAGGTCAACATGGGTCGTCCAGCTTTGATGAGGTCAGCCGCAGTAATGGCGGTGACGGCGAGGGCCGGGGCCGTAATAAAGTGGCAGCGATACGGGTCCTGAGGATGACTTCTGCCACCTGTGCCGAACTGATTCAGGCTTGTATGGTTTGGAAACTTGGTCAGCAGTTGGTCGACAGCATCGCTGTTCTCACAGCTTTGTAAACGCTAAATCAGGACTTGAATCTGAAAGGCCACATCTGTCCAGTTGGGGACAGAGGCCCGGACGGTGTTTTTTAATCGATGGGGTAAAAATAACTTTACATCACAAAAAAATCATGCTGCTTTACCAAACTTCAGATATATGTCGGTGTTGATATCAAGCTCAAAAGCATCGCTTCAAATGTAATATTGATTTTTTTTACACCAGTCACACTGATGCTATTTGCTTTTTCAACAGCAAAAAGAATGAAAACTGAATTTTCACTCCTGACTTTTTTTCTTGACTAATACCATGGCCACTAAAACCACAAAGTGATTGTTGCTTAACAGCAAAAAAGCACATTTCCTCAACACTGTGTTTCTACTTGATCATGGGTTAAGCTCCTTTGAATTATGCATTCTTAGATTTTTGTTCCATCGGCAACCAGAGGAAAATAACCGCTGGACAGCAGATTCCTTAAAGTCTCTCATCCAATCATGTCCTGCTTTATGAGACTTTTTATAAAGTCACATCACTCTCCTAATATTTTTGCTTTGAGCTCATTGCATTACTAATTTACATTCATAAATGTCTCTTTCTCAAAGTTGTAAAGTTATCATTATCACCAGCAAGTCACTGTGTTTCCAACACTGACCAGATGTTTTAGGCTTCTTATTGGACTTTTTACTCAAGGTCAATTGTTATCAAAACCAAAACGGTAAAATCAGAGGCAGGCATCATAAATAGCCCAGGGACAGATCACAAAACCAAAACACTTTCCTCAAAGACACAAAAAAAAGTTGAGAGCTTTCCATAGTTTCATGACAGGTACATTATTTTTACTTGTGGCGACTGGGACATAACCACCAGCAGCAGCAGCATTTTGCCACCATTTCTCCAAATGGCCTTTAAAAAAATATATTAATTATCTTATTGTAAAAAGAAATAAAATCAGTTTGACAATATGCCTTCGAAATAATAACCACATATATATTATGTTAGAGATTCCTTTTTTAGTGCAGTCAGGAAGTTTCAGAAATAACAAACAGACAATTTAGAGTATCATGTTGAAAGATTATGCAATGCTGTGAACATAAACGTAACATCACTGCTTTCTGTTGACTGTCATGGATTTAATAGCAAAGTTATTAGTATTCAAGATTCAGGAGGACGAATTACTTATCACTCCTGTCATAAGTTGAAAACTAAGAGAAGGAAAGAAAAAAAAATAAGGGAAATCTACTTTAACTTCTTCGAGTAACTCGTTAGTTCTTCAAACGTCAGTGTGTAACTGGAATCTGTCTGAGGTTTTGTGGCAACTTGCACGTCTTTGCTGCTCTGTGACGTGATGCCGTGGTCAGTCTGGTAGCAAAAATTGGATCAGTCAGTGTTACCACATGTAAAAGTCACTTCATTGAATCAACACATCGGGACGCGTTGCTGCCATCATGAACTCACAAACGGTCACATCAGTCTACTGTGAATCTGAGGGCGGCTGGCAGGATGCGCTTGAGCCTTTGTGTCGGTGCTGAGAAAGTGTGTAAAAGTTCATTTGGACAGTCGAGTGTACATCAGCCAGAGCAGTCTGTTTTAGTTAAATGTGAAAAATGTGTTAGTGTGTGTCGAAGGAGCGAGATCTTCAGCGTGCTCTGTCCCCACAGTGTGTGTGTGTGTGTATGTGGTCTGGTGGGCACTGTGGGCAGTGCTCGGTGGGCTTTGGAGCCACTCAGCTAATGGGGCCGCTGGCACAGCATCAGAATCTATCAGGCCTCATTACAGCTCCTGTTCATCCAACGTCATCTTTTTTCCCCCCCTCCTCCTTCCCTCCTTTTTTTCTCTCCTCACCCCAGCCCTTCCTTCCTCTTTCCTCTGCCACCCGTCCGTGCAGCCAGCCCTGTGTGGCATGTAACTGCCCCACAGGGCTGGCTCTCACACTGATTGACTTGGCACCCACTTGGACTCAGACACCAGGGGAAACATTTAGGAGAAGGAGGCATGGAAGGGTGTGGGAGTCAATCCTTCAAGGAGTGATGGGGAGGGCTGGCATGGGGATGAACCCGCTAACAGCTGGCAGAAGTGTGTGTGTGCGGTAGTGTGTGTTTACAATAATGGTAGCGCACCTCCCCCTGTCTGTGTTCCCGCATGTCCACAAACAACTGCAGGCCAAACAGGCCTCCCTCCGTCCTCCTCTTTCTTTTTCTCTGCTTATCTTTGTCTGCTCCCCTCCTTAGAAAGCAGCTGAGTTAAAAGTTGTGGTTTCATTACTTTGTTTTTCTCCCCGGAGGTTCTGGGTCATTAGTGTTATTGATGGACACTCAGTGTTGTCCCAGGGAACAGACGGAGACAGACCAGAGCAGCCGTGCACATGGTTTTAATATGAAGAGCCTAATCAGGACAGGCGCGGTGGCAGGGCCACTAGAATGGAAATCCTCTCTGCGTTTGCTCATGGAGCCGAGTGGAGAGCAACTGATCAGCTGAGAGGCTGGCTCTGCTTTTATTACTGCTGCACAACACTGCAGCAGCAGTATGCAACTGCATGTAATTATCTCAGTCTGATGTCCCATTCACCACTCATTCCTGTGCACTGACTTGAAGGAGCAGTCTGTTCTGCTATTTTCTGCTGCGAGCGCCACCCAGTGGTGACATTGGAGACATGCGCCTGCCTTCCTGAATTCTCCATCCATCCATCCATCCATCCATCCATCCATCCATTTATCCATCTGATCTATTAGAGAGTTATCGGAATTTCAAATGCTTGTTTTTGTTTTGTGGCAGGATCTAACCCAGAGAAGTCATGCACGCACAGGGAGAACATGCAAACTCCTCAAAGAAACCCCCTCCTTGAGCTTGTACATTTTTTTTTCCTCTGAGGCAAGAGTATAACCACTACACCACCATGCTGCCCAGATTTGATCCCTTGATCAGTTAAATAAATCAAATGAAAACGATGAACACTAAAAAAATTATCAATGAGGCTTTTCTCCACCCGTGTAGTTTAAGCAGCTGCCATATGCAAACCAGGAATCCCCTCCAGATCCAGACTGTGGGAGAGTTTCTCGATACGCATCTTTTTACAGCCCCAACATTTAACATTTATTTTTTTAAGACAACAACCGAACAAATGGTGCAGGACGTGTTGAAACGGTCCTCTCCCATTTTCTTTTTCTTTTCTCTTTTTTTATCTGAGCAGACAGCTTTGTCAGCTGAAGTTCAAAACACTGCGGCCTTCTGGGAGATCTGGTTCAGTGCAGAGGGGCAGAAATTATCTCTGTAATGCGAAGCTGTGTCAGTAACGTGATAGAATCTCTTTAGCGGAGAGTGGTGTATGCTTAATTACAGAGAAAAAGTACCCATGATGAAATCTGGCCTTTTACGGGCTATTTCATCGCCCGTTTCCTGCACCCTCTCTTTTCTCTCATTCTTGATAAGGCAGCATACGCTCAGACATTAGAGCACTTCTCCCCCTCCAAATGTCTTTCTATTCATTTACCTACAATAAAACAAAAATGACATTTGAAGTTCAGTGGTTCAGTATTATTTTTTTTAAGTTTTGGAACAGCGAATAAACAGGAAAGATTAATTCATACAGGATCATTATCAAACATTTTGACTACAGTGTGCATTTTTCTCAACATTTACACTCATTTCAAAAGTACAGAATTTTTCTCCTGAGTTAAAAAAACATAAATACAACTTGCATAACATTTGACAAACTATACATGACAGATATTCATCGGTTTTATTGTATCAGATTATTGTCAAGTAATTCAGTAAATCTGAGATTAGTGATGTTAGCAGCAGTGCGGGAATCAAGCACAGTTCAGTTTGAACTATCGGAGCTCCACCTTCAGATTTAACCTTAGATCAGCTGAAAGAGCACAAACGATTGACTGAGCAAATTAATTCACAGTGTGGCCTCTGAAATGTCTGGAAGGGGAAACGTTGCAGGTATGCATTTGAGATTTGGGCTGTTTTAATAATTCTAATCAGAAAATGATAAAGGAAGACAAACTGTGATCAAAGATATTGTTGTTTATAGGTTTTATTGGTGCTCTATGCTGAATTTGCATGAGATAATAAGAATGTATGATGCTATCAGAAGCAATCTTTGACTTTGATGTTTCTTAATCCCACGATGTTGAGTTAATTTTAGAACTGATCAGGGTTTCCTTTGCTGTGTTTTTTTCCTGATTCAGAATCACGTCAGTTGTTGGTCTGGAGGAGGCACCAGGAAGCCGAGCGTGGTAGGTGTGTCACCAACTTTCCAGGTAGACCTGGAGGGCCCGGCCTCATTAAGGAGATCTGTGGCAGGTGTGGCTGTTTGCTCGCCAGTATGATATGCTGCTGGAGAGACGAACCAGACGGATGGATCTGGAGAGGCCTTTGGTATGAGATTGTTTGATCACTTTTGCGTTTTATAGCAAAAGCAGGAAAGAACCAAACTTAATTATCTCATTGAATTAGTAGGCTGGGTTTAGTTTGACTGGCATGTGGTGAGTTTAGATGAAGTAAATTCTCTGACTCCACATTATTTCCTCATGATTTGTTGGCATGCTGATGGTGGTTGTTGGGGATAGAATCGGTGGTTTGATTTCGGCCTGCTACCAACTGGCTTCTTGTTGTCTGCACGGCAGTGGCCACCCACGGCCCGCTGGATGGATGGTCTCTCCGGGCCTGTTTGACTGGAAACAGGTGTGTGTCATCTGAAGATGAAGGTCCGGCCGACAAACATTATTGGAGAACATCTGCTGCTTGTCACAACACCGGGCGAACTGGAGAGCCGCCCCATCCATCAGCCGCACCGGAGAGAAGACCGAGGGGGGGGAGGGGGGGCTGCTTCCACTCTTGGTGAGTCCGCTCACCCATCACTCACCCCGGGGATGCTGGATACGTGGCGCATGTTAGGTCCAGGCACCTGCCTGCCTCTGCCAGACCACGGCCGCCTTTGACCAATGGAGGCGTCAATGCTCCGGTGCACTTGAAAAATGCCTCTACGCCGACACCCCCTATACCTCTGAACCACAGTCACACCAACAGGAGCAGGTGTAAACACACACCCTGTAACGCCGTCCCACGCTGCTCACGTGACCTCTCCTGACTTCCCATTTGGACAGCTATCAGCGAAGCAGACAGCCTTAATGCTTGACCCTGCGCCGACTGATGAGAGAACCGTTTGTAAACCTTCTGCAAATATGAGCACTGACTTATCCACACACACACACACACACACACACACACACACACACACACACACACACACACACACGAGACCCCAGGGTTAGGTGACAGCTGGAGCCTCTCAGCCCGTTTTCTGGCAGCCATGCCTTGGCGCTCCCTTCACCCTGCTCAGGTATCACAGAAATCAATATCATGCAACATTGCCCAATCCCAAAGTAGATGGTTATAAACAAATACCCACGTGTGTGTTTGATGTTAGTCATTTAGACCATGATGGTTTCAGAGATCTCCTCTCCAAACACATGAAAATGACGCCAATGTAAAAAGGCTTCACCGACTGATCAGTGGAATTCGTCAGTTTTATAAGATGCAGCGTCACTTGCATGCTGGGAAATGAAAACAGTATGATACAGATAACTGGAAATGACCTGAGACATGACCCAGAACAGTTTATACCACTCTCAATCATACAAAATGAAAATGAACTATAACTGTAGTGTGAGTTATCAGAATGTGTCTTTGCGTGGAAATGGCTTGAAAAATGATACTTAATGTAATCTACATACTGGATCAAAATACTATTACAAAACATCAGCAGAGGTTACAGAACCAGCACACAGCGCGACAATACGAAAAGCCTTGGCCATTGTGAATGAAACTTTTAGAACAGGTGAATTAAAAACATCAAATCAAGATAGACAGATATAACAGATAACAAATGTGACAGAGGTTGAAAAGTCTGTCACCTATTTAAATTCTTGTGTCACTAATCAAAGCATCTGCTACATGAATTTGATGACTGTCAAACATACTGTTGTGATGGATATACACATGAAACGACAACAAAAGAAAAATTAAAATGATATTCAGACTTTGGACTGGGTTTATAGGAGCAGAACCTCAGCTCACCTGAATCAGTGGAGCTTGTGTATAAATACAAAATTCAACATATCAACAGCATCGACTCTAATGAAAAGGAGGCTTGAAGGAAGGAGGCCTCAACAATAAAAGCACGGAAGATTGAAATGTCATTTTTCTGTACTGGGTGGTCGTAGTAGTAGTAGTAGTAGTAGTCGTCGCTGTTCCTCAGAGTTTCTGCTGTTAGTTGTTACAAAGCGCTTCAGCTAGATTAGACTGTTGTTCTCTGTTAATTCGGGTCTGCAGCTGCTGCTTCTTCTGTTCTTGGCCCAAATGTAGAAAAATAAGTAAACTCACTGCACCATCTTACACCGCGCATGATATGGCATGACAAAACAAATCTGCAACTTCATGATACAATAAAAGATTATACGATGTACTTTTAAAGAGAACAAAGTGCTCATTTCAGACAGAATGAACTGTTACGCTGAATAAAAGGGCAATAAATTATGTCATCATTACATAAGAAAATTAAATTGAGCAAAACTTTAAGTGTTCTCCTGTTTCAAGTGAGCAATATTCAAGTTTAAACTAGTCTGCTAACAAATACCTGAAATAAACTGTTAGGGAGATTTGGGATTTTTATTTTATTTTTTTTTTTTTTTTTTTTTGGGGGGGGGGTTGTTTATTGTTTTATTGTGTTGTTTATTGTTTTATTGTGATGTAAATATAGATGTACTCCTAAATTTGTTCCAAACATATCTATTATTATCATACATATTTTCACCAGAAATGATGCTCATCTTTTGTTTTTATCTTCACTGTTTAAATTGTACAGACACTGCAGGCGCCCAATCAAAATGTTCACAGACTGAACTCTTAACATTTCATTAAAAATCAAAATGGAAAACAGACCATCCACTTTGAATCATCACCAGTGACGAACACCTTGCAGGTATTTGTTGTTTCCACCACTTGGCATTTTAAATGTTGGACAGACAGGTGGAGTTCGTGGTCCTCTGAGAGCCTCTCGCTTGTCAGGACCGCTGGCTGATTGTCTTGAGTTTCAGGCTTGGTGGTAGAGCGCCGGTCAGCTGACGGCCGGTCCCACCGGACATTTTAGCACCGACATCACCTTCATCGAGACGATCCGAGTCGCGCTTCACTGAGCCGAGCCCCGAGCTCCAGTGTCCAGGCGGGAGTCCGCGCCTCTGCTCGGGGGTTATGTGGTTTTGCTGCCCGCTCTTCTCTTTCTGAGGGCTGCGGAGAAGTTCGGCGCTCCTGGGGTTTGGTGCAGCAGCGCTGAAAGGTAGAAAAGGCAAGAAGACATCAGTACTGTTCGAAAATCAAAAGCAAATGTTGGAGTTTCGTCGGAGGAGAAGTAACTGCTCCGCAGTCTCCCGCGCGCGTTGCTTTGAGGAGGTAAAACGAAGACAGCCCGAAGCCCGGCTTCATGCTGGGTGCAGATTAAAATAACTGTCAGGAGACGGGAGCAGCTATTGAGGGAGACAGGGTGACACACGGAGTAATGGGGCTCAGCCTCTCACACTTCACGACACGGGGTTTCACTCAAGCTGGTTCAGCTTTACTGCCCTCACCCTGGTGGGTGCATGTGTGCGTATAGATGGATCCTCTGTGTCTATTTTGCTTTAGATTGACAAATCCGTGTGTGTGTGTGTGTGTGTGTGTGTGTGTGTGTGTGTGTGCGCATGTGTGGGCTGACCTTCACTACACGTCGGGCCGAGCCAGGCGCCCGGACACAGGCACCGCCCGCTCAGCCCGTCGCAGCGCGCCCCGTGGGAGCAGCGGCACAGCAGGGAGCAGTCGGGGCCGAAACGCTCTCCACCGCAGCCTGACACAAAAAAAGCACGTCGTTTTTTTAAAAAATTTATTGCGGACTTATGTTAGTAAATTAAATAACGGATCTCGTCATGAAGATGATAGATACTTTTTTCACATCTGTGTCCCGTTCTCCCCGGCGGACAGAGACATCGTCCTGTGGTCGCCTCACATGGAGCCTCTCCTGCACAGTCACACGTCTGCACACAGCTTGATCCAAAGCTGCCAGCTTCACACTCTGAAACACACACACACACACACAGCTTTCATACCTTCTGAAGACATTGGTTTACATATACTTCATGCAATTTACTCTTAACCCATCCCAAACTGCCATTTACCCAACAATGACCTCAGTCTAAACTACACCAAAGTAAAACTATTTGGTATTTTATTAGGTATTCATCAAAATGTATGTGTTGTGCAGAAGCCACTTGTGATTTAAAATAAGATACTTGGGGAAAAAATAATTAATACATTTCTTTTTAGGAGCACTTGAGTATTGAGAAATAATACAAGGTTAATGGGATGCTCGTAACAAGGAGGACAAAGAATTGAATGTAATACAATCGATTATAATACAACGTATTATAATCGGTAATCTGATTTTGGGTAATTTAACTGCAAGGTATCAGTGCTTGCTCTTCTACTTAAGTGAAAAATGCATGTAATTTAGCTTCTTCTGTAAAATTTTGATATGTTGTTTTAAGACTGATGGTTAAAGTTGGACAGTCTTTGTGGTTTTGGGGACTTCATCCCCACATGTGTACAAATTTCACTCGCCCCGAGTGCTATCACTGCTCTGACAATGTGCCATAAAGCAAACGCACCCTCAAATATTGGTCTTCATGGATGTTCTTGTTTTAGTATCAATAAGATGCGACTGAATTAAAAACAGATTCTCTCAGATCCACAAGTGCTTTCTGTGATACACACACACACACACGCCCAGTCTTGTATTTCTATCCTTGTGGGGACCGTCCATTGACTCCCATTCATGTCTAGCCCCTAACCCTGACCCTTACCCTAACCCTAACCCACACCACAACAAAGCCTAACCCTAAAGAAATGTTTTTGCACTTTTACTTTTTTCAGTAACAACAACATGGTCAAGAAAACGCTGTTTCTCCTACTTAGGACCGGAAAAAGGTCCCCACAAGGCACGTCGTTCCACGTTTTGCTATCCTTGTGGGGACATTTGGCCCCAACAAGGATAGAAATACAAGAACGCACACACACACACACACACACACACACACACACACACACACACACACACACACACAGCTGCTCCTCAGTCATCTCTCCTGCTGGTCCTGAAGTGGCCGTTTAGGCGTTCCCACTGAGAGGCAGAGCCCCATGTGCAGGCAGGAGGGCACAGGGATGTAACAAGAATGCATTAAGCAGTCTGGAAACACCTGTCTCTCATCAAATAACCAGCCTGCCTGCCTGCCCACCAACCTAAAAGCCTATCCGACTGCCCCCTCAACACACGCACGCACGCACACACGCACACACACGCACAATTGTTTTGCAAGTGTATTTATTCAAGCTCGTATCTGTTCACGTAGCGTCCCAGCTGGGTTTTCCAGGTGGCTGTTTTTTAATGAGACTGCAGCGTGACTGTGTTTCATGAATAACAGCACATCTGTTTCCTTTTTTTTAAATAGAGATTTCCATCCATTCTTAAAAATTCTGTATGTCTTATCTTGACTCATCTTTTTTTCTGGAAAAATAAGTGAATCAGATGGGGGGTTTTTTTTTCATTTAACATTAAGCCTGTTTTAAAGTACTCACGTCTTTGGCATTGTGACCCATAGAAGCCCGGTGGACACACACACTTTCCTGTCTCATGGTCACATGTTTGTCCAACCTGGCAGTCACAGGTCTGGGCACAGTTCACTCCAAAATACCCAGGTGGACACTCTGCGATGATTGCAAGAAAGAAAGTCCTTCAAGGGTTAATTCAAGTTGCCAACTGTCACTTATAAAGGCACAATCGTTTGAAGGTGCGCAGTAACGTCACCACCAAGCTCCTATATTAGTACAGATGAGGGTTTACGCACTGTGCTGACAGGAGTGGCCATAGTATCCAGCAGTACAGCTGCAGCTGCCGGTGAAACGGTCGCAGGTCCCTTTGTTCAGGCATGGACAGTCCTGCGCACAATCAAGCCCATATTTTCCCTGTGAGCAGGCTGCACAAACACACACAGACACACACCCATTACAATGCTTCAGCAAACAAATAGGTGAGATAAAAAAAAAAATACATAGTAATCAATACAGATTAACAAAAATATTTGAAAATGGTGGGGGGTTCTTGACCTGTACTGCCAAGCTAAACTAAATTTCTAGAGTTGTCCAGTCATTAAAAGAAAATGCTGCCTGAGAGAGCCTCATCATTTTCAGCAGACTTCAACAATGGCAGTCTTAAAAGGGACAAATTTTGCTTTTTTCACTTTGTGAAGAGTTTCTTATGGTGGTATGTCTTGCCGTAGCCGCATTAGGACGTTCAAATTTGAAAATTGTCTGCTTGCTCCCTGTCTTGCTGCACCTCATTTTGTGAAAATGCCTGCTGAAACAGTTGAGTTTGAGTTTGGTCCGCTTATCCTGAAATAGCGGATTTAACACCCCCCGTGTGTGTGTGTTTGTGTGTGTGTGTGTGTATGTGTGTGTGTGTGTGTGTGTGTGTGTGTGTGTGTGTGTGTGTGTGAGAGAGAGTGGGCGTGGACAGACGTGTTCAAGTGCATCCTGGAAAGCAGGCTCAGAAACGGCCCGTTCAGAGGAGAGCTCATCAGTGATTTTTTTAGACCGCTGGAACTCCAAACAAAGGATGAATTTGGCACGAACAAACTTAAATACTATGTTTTTGGGCTTCTGAGACCTATATGACGTGGCTGAAAATTAGCATAAAATGTCCCCTTTAAACACAGTGAAATGACATGACAAATGGCAAAAACCAGCTGAAACATGTATAGACACATCCACAACAAAATGTCTGCTTTATTTCTCATAATGTTATCTTATTAGTCATGACAATTAAAAATACATCTCAAAATATAAAATTTCATAAGAGCACAAAAATTTCCTTTATTTTAAACTAGGGGTCATATTTACCTAAATTAAATTTAAACTTAAACAAATGGAGAAAAAAAAAAAAACTATTCATAGTCTATAAATGAAAGTGTTGACATGCACCTGTGATGCAGTGTTTGACTGTTTAAAAGAGGTTTCCCCACCAGTCTCAGTGTTAGGTTTTTTTTTTTTAAATTCCAGTTAATATAAATCATTTACACTACACAGTACCTGTGTCACAGCGGGGTCCGCTCCAGCCCAGCCCACACTGGCAGGATCCTTTAACAGGGTCACATAAACCACCATTCTGACAGCTGCACGTGTTTCTGCACTGCAGGCCATAGCGCCCCCTAGGACAGGCTGGAGAAACATGTACAAAAAAAAAAACTTAATGAGATCAGAACTAAAGCCTCTCTACGGTAATCGCATCAATATGTGCTACACACAGTCCTTGCCTTGCACACAAGACTACACAAACCACATTCGAGTTTATTTAAGCAACAGTTAATTAGAGCGATGGCAAAGCAGTCTCATTTGGCGCAGATATAAAAGAATAATCATGTCTCCCTGGGTAATTTAGATTAGAAAAACAATAACCGAGCCGCCTTTGATTTCCCTGTTTATTTATTTGCTTCCTTGCCAGATCCAGCGACACGGAACACAGAGAATGAGCTACTTATGGATTTGTAAACATTCAACAAGAGGAACTGGAGAGATGGTACGTCCAAACATATGCAGGAGGCTGAAGAAGAACATTTTTTAGGGCGAGCAGTGCTGGAAACCCCCCGTTTGAAATCCGGCTGAATTGCTGATAAAGGAAAAGATTACAGAAACTCAGCTCTGCCTCTGTTTCCCGGGAATAAAAGCCCTGTGATCACGCCGAGGAAACAGAGAATTTGTAACTTAAATATACAGTGAGAAATGTTGGAAGCTACACCCTGGTTTTAGTGTTTGTTTCTTACTTTCTAGTTAGGTTTCCTTTCTCTGAAGAACTCATTAGAGTCAGGAGGACCAAATGATGCGTGTCAGCCTCGGGGTGAGTTTTGGTCCACTTATATAAAACGGTGAAGGTTAAAAGGCTTAATGCAAAAACCTGCTGAAGTCTGCGATTCTTTGATAAGAGTTCAATATCATATTGCTTCATGATGATAATTCCTTCTTTTCATGATCAGCTATTGGCAGCTACATGCGCTATTCAGAGGATTCTGGTGATCTTACCTTGTTGGCAGGATCGTCCCATCCTGCCAGGGCCACAGATACACCTTCCAGTCACTGAGTGGCACTGTCCTTCCTCACCACAGGAGCACAGCTGAGCGCAGTCTTTTCCGTAGTATCCACGAGGACAACCTGTGAGATTAACGCAGACCAAAAAGCTCTGACATTAAAGGTTCCATCTACAGTCAATTCACTTTAAAATCAAAGGAATTGGTGGTGATTTAAAGAAGTAGATGACACTCTTTTATGGAAGAAAAGTTGCAGGATCTTTTTGACTTACTGAAGCTGCAATTTGCGCCAATAAAACCAGGAGGACAGTAACACGCCCCGGTCCTGAAGTCGCAGCGGCCTCCGTTGACACAGCTGCACCGGGACTTGCAGTTTGGTCCAAAAGTTCCAGCTCGGCATCCTGGAGAAAAAAAAGAGACGCTAATGGATCAACTAAAGAAATCAGTGTATCTTTAAAAAAAATTTTTAATCTAATTTCATAATTTGTTGCATTTTAATATTCGATACAGGAAGCAATATTTTGACAAACGTGTCATTGCTGATATTGTTAGCTGACGTGTCCGTTCTTGAATACGTACATTTTGTAATCTTGTTTTTCTGTGATTAGTCAGTTCAAAATAACTTGTTGGAATCCCGGCTCTACAGAGAACTAAACAGCAGCTGAAAGCCATACCTGTAGACATGCAGCAGTTAAAGATAATTAATGAATTGCTGGTGAAATAGAATTAGCATGAAAGCCGGAGTATGAGGGTGAGTGTGTGAAAACATGCAATGCTCGAGAGGCCATCAGACACAGGAGCCTTTGCCAATATTAGATTAGACAGAAACCCAGAAGGTAAGATTCAAACTGTTCTATTTTCATTTAATTGATAGTTTCAGGTCACTCAAATTCTGTGGACATTATCAGAAAAGTCATACATTTTATTCCTCTGTAATTATGAATATTGTGTTTTTACTGCCCCAGCCTGACTGGGCTCATACTTCATTAGACTGACACTTCTTATTCAGATCATTTAGCCTGATAACTCAGGTTAATTTACCCGTTTGTAAGAGGCTCTCTGCCAAATATTTCACCTTTCTACGGTCCAGTATAAAACGTCTGAGTCAAAATAAGTGAAAATGTTAGGAAGCAGAGGCCGACTGTTGGGAAAATATCTAATCTGCTTCTGCATTAAAACCCATTTCTAAAACTCACAGTTAGGAGCAAACGGTTTACATCAGACGGCACTGGCAGGAATTGAACCGTATTGCTTACGCAGCTCACAGCCTGCTCCATAGTAACCAGGTAGGCAGCTGCATTTCCCCGTCGCAGGATGGCACTGCTCCTGGCCTCCGGAGCACCGACACGGCAGGCTGCAGTTCTGTCCAAACATGCCGGCAGGGCAGACTGAAATGATAAAACCACAAGCGTGCATGTCAGCAAACACTGGTGGGAGCAGTTCTTGAGATTTTGGGGAGAAAACCAAAACACATCTTCACTCATTTTCTCATTGCACCCTAAACATTAATGAACCCAAATGAACAAATGTACAGGTGGGTGAAACTCAGACATGGCAATAAAATTATACTGCACACGTACAGGAAGGGATTTGTTCCATTTAAACCTGCTCAAAGTTAAATGTCAAGACAAATACACATGCCGTTTCCTTTTCCTTTTGCTCTTTTCTCCGTGAACATATTTGGACACTCAGTATTTACTACTAATAAACTCAAAAAACTCTCAACAGCTTTCCCTTGTGCACAAACCACAGCGGACACAGAGGGGCATTCTTTCACACACTCCCTCCGCATACGTACGTACACGCTCATCACAATAATGAATGAAGTCCCTGGACAATCAGTCATAGCAAAACAAGATGGATCTGTGAACCGTACACGTTTTTTCGCCTGGGACCGCGGTGCTCGGCTCCTCAGTCAGGCAGCAGCAGGCAGCGTGGGGGACAGATAAGAAAGGACTCCAGACTAAAGAGGCAATTACGGCGCTGTCATTATGCATGTCTGGCTTCCAAAAGCCCTTATCCGCCGCCGAGGAGACAAAAACAATGCCTTCTGTTTTACTTGGCAACCGGTGTGTAACATTTATCAGATGTCTGGGGAGTGTGTGAGGAGAGGAAGGGAGCTGAGGCCGTGAGGAGGAGGAGGGGGGGCGGAGGGAGTGGCGAAGGCCCGAGTTGTGAGGCTGCTTGTTTACAGTCCGACAGGGTACGGGCTAAATAATGAAACATTCTCATAAAGTCTTGCGATAGAGACGGCCGGAGCACAGGGGTGGAGCACATTTGGAATAAACAGTCTCTCCCACAAGGAGGAGAAAAAGTGAAGTTCAGTCTGATTTTGACATCCTGAAGAGAGCGGTGACATTTAATGTCGTGATTTAAGTTCTAAGCGAGCGCACCAGCTGTGACTTACCTCACCAGTCAAATTAAACTGTTTTTGCTGAGATCAGCTTTTCTCCTCATTCTTACGTTTCCCGCAGCCAGGCGCCGCGAGTCCAGCCGGGCAGCCACAGCTCCCGCTCTCATGGTGACACCACACTCCGGCCTGGCACCGGCACCGCCGGGCACAGGAAGCGCCGCATGACCCCGGGAGGCAGGCTAACAGTCAATACACACAGAAACTTCACCCTAATGTTCTTTTATTGGCTGTTCCATTCAGCCACAATTTCCTTGCTGCTGCACACACTCACTCCTGTCACACCTGGTGCCTCTCCAGCCCGGCTCGCCGTCACACGGTGGCAACTCCGACTGTGGACACAGTCACACCTCTGCTCACAGCCCTGGCCAAAGAATCCCTTAGAACAGGCTTCACACACAACGCACCCCGTCAGGTTACATCATTCAAATCCAATAAAGTATTTTCAAGCGTTTAGTTTTTATACGCTTATGAAAAGAAAAATGGTCGTTGTAAAGGTCCTAATTTAGCTTCAGCGTCTGTCATCTTCACACATTTCTCCTAAATGATGAATGAACAGTTATTGGGAGGTGTGGAAAATGAGTAGGTGCTCTGAAACTGCCCCATTATCATGTTATTTAAGGTCTCTTCTAGGGATCAGTATTGACTACAAATCTAGATAATAGATGATATGACTGTTTGAATTGACCTGATAAGAAGTTTTCCTCAGTCCATGTAGTCACATCTTATGACTGATATAAGCCTCTTTATGCGTTTTCCTTCGTTTAGGCCGAAATCTGAGTTTGATTTCATTCTTGAAAGGAGAAAAGATGCAAAAACATCTGATAATTTGTTTCTAACTCAAGCTTAATTTAATGATGGCAAGACATACCAGCTTTGACAATAGCAAGACTAAAAATTGATATTAAGGGAAAGCAAACGTATCGGAAACCAAAGTTACTTTCCACCCCTGACAGCCACACAAAAACAACAGGCACTTGTTGACAACAGTTTGACAATATGCTGGAATACAAGAATAAGGAATTCAAGTCCAGACAGTCACCTGATTGGCAAAGATCTCCGTTTTGTACGCACTCTATCACAACACACTTCATTTGTGCAGCTGGAAACCTGAGCACAGCTTTATCTGTAATATCCCTCTTCGCACTCAAGGAAGTTATTTGAAGAGATTCGTCATCTTAAATAAATGGCCGGGATTTACCGAAACACCGATGCATGAAGTCTGAATCAAACGTTTGTCCACCTCAAAGAATTGCTTTTGTTCTCTTAACTTCCACACATTGTGATGGATAATCAGGGACGACTCACAGGCCGCTCCGATCCGTCCCGGCGCACTCACGCTGTTGCACGTGCCTCCATTTTGACACAGACATTGGCCTGAACAGTGTTCTCTATATGTTCCTGCAGGGCAGGCTGGGACAGGAAAATAATTCTTTACATTAATGAGGGGTTCTCTCACTTTTCTGACTTTGAGTTGTACTGCTGAATACCACTGTTTTGACTAACTGTGTCTCAGTGACAACGTACTGTCTGTTTTACTAGATTTTGCAGCATTTTCTCATTCAAGTTTGTCTTTTTGTACTCTCAAATACTTCCCAATGTATCTCATTTCTTGAGAAGAAGTCTAACATGAAACAGAATTTTCTACTTGCAAACTAAGCCTGTGGAGTTTGCAACCTTAGAATTAATAGCTTGAAGTTCACGTTCAATGCAGCGGATGTGGCAAATCTTCTTCACATGTATTTTAAAATATATTTATTTGATGCGCTGAGTCCGGTCTGCTGAGGCAGCAGCTTTAAGTATTGGGTTAAGGAGACAAGTTTTATCTATTCCCATAACAAATGTAATTCAGCAGAAAGAGAAATACAGTGGAGAAGGCAAATCCAAGTCTGTGTGGAGTTTGCATGTTCTGTCTGGCTTGCAAAGGTGTTCTGTGGTTTCCTCCCAGTCCAGAAACATGGGAGGAGAGACGCTGATCTTAAATTGCTTGTGTTTGTGAATGTGAGTGTGTGTCGAGTTATCTATCCAGGATTGTCAGGGTTATCTGTGTCGACTCCAGTGCAAAGTGAAGCTGAACTGGATCTGGATGGATGGATCTGGATGGCTCTATGTTAATGCCGGAGGCAGCAGGAGAGCTCAACAACCCGAGAACCGCTGAGAGAAACAAGAAATCACTCCATCAGAACATCTCTCGAAAAAAAAATTCACTGGTAATTTAAGTAACTGTGAACTTTCCTTCAAGCCTTCACGTTTCTGCAGAAACGTTCATGAGAAGAGACGACATCGAAAACACAGCGGTTTAGTCTGTAAGCTGGAACACTTTGACACAAAGGCCTCTGTGCTGAGTGACTGGCAGCAGAAGTGACGATCCACTCGTGCAGTTTGGCACCTGACTCCCGTCCAGCTGCACCGGCCCGTGACGTGATGGCAGCCGCCTCCGTTCTGACACTCACAGGTCAGGCTGCAGCGCTCTCCAAAATGACCCTCTGGGCACGCTGCCCACACAACCCCCCCCCCCCCCCACACACACACACACACATGCAAAGAAATGATAACGTAAGAAAGCTCACACACACTCCGTATTACCTTAAATTGCTCTGCAGCAGCACACGGTGTTAACCGATGTTCCGGGTTTCTGTGCGCATATTCTAAAGTTGTGATTAATGATCAAAGCCCAAACTGACATTTTGGGACTGAGAAAAAGGAAAATGCGCTAATGACAGAGATGCGCCATTAAGTCAAGCTGGCGGTTTTGTGCCGACTGTGACTCGAGTAGTTGGAACCACAAAATGGCTGTGGCAAAAGGAAAAGTCTTGAATAAGACTGCAGAATGACAGGCTAAGAAGTTTAGTGGGCATTTCACTGGCTTCATTAAAACAACGGAATGAAGTCCACAAGAAGCTCTAGCATGAGAACGCTGATGGGTCCGCTGCAAAAAGTCCATCCCAAGTTAGGTTTTGCCTTCGCTAATGTTGATAGCTACATACATGTGGGTGCATTTATCCAGAATAGACCTCAATTAAACCGCGTGTGCCAGAGGGCATTCTAACCCTCCCCCCCCCCTCCGCCCTCCGCCCTTACCCATCCCTAAAAACGTCGACGGCAGTGTCTCATTATGGAGATAATTGTTCACAAACACATCGTAGTTGTGTTTAAGGAGAGGAGGAGGATGTCGTGATGGGCTGCAGTGAGGGCCTCCCTCACACCCTGTTTTAATGATGTGGCTTCCATTACCCAGAATGCAGTGTGGTCCTGCCCAGCCGGCGGTGCGCAGGCAGGCTCCTGTGATGTGGTGGCAGCGGGCACCGTTCCTGCACTCGCACATCTGGCCACAGTCAAGCCCGTAAAAGCCGTCCGGGCACACAGTGGGCCAAGATAAAACATCCGAATGGTTAGAACTGGCAGCTTCGCACAAGAGGAGAGGAGAAGCTTCAGATGGCAACTTTTTTAAATTTTTTTAACATATTCAATTCTTCTCTTTTTCGTTCTGCATCTCTCTACGCCGTCCTTTCCCTCTCTGTCCTGCCACCTACAGAAAATACCGATATCAAATTGCAGCGCCGTGTCTGCGTTCGTTAAGTGAGCTCACGTCTCCCACATGTGCGGTGGATCTGGGCCACATCAAAGTTCAGGGCGGCTTTGGGGGGGGGGCCGTTCCCTTTTGGAGGTGATGGGGGTGCAAAAAGAGCCGGTAAATAGAGCACCTGCTGAGTCCACAGGCCTCACCGACACACACACACACACACACACACACACACACACACACACACACACACACACACACACACACACACACACACGATGTGTGGCTGCAAGAAGGTGTTAAGGGTCTGTTTCCTATTCTCCAGGAGAAATATGATTAAAGTGTGTGTAAAGCCAAGTGACACTCAGACTGGAGCAAGCAGGGAGCCTCCTCTCCAGGTTCTATGGGATGAACGCGTCTTTTCCACCACTGGGATGTAAATACGTTCTGTAAACTTCACTTCGCCAGGACGAAAAGACCAACTCTGTTTATTCACAGCCTATTTCCAATGCTCAATTTGTCACTGCAGAGATTACAGAGTAGCCCAAGGACAACTGCTTTATTTATATTTTCCCATGCTGGTTTTGAGTCACAGGAAAGATACTATTGCGTTGCCAAACTTTGACTGACAGCTTTTGCCGTAATATGTGAAGGAAAAAAAAAAAAGAGGGGACTGGTGAGGCTTTGGATGAAATCCATCCCAATTGTCTGAGCAGCCAGCAGTTTTTCATTTCATTGACCCTAAATTCTCTCTATCTAAAAGGAAAGCAGAGCAGTGGACTGTGTTACCAAAGGAAACCACAAACTGGGAGAGACACAGAAACGTGTAACTCGGTGGTTTTATGTATTCTAAATGCAGCGATCAGGGTGTTTGCTCAGCAGCCAATGCCTCATAGTCTCCTTCTCCAAATACAAATTGATGAAGCTGTCCACTCCTCCTTTTTCTGACTCGAGGCCTCAATTTTTGGAAAGCATAATTTCTTGCTCTGCAGTTTCTGGCATGACCGTCGCTGCGTTCCCACGCTGACAGCATGACGTCTTCGCCTTCCCTCTGTAGTGGTTAGGCTGCAGCGTCATTAAAGCGAGCCCGCTGAGGATGCTGTCACTTTAATCCAGCTGTACATTAACTTTGTGGTAGCGGCGAAGCAAAATCACCCTTTTATTGTCTCTTGTTTACTATTTTGATGGCACTTGCTGATACCATGGCAACAAGCTGGTCCTGTTTGTCCAGCACAACGTTTCAAACACACTGGCGACTGTTGCGTCATTTAAAAATTGCCAGTTATGGATAAATGAACAATGCAACAATACAATGACATTAGCCATCTATCAAGCCTGTTTTTGGATGAACCACCTAACATCTTATTGAGCTTAAATGTCACATCATCCATTTACAATAATAATTACGGTGCGTTGGTTTTATATAGCGCCTTTTTTCAGGGAACTCGGTTAACATATACAGCCATCCTGGGGTAGATTGACACTCGGGGCCTCAGACATCTGACCTTACCTAGTGTTATGTTCTATCTTTTTACCGTTTTCTCTTTTTTCTGATCTCTTTATGTTTATTACCTTTACCGTTCCAAGAGTTTTGGTTGTAACCATGTTTATCTTTTTATCTACCCCTGCTTCATGTCGTCACTAGATGCGTCCCTTCTCTCCGCTCATCTCTTTTTGCTCATTCTCTCCTCCGTGCTCCTTCACTCTGATTACTCTCCAGATTTGTCAGCTGTGTCTTGTTTAGTTCCCAATCCCATCCTATATATGTGATCTCTTCAGTAAGTACTGTCAGTTGCAGTTTGAGTTAATGTCCATCTAGTTTTGTGTCTTAGGCTTGTGAACTATCTACGTATGTGTTCTCCGCTGGTCTAAGAAGGCAAAAACCAAGTCTGTATTTGGGTTGTGTGTTTAGGTGCTTCATCTGTGTTCCTGAATCAGGGACTATTTTGCCAGACAAAAATGACTCCAATTATCTGATTGAATCAGTAAGAATCACGAATTACACATCAATTCATCTGTCTTTGATACCACTTAATCCAAAGTCTCTCACAGGGCAAACACAGGAAGATAAACACACACACACACACACACACACACACACACACACACACACACACACACACACACACACACACACACGCAGATTATTCAGAGTTACCAGAATCAGACGCTTGTTTCTCAATGGTTTAGGAGGAAACCAAACTACGTAGCAAAGTTCACACAGCGAGAACGTGCAAACAAAATCATTAGATTACAGGACTGGAACCTGGGAAATCTTTGCTGTGATGCAATACTACCAACCACTACACGATAACGTGGCCCAGCAATCATACAATGAATCGTTTCAGTAAATGCCTTATTTTCATGTTTTGTCTAATTTTGGTAATTTTTGACAAATTTTTACAAAGCCAATGAATAAAATCAGAATCAGAATCAGAATCATTTATTGGCCAGGTTTGACAACAAACTAGGAATTTGACTCCGGTTAGCCGCGCTCACAGCAGAGTACACAGATAAATAATGAAAGGATAAATACACAGTAAAGATAAGAGACACAAAAGTCAAATTAAATCAAGTTAAATTAAGGTTAACTACTGAAAGAGTAAATACCCAAGGAGAGAGGCATAACATTAACAATAAAAATAAACAAGTATTTACAATAAAAACAGATAAAAAACCAGAAACTCAAGAATATACGTATTATACTTAGATGGCTAAAAAGTGCAGGTAACAGATTATGAGAAATGAAATGCATCAGTCTGCATACACAAAAATCTCTAAGCTTTTTGTCTCTTATTTGATTCCAAGAGACGTTGTACATCACACATTACATGCATTTTATTGATTTAAAGGTAAAGGTTTTCACATAGTCTTGCTCGAAGACTGATTCCCTTTTAAGTCATCCTTTTGCTTTAAATAATTTTCCAATCCAAATTGTTAAAGGCTTTATACTTGAAAAAAAAAAAAAAAAAAAAGCATATTTACACATCCTGAGTTGATGAGTTGATTTTTAATTACAAGGGCTATAATATCCATATACCAGCAGGGGGTGATAACTTTCCATACTAACCACAGATCTATCATCTAATATTAGCACAGCGTCCGCAAGTGTTTGCAAATGTTGACTCTTCTCTGGGAGTCTTTGTTTATAGGTAGGAACAGAGGATTTGGTCTAACTTGTCCACTAAAACACACACACACACACACACACACACACACACACACACACACACACACACACACACACACACACACACACACACACACACACACACACACACGGTGCCATCGTTGAAAGACTCCATTTCTTGACTAAATGAGCTCTTTAAGACAGGAGGATTATTTCCAGATCCCTGGTTGTGTAAGAGCCACTGCTGTCAGCCCATAAAGCAGGTCCAGGGACCACACAGCCGGGGAGAACAGACCACAGAAACAGAGCGGATAGAGAGAACACAGCGGAGAACTTCCTGGTACCATTCAGGGTCTGTGCGCTGAAAGAGGTCAACTCGACAACAACAACAAAACAACCCCAGTTTTTTCGAACAATCGCACGGATGTTCAATGCTGGTCGGATGAGAGTTCTTTTCACCACGGCCCAAAAAACTATTTTGAAGTGAACCATCAAAGCTTTGGATTACAAATGCGACGCGATCCAACAATGAAGTGGTGGAACTGCGTTCGTACAATGGCCCCTTTCCTCCATGCCTGCCTGCAACGCTTCGTGCAAGAAGCTTTCGGAATTTGTGGAGTTGCTTTTCTGTGTACTGAGACATTAACCGAGCAGGGAGAAAGGAGCGCGTGCATGGCGTGTGCTCCTGTAGAACTGTCACTTCAAGTTATTTCTTTTGATTGTGATTGTGTGAAACAGATGAACTACAGAGAATTAGACCGTCTCGCAGTGCAGACCTCTCCCTGACTCCTCCTGAAGGAAGAGGCCCAGCAGAAGACTGAGAAACTGGACACCTCTGTTTGAGGGTAACGGGCCCTCAGAAAATAAAATCCGGTCAGACCGATAGCCCCATTTCCACAGCGACGTCCAATCAGAGCGACGACGGCATCTGAGGCCATTAGAATGTTATGACTGGGGATGTGAAGTCCTGTTCTAGAGTGACATGGCCATGATTCACGGCGTCCCGTGTGTTAGGGAGGTGGTATGAATTTCTGGGGCTGCTTGTACACTCATAATAAATCTTACACTTTGTAGTAACACGAGGCCACTTCTAGTCATAAGAATCTATAATCAGGAGCAAATCTATAACATGTTAAAACCCTGGGACTGCTGACGAGTCCTGCAGCTCGGGATAAATACCATAAGGAGGAGATGAAAGTAGTGAGAGGGCTTTAAAGAACCAGAGGAAAGACTCTCGAGTCTGTGACGTACAGTCCAGCTAAACCAGGATGATTAATACAAATTACAGCCTGAGATGTGTGCGGTTTTAAAATGGTTTTGCTCATGACATTATGTGGACATTAAATGAAACTGTGTGATGATTAACCGAAGCAATGAAATACTTTCATGGATCAGTAAAATATCCTGCACTGCCATCTAGTGTGAAAGAGTGAGAACAACCCATTTGGAAAAAGGCAAACGAGTGTCTGAGGTCAGAGACAAGCAGGAGGAGAAATAATTTTAAAATAAGATTGAAACTACCACTTTCTACCATTTTCCTGTTTTTGACATTTGTGGCAGAGATTACACAAGTGATATAATTATCAATTACATTAATACTGAGATTTCACAGGGTGCACACAGTTATTTGAATAATTTGTTCAATTAGTGTTTGTTTTCTGAATATACAAACATATCATCTGGTTTTCTAAGAGTTATTGGAGGTATAAGAATTCATGATCAAGCAAAGGTGCACATGAATGCTTACAACAGACTAGCTGTTTAATATTTTTGCTTGAAATTGTATCTTATTTCCAGATTTTCAAACCAATATCTGGTATTTTTTGTTTGTTTTTCTATGGAATCAACTTTCATTTCAAATTCTTTTTGTTGAATTAAGCGCGATGGGAAATATCTTAAATTATTTGTTCTCACATCTTTTGAGAGGCGCACAGGTTGTAAATTCATTCTCATGTAAACAGTTAAGTCACGCGTATTTATTTATTGGTGGGCTAGAAGTGATGTTTTGCAGTCTATTACAGGGACCACAGTAAATAATGTGAAAAGAACATATTTCTTGTCCTGTTTGGAATTAACAAGTCCTTTTTTCTGTGTACATTCATGTCAGACAGAAACATGCATAAGTCAAATTAAGCACTAACAACATGTCATCTTGGCAAGATGTGCATCATTCAGGAAAACTGAAGCAAAAACACTCAGTCTCTGTAGGAACTGATGAAATATACATGCATTTTGAAGTGCCTTGTTGTGCACCTGAACAATAACTTTGCAGTTTCATCAAACTACATGTGTTCTTTTTAGATAGTCCGACAGGTTTAGGAAGCTCTGCACTACTACAGTTGATATTAGGCAAAGGGCAGGGTTCACTCTGGATAGATCATCAGCACAGAGGCTACAAGGATGCTGCTGTGAGAAGAAGTCAGATGATCCTGAGAAAATCCAGGCCGGCCCAGAGAGAAAGAAAAGGTAACCTCTGTGCATGAGTCCAAGTGCAATTTTAATAGCCTCAAAATGAAAGATTCCCTTTAAAGATCAAAATTGGTCTACACTAAAAGAGGACTTACTCTTTTCGCAGAAAGTGCCGGCGTATCCAGGAGAGCAGGTGCAGGCTCCAGTCACGTGGTCGCAGTGAGCCCCGTTCTGACATTGACACTGGTGGGCGCAGCCTTGACCGTAACGCTCATTCACACACTCTGAGAGAAAAATAAAAGTAAAAACATATCATCATAGTAAAAACTTCAATCTGTAATGCCTTCTAATTAAAGGTGCTGTAGGCAGGATTCGGCATCTCCGCCATCTTGCTTAGGTTTCCCTAAGCAAGATGGCGATTTGACCCATCTAAGATGGCGATTTGAAACCCAGCGCAGCCAATCCTGTCCTGTTTTCTCTGACATCACGCCCTTACGCAAGTTAAGCCCCTCCCATAAGAACGTGCGACGAACGCCCCTCGACCAATCACGGTTAGAGCCTCATGGGCTTTTCTGATTGGTCAAAGATACCTGGAGCTGTCTAGATTCCTTTTCAGCTCAGAACAGAGACAGATGGAAACGCTGAGCCCTCGCGGTAGTGCAGTTATGCTACACTCCTGAAGGATTATCAATGGATACTCAAACATTTAATCCAAAGAAAACACAGAAAAATTAGCATTGACTAGCAAAATCCTGCCTACAGCACCTTTAACTTTACATACAGAAAATGCAGCTGGTCAACTTAAAATGTCAGTACAGAAAATAGCTTCCCTTAATAGCTTAATATGGTTTCTTACCTACATTTAATTTGAAATAAAAAGTATCTAACATAATAAGTGTGTATTTTTCCACACCATAATAATGCTAGAACAACAAAACAGGCAAAAACACAAAAAAGCTAAATTATTCAAATGCAACACTCCCAACTACCAGATGGTGGCAGCATTTACTAACAGATCTATGTTAAAGATGCATGAAGCATAAACTTACTGTTTTCACAGTGATCCCCGGTATATCCGGCTTCACACGCACACTGACCAGTGGCCGGGTCACAGCCCAGAGCACTGGTCTGGCACTGGCATGGACTGATGCAGCCCCGGCCCCAGAAACCAGGACCGCATGCTGTCAAAGTTTACACACATTGTTGGTTTCAATATTTGATGAGGTGTGTTTGCAGTTTTTTTTTCTGTCTTTGCCTGGCCTTCTGGTGCTTACGCGCTGCACAGTCATAGCCAGGTTTGCATCCATCCATCCATCCATATATATTCATGCACATTAAACCTTTGTCTCAGTATGACTTATATTTCTGGTGTTTTCTTATGACAAATTCTGCACAAACTCACCATCCTGACAGTAGTTCCCCATGAAGCCGGGCTTGCAGTCACACACACCGGTCTGCTTGTTGCAGGAGCCTCCGTTCTCACAGTCAGGACACAAGGACTGGCACTTTAACCCCCACAATCCATCAGGGCAGTCTGGGAAGCAGCGAGCATCCTACAGATTAGCCGAGCAGTAAGCCACTTATGCTGGTTATTTCTCTATAAAGCCCTAAAGCCACTTAAGCGTGGATAATTTGGAGGAGAAATGAACAAGCGTCTCTGAAAGTGGAAAAACCTTTTACTGCGGAAAGAGGCTACAAAGCAAGTGTCAAGTTGGTAATTGGTTTGGCACAGAGGCACAAATAACACCACAGCTGTTCAGAGAGCACAACAAACTGCAAGCTTGTATGATCAGTGGTATGTTTGACATTTTCTACAACATTCAGGATGAAACCAGCAGGGAAACTAACCGGGGTTTCCAAGTGTGGGAGAATGAGAACACATATAGGTTTCCTACAATAATGCTTTATCCTGGTTTGTTTATTTTTAATCTCCTTTTGTTTGTAAAACTACTACAGTCAACTACAGTTAAAAAGTAACTGATACTTTAGTTTTTAAGGGTACTTGGTTGTTGCCTGAATTAAAAAAACAGCGATAGTAATTAAAAAAAAAATACCTTCCTGGCATGAGCGTCCTGTCTTCCCAGCAGGACAGACGCACTGTCCAGTAACAGGATCACAGGAAGCTCCTCTGCAGTCACAGGTCTGCTCACAGTTTGGTCCAAAGCTTCCAGCTTGGCAGACTAATAGTGAAAAACACATGAGAGTAACTCAAAACAGATACATAACAGTCACGTTGTTGCCATTACACAACAATGAAAAAAAATTGATAAAAAAAATGACTTTCACAAGCAAAAATGCCAAATCATTTTTTGTTTATTGATTCAGTGTCTTTAAATAGCTTCTGCAGCTTCAGCTGAAGCATAGTGCCTCTGTCATGACCTGACTTGCAACTTAAAACTCAGAACACATAAAATTCAATGACGGTTCTTTTTATTTCCCTCTGAGAAACCCAGCAAGTCCAAACCAGGGCTGTGCATAAGTGTTGACATACTGTAGCTCTGCTCTATTATCCTGAATCACTCCAGAGAAAAAAAGCCATCATATTTTAATCAAAGTATCGTTAAGAGCACAGTTAAGAGGACTGAATGTTCAATCACCCAGCCGAGCAAACAGACAAAAGACACCGCACTACAAACACACACATTCTTATTTGCGCTCTTAATAACCGCAGGAACACCTGCACTGACCAAGCAATTTCATGAGGAAAAACTTATTCATTCCACCTATTAAATCCACTCAATCCATCAAACTTAACACCAAGTGAAAAGCGAAGTACAAAGTAAGATTAATAGCTGGTTCGGGAAACAAACAAAGACTTTGACAAAAGTAAGTATTCGAATTGATTTGTGATATCATTCTGACACAGTTTATTGGAAAGAGTTTCACCTTTATGCAAACAGCAGCCACACATGCCGATGCCTGTCTGTGAGTCAGTGCACACACTTCACACATGCAGCATTCTGTATGTACTGTGAAGCTCTGACCACATGAGTGCAGCGTGGACTCCAGCTGTGAGGAGGACCACATACATTCAGTGATTCTATACACATACACCCAGGTTTAGATCTGCCCAGGGCTGTGGGAATCCAGTCCAGTCTCACGCCATTATGAATTTTTGGTTGATGTCAGAGTCCGTCAGGAATTTCATATAAGAAGTATACACTGTGTGGCCACTTGGTGGCGTCATGGTTAGTGTTAACCTGGTGTTAATCAACAGTAAGATGGTGATGGATTGGCATGCAGGGCCAGGCACTTCAGTGGAGAGTTGCATGTGTGGGTTTTCTCCAGGTACTTCAACTTCCTCTCGCAATCCAAAAATTTTCATGTGAGGTTGACTGGTGAATTTAAATTGTATGTAGTTGTGGATGTGAGTGTGTGTGACTGTTTTTTCTGTGTGTCCTGTGAAGAGCTGGCGACTTGTCTCGGATGAATGGGTGAATTTTTCACAGTAGCTCATTTTGGGATTTCAGACTGTCACCTGCATCTACAGTCCATCCATCTCTAACAACAAGCCATTAGAAATATGGCTCCAAGTTCTACTTTTGAATTAATATTTATTAAAAAAAAAAAAAAATACTTCAATGAACATTCTCATTTGGTTGCTTCATAAATTACAACCTGGACATACAAGGGATTTGAAAGAATGTCATGAGCGAAACAGACCTAATACCAACTGAACCTGATGTTGTGTGTCGTGCGTTTGAAATATCCATTAATAACATGTAAAAGAAAATCCTATAATTTACATTGAGGCATAATCATGTCTAACCCTGCTGACAGTGGTCTCCGTGCAGGCCTGCTGGGCAGCTTTGTCTGCATTCTCCAGTCCTGGGGTCACATAACCCTCCGCGTGGACAGTCGCAGGGCTGCTCACAGCCGGCGCCGAAGAAGCCCGGATCACATTCTGCATTGAAGCACGGAGATAAACACACCAAACAAGCAAACATGAACATAATGTTTAAGCAAAAGGCAGTTTATTATTGTGCTTCATCAGTATGTGACTTCTTAATTCTATGATCACTGTAGTGACTGACAATACATAGACAGTGAACTTGGAACTTGAATGCATTTGAACTTTTTGACTCAATACATCTTTTTCTGTCCAGCTGAGAGCTTCCTGTCAGTTTTGTGCGTGCGCTTGTACCTTTCTCACACTGTGGCCCGTGGTATGCAGCCTTACAGAAACAGATCCCCGTCTTGGGGTCACAGCCAGTGGAATGTTCTTGAACACAGCCACATTCCTTGGAACAGCCTGCGCCGTGGGTCCACCTGGGACAAACTGAGGGGTGGAAGGGATTCATATGAAAACAGACAAAAGACCAGAGCTGGGGGGATGTAAGACAGAAAAATTCCTCCTGTTTGTATGGCGTTGTACAAAAAAAACATACAGGAGTGAAAGTTACATATCGCAGTTATGTAGGAAGAAGAGATCTCCTCAACAGTTTGGGTGGTCTGAGTTAATTATAAAAAAAAAGCCTTAAAAAGGAACGTTTCTGTTCTCTCAAATAACATTTTATGTGACATATGACCCAAACAATCACATTCAACCAAAATGTTATCACATGTCGGGCTCCTGCAGCTTAAGTAATGTGATCACTGCCTTTCGTTTCACTTGATTTATGGCTTTTCATGCAAAATACAAACTATTAATGGGATTACTTGGCCAACAATGTTTGAATTCCAACAAATAATGAGTAATGTTGGCTTTGCTGCAATCATCCAAGGTACTTTCTGAGAGGTTTATCACTTGTACGTAAGCATTTAATGAATAAATGTTTTGTGTTACTTCTGACTTTCAAAACATCAGCATTTCCACATCCCCACTTCATTTTTAGAACAATCACACTGGACGAATCCTGCCAAAACTGTCCCCACTCAATAACAAAAACTAAACTGCACTCCACCCTGTCCCTCTCAGCATTGGCTTTATGTTAGGTGCAGCTGCAGGCTCCAGTTACACCCTCTCCACCCTCTCTATGGTCCGCTGCAGGATGAAGCAGACAGCTGTGAGATTTTGATAATATTCCTTTGTGCAGCGTTTTCGACATTCAGTTTGGTCTTAGACGAGAAAGAGCAGCTTCTGCGTCGAGAAAACCCGATAGCCATGTCCATCCGGAGGTTTTGGAGCGCCCCTAAAGCGGTGGGGGACGTCAACATGGTGACAGAGGAGCTGAAGAATCTTTACTACAAGAGGCTGCTGCCAATAGAGAAACACTATTCCTTCCATCACTTTCACTCACCCAGCTATGAAGATGCAGACTTCGACAACAAACCAATGGTGCTGGTGATGGGTCAGTACTCAACAGGAAAGACAACCTTCATCAGGTAAGACACGAGAAAGCTTAACAGATGGAAATCCCTAGTGTGCATGTGTCAGACATCGGAGGATGACTGTAGGTTTCTGCATCATCTGTATCTTCAGGTATCTTATCGAGCAAGATTTCCTTGGGAGCAGAGTTGGGCCAGAGCCAACCACTGACTGCTTCACAGCCGTCATGCATGGAGAAAGTGAAGGGATCATCCCTGGAAATGCTCTTACAGTAGACCCAAAAAAGCCATTTCGCAACCTTGACCCTTTTGGAAATTCGTTTCTGAACAGGTAACGGAAATCATCTGGTAAAACTTGAGAAATGTGGTGGGAATTTATAAATTTTTTCGACAGAAAATGAAAAGCTTTTGGCTGTTGTTGCTTGTTTGGTGATATTTTTGTTTTTTTGTAAGGCACAAATATTTATAAAAGTTCATTCCTGTGTTGTGCAAGCCGGTCCTGTACATCTGAAAACACTGTTTGATTCTTTCTTTATGTTTCTTTCGCAGGTTTCAGTGTGTCCACATGCCAAATCAAGTCCTTGAAAACATCAGCATAATAGACACACCAGGCATCTTGACTGCTGCTAAAAGAAAACTAAGCCGAGGTGAGGACGGATTGTCTTTTCATTTTAGGTTTAATAATGAAACAATTTTTTTTTTTTTTTAATTCACTGGTCACACATTCAGCGCTACAGCAGAAGACATTGATATAAGTCGACCAGAAGCAAAGCAGAGGAATCTGATGAGATCTGGGAGGAGCAGTCAGTAACTGGGCTCTGTTTTATGGTCACATTTTTCTTTGGGTGTAACGGTAAAGCCTTGCAACCAGTGTTTGGGACGTGATGTATGTTCCTCAATGTCTTGAGGCGAGGAGGTTTGCCCAGTTACATACAGCGTTAATGAAAACCTTTTGCTCCCCGTCCCCAGGCTACGACTTCCCGGCAGTGCTGCGCTGGTTCGCTGAGCGTGTGGATCGAATCATCCTGCTGTTTGATGCACATAAGCTGGAGTTCTCCGATGAGCTCACCCGGGCCTTTGGGGCTCTGTTTGGCTACGAGGACAAGCTGCGCGTGGTTCTCAACAAAGCTGACAGGGTGGATTCCCAGCAGCTCATGAGGGTGTATGGCGCCCTCATGTGGTCCCTGGGAAAAGTGTTCCGCACCCCTGAGATCTTGAGGGTCTACATTGGATCGTTCTGGTCGGAGCCGCGGCAGATGTGTGACCACTACCAGCTGATAGAGCTGGAGGAGGAAGACCTCCTGGCCGACATTAGAAACCTGCCACGCAACGCTGCCGTACGCAAGCTGAATGACCTCGTGAAGAGGGCACGCTTACTGAGGGTAACGCAAAATCTAATCTTTATTTTCAGTACACACTCACAAACTAAGCTGCTGATGTGATTTTAAATGAAAGATGTTTTATTTTTTTTTTTACCTGCTCCAGGCTCATGCACACATCATCAGCTATCTAAAGCAAGAGATGCCAACTATTTTTTGTAAAGAGAGCAAGAAGCACAATCTGATCTACCAGCTTCCGGTCATTTTCACCAAGATCCAGCAGCAGCATCGAGTCCCAGCGGGCGACTTCCCCGACTGCACCAAGATGCAGGTAATCAAACAGCTGGCACAATGCAACTTGTTGTGGAATTGGTCAATTGTAATGTGTTTTTCAAGGCTCATATGGGATTGTTTACATTTGTAGGAGAAGCTTTTGGGTCAAGATTTCTCAAAGTTCAAGACGCTGAAAGCAAGTCACTTGGCTTCCTTGGATAAACTCCTCACAACCGACATAGCGAACCTGGTTCCCTTGCTTCAACAACAGGAAATGAAGAAGAAGTCACTCCCTTCTGTGCTGGATGCTGAATTTTTGGGAACATTCAGGCGTGATCACTACAGAAGGGACCCATTTAAGGAACTCCCGAAAGACAATGAGAGCAATGAGTCCGAGTTCGATGAGTGGGTGGTGGAAAAGTACAAACCGAAATATGACGAGATTTTCTATAACCTCAGTCCCAACGATGGCAAACTGAGCGGCACCAAAGTCAGAGAGTGGATGACGACCACACTGCTGCCCAACTCGGTGCTGGCTCACATCTGGAGGCTGTCTGATGTGGATGGAGACGGCATGCTGGACAACGAGGAGTTCGCGCTGGCCGTCCACCTCATTGAGGGGAAACTGGAGGGCTACTACCTGCCCAGAGAGCTGCCCTGTCACCTGGTGCCGCCTTCCAAACGACTCGGTTCAACTAGTGATGTATCAGTGTGAGCTGAAGGGATCGGAGTACAAAGGCAGACAAACTCCTGCATGTGAATTCTGTACATTTTTGTTTTCCAATATTCATATCACTCTTATTTTAAACATTTGACTTTATATTTTAATACACACATTTGTAAAGGAGAAACAAATAAAACATATAATTGATGCATATTTTAGTTGAGAGAACTTAAGAGCACCAGATAAAGCACAGCTGTGAAGTACGCTTGATTAATAGACACATTAAACTGGTAATTATAAGGTGCATTTGTTTAATCCCATGCCAGCATTAAAGACATTACTTCTATCACTAAATCTGTATCTATGTTTCAACTTACGCAAGTGACAGAAACGGCCATATAATCCTGGAGAGCACAGGCAGGCTCCGTACAGACGGTGGCAGGGTCCATTATTAGGACAGCTGCACTTTCTTCTGCAATTCCAACCAAAGTAACCCCTGGGACAACCTGGAAGACAGGGCCAACAGACAGGGTTAAACTCTCATGTGAGCGTTGATAATTACCTATACATTGTTTGTATACATCAATATTTTGGCCGGGTCCTGACTGCGGCGGGCCACGGCCTGGTATCAGTATTTCAACACAGCTTCTGTACACTGAGGTGTGCACAAGATTTGGACCACATTCATTTAATCAGTGTAACATCCATCCATCTTTTAAATCACTTTATCTAACTAAGGGCTGCAGTGGACTGAAGTCAAGCCCAACGAACGATAATTGAATGCAGGGCTCTCCCGAGGCAAGTCATCAGTCCAACACATGGCCAGCACAGATCGAAGAACATTCACAGACACTCACATGCAACTCAGATTCACCAGTTGATCTCAAATGCATGTTTTTGGACTGCAGAAGGCAACTGGAGTTCACAGAATTCCAGACTCAACACAGGGATCTTCTCACTGTCAGGTGAGAAAGCTACACCACCAGGCAAGCCCATTACGGACATACCCGGTGTGACCCTGCTGGGAAAGGCTCCAGCTCCCTGCAACTCCAGGGAGACCGGTTTACAAGATCAACTTTATGGCACAACTAAAAGAAATCAAACTAAGATCTGGTTTGGCCTCATGGTAAATGGTCACAAGCAACATAGAGCCTTGTGGTCTTATTCACAAGTGTGAGTGTGTGTGTGTATTGTGTGGTACAAACCATCCTCGCAGAGCAGGCCTTTCACCCCGAGGGGGCACGAACACTTTCCAGTCACAGGGTCACAGAAGCCTCCGTTCTGACAGCCGCAGACTCCATTACAGTCCTGTCCGTACCGACCCTGTGGACAAGCTGAGAGGGCGGAAAAACTGTATTCACATTCTGTTATACGCAGCATTACTTACTTATGAGGAAAAAAGGAAAGCAAATCTGGCCAAAGCTTTGGTATTGTTCTGAAGTGGGAAGAAGTCAGTAAACACTTTCAGCTTCCGCCCTCCCATTCCCAGTGGTGTCTTCGCCTGACTTTCCTAATCTCACTGGCCTTGTTAGCCAGGCTGACATGAAGCAGCTGGCTGTTCAAGATCTACTTAAGCGTTACAATTCATCAAGTTAATGTCTGCTTAAATTCCATGTCGCACTCTCTGCACAGGAGTTTTTATGCGACTCCGCAGGAAGATAAACCACTTCAAAAAAATAAATCTGGTGCAATGGCACCATTATAGTATCTCATAAATGTCACAATAGTCATTGAAAATATGTTATGAATACCATGAAAGGAGGAGAATCTGTTACCAAGGTTTCACAATCATATGTAAAACACACATCCACTCATGCTTTGGCTTGTGCCAGGTTTGATGTATGCATGAGGAAATGATACCCAAAAGAAGGAAAACAGTGAATGAAGATCTCTCCCCCCCCCTACAGACTTCAAATAGCTGTCAAGGTCAATAAACAAATAAATAAATGCATTAAACACAACAAATATATTCGAACTGCATGGATTTATTGGCTGATTTTTAATTAGCATGCATTTTAGATTTAATAAAGAAGTATAGATTTTATTTTATTTTTTTTTTAGAATACCCCTGATTTCATTGATTTTACAACTACTTCCCTGGACAGTTATATCTTGACAAGGATCTAATGAGAAAATGCAATTTCAATTCTTTTTTTCCAGTATGTGTTGATGAACTGACAATAAATGAATTAGTCTGAATTGAAATTTATCAAGTGAGACGCAACAAACTTGAGGAAGATTTAACCTTTCTAAATTTCCTATTTGGACCAGGCTCTCATATCCTTTTAGACCACCATGTTGATGTGTATAACAGTTTCTTTTTTTTTTTTTGCTTCAGGCAGCGGTAGTGCTCATATCTACACACCTGAAAACACTGTCCAGAACCACTGCCTTGGGGGTTCACATCTAAACACTGCTACCTCTGGAGCATGTTTTGTAACAGTGACAGATTGCTTCTAATGGCCTGATCCCGCGTTGCTCTCCTCCCATGATTACCTTCCTGACTCGGCTTCAGACCAAAGACAGCCATTAATCACTGAGCTGGATGAGAACAATGGAGTCGTGCTTTCTAACCCTGTAGTGGACATCCTTGGCCTCGGGCGCTGCTCTTGCTGCGAGCGCCTGGCCGCTCTCCAGGAGCAGACAGATTGATTCCCCCGGCCCTCTTGTGTTCTGGAGCTCATAAACAAGCCTGCCTCCTCCTCAGAAGAGCAGACAGCTTTTGATACATGGCTCTCAATCGATGCACCCGGGGAGCTGTGTCGTCTGTCTGCTAAACTACAACATACCGCTGTGAGTAATTCAAGTAAACGAAGTGGATGTCTTAAGGGAAAACACTCATGTGTTCTTCGTTCTGGTCTCCTTTTCCATATTTAAAAAAAATGTCTTTTATATACTTGTTTGTTGTATGATTACAACACTCTTAATAGTATCAATATTGCCATATGTACCCCATTTATATAAAGATATGAATCCACAGCCAACAGCTACAGCCCTTCAAAAATTCATGAACAAACAATTTTGCTTAATGTATGCTAACTCTAATCTGTAGGGAACTAACACAATGCAATGATTCATTTGCCTGTGAATTTGAGAATCCAAAGCTGTTTTCGGCATCGCAGAACAAACTCCACTTTTAAAGTGGGCAGCCTGGAACACTTGGAGCTTTGTTTTCAACATGATTGCGCGCAGAGTGACATAACAGCATAAACACTGTTCAGCAACGTCCTCGACCATTTTGATTCCCGTTCACACAGTTCAAGTAAACTGTTGGCCGTGCACATGAAGTTACATTGTTCTTGTGGATGGAAAGCCACATGTGTTTGTTATTGATACTCGGAGTTCTCACAGGGCCAACTTTACCAGAGGACGCTATGTTACTTTCTGATTTGCGATGCTGTAATAAACTGGATTCTACAATGTACGTTTCTCCAAATAAGTAATGTTATTACTGGCTAAACACAGGAGGCAATTGATGTTGAATTATAGAGTGAGACATGCCAGAATATTAAGTGTATTTTTAATATATAAAAACCAACAAGTTCACATTAATTAATTCAACTACTAATAGTTAAAAGCTCAGTCCAGTCTAATTTGAGTCAGGATAAACAGGATTTGTTCAAGCAGGTTTTCTTCAATTCCAAACGATGAATGGATGAATGAGGAGATGAATGATAAATTATCTCACTTTGTGAGAGCCTAAACCTGAAATAGTTTTTCAAACATTGCCAAAGACTGCATGTGGTCCCTCCAACCGTTTCTGACTTGCCAAAAACAATACAGTGAAACCAAATTCTGAAAGTATGAGGCACTTTCATGAGCCTGCTCTCGATTGTACAAAGTGGTTTACACTCTGTTTTTAATGATGTGCAGCTCTAATCTTTCCAACTTCAGAGGTAAGCCCTCTGAAGCTCAGGTTGGGAACCACTACAACTAACGGTGTATCCATAAATTAATGGATGGAGGATGAGGTTGCTTCAAGAACCAGTGTGTTGGTAATGTTTTTGTAATCACCGTCACAAAAAGAATAGTTAAGTTGAGTGAAGTCAAGACTGCACACAAAATTTAATACAGAATCACTCAAAGAAATTTTTGGAAGCAAACAAAGCAGACATAATCGGAGAGCTTAGAGTCAGTTTCCTTACTTTCACTGCAGATGGTTCCAGTCCAGCCAGGTGAACAGTCACATCTGTCTTTGCTTTCACCACAGGCTCCATGGACGCAGTCTTTACAGCTCATACTGCAGTCCTCCCCGAACGAGCCATCAAGGCACACTGAAATTTTATTTCAACTGAGAATTAGGTTGTTTTTTTTCTTCACAACTTCCAAGTCTAAAGATATGAAACCAATAAATCAATATTGATTTGATGAGGCATGCACATCGGTGTAATCATTCAAGCTTTTAACAGTACCTATGTGGCTGTCCAGTCTGAGCTCTCCCCTGCGCTCCCTCTGGATCTCTATTTCTCTTTCACTGTCACCACCGTGACTACCATCATCATTATCGCTGCCATAACGGGAGCGCAAGGCAGCAGTGTACTGCAGCAGCTGTGGGGCCTTGCGGTACAACAGGTCTGGTAATCTGTCAACCTCTAGCTGCTCCTCCTCCTCCTCCACTTCTTCTTCTTCCTCCTCTTCCTCTTCAAGTTCTTCATACAGAGCTGAAACACAGGCAACAAGGTCAAAGTCGTAATTTAATCACAGATAGGTTGTTTCAAAGCAACTGTATGTTTCGTTTTGTTTGTAGATATGTAAGAAATGCTCTGTGAATAACTCCAATGAAGCTGTTACTTACAAATACAAGAGCGCTGGTCTTGATCCAAGCGGAAGCCCAGTCGACAGAAACACTCGTATGTTCCCAGGGTGTTGACGCAGTAATGCTCACAGCTTGAGGTCTCCGCCAGGCACTCATCAATGTCTAAAGGGGAAAGAATGCAAACAAAATACCCGTTCATTTAAAAGTCAACAACAGAACGACTTAAAGGAAGTGTGCACAGTCATGCATGGTGTATTTGTTGCACACATAATCATGATGCACACATTTAATGGGACACAGTTTGTTTGCTTCACTTTGAAGCTAACTGTGTAATAGTGTATCACTGAACGTGAGCAGGGAATTGGTGTACAAGAGAGAAAACACTAAAAAGTAGCAGATTAGGTCATCTGCAAGCAGTCCTGCCTTCCTACCATCACAGCCACATCCATCCGGGTGCAGCCTGTAGCCAGCTCTGCAGCTGCATTCGTAGCCACCGGGGTAGTTTCTACAGACGTGGCTGCAGCAGGACTCCCCACTGACACACTCATTACTGTCTAAGAAAGGCACAAAGTGTTGGAGAGATGGTCTTAATTATATGTCAAGCAGACAAAAGCCAGAGTTTTTGAGTGAATTCTTCAAAAAAAAAAAAAAAAAAAAAATGGAGGAAATGTTGTTGAATTGCGTTGGCTCTTACCCACACAGGTCTTCCTGTCCTGCTCGAGGTGGTAGCCCTGGTAGCAGGAGCAGAGAGGGCCATTGGTGGTGTGCTCACAATGATGAGAGCAGCCGCCATTGTTCTTCTCACAGCTGTTCACGATCTCCATCTCAATGCCTGGAGGTGCAAAGTCCAGAACCAGCATAATAAGCCAGTGAGCCAATGTTGTGGTTTATAATTAGTGTGTTGGCGTTGTTTTCTTTCTGCAGACTTACTGCATGTGAACTCTTATATTTACTGAAAATTCAGTAACATTGAATTCTAACAGATGCGTAAGGTAGATTTCTCTAAGCTTTTAGCTTTAATTGTTTAAAAAAAAGAATCTGTACTTCTGCTTAAGTGAAGACCGAGTAAAATCAATGAGGCAAGACAATGCTGGTGCAATCCAGGCTGGATAAAGTTCTTCTGTGCAGGCTGATTGATGACTGGAGAAATCAGGCTGCGGTGGTTCAGTCCCAGTCTCAGCCGTTAGATTAGCGTTGAAGACCAACTCTTCATCAAGATCACCAACCGCTGCCAGCTGGAACAGGAGCTTTATGGCTTATATTTTGATCATGTGGGTTTAAAAAAAAAAAAAAAAAAAAAAAAAAAAATTAACTTAGAGTTGATTCCAAAATATGTCTGTACATTCAACTGATTGCAGCAGTCATTAGACATTTAGATTATGGCCTCACCAAACCAATATGACATCTATAATGTAAGCCAGGCACTGGATGTCTTTAATAAGCTCTCATAATCCAGTTTTCCCATCCTATACATTAGTCTCCTACACAGTGCTGTGCTTCTTATTTGTCACTAACTTGTAGGAATTAATTTTATAAATACAGGAATGATTGTGGAAGCGACCACATATGAAGTTGAAAGTTGTTTAAAGTCAAAGTCATTTGTCATGACTAAAATTACTTTCTCATTCATCACATCCAAAAAAACATAAATCATCATAAATTGACCAGAGGTTTATTTGTGGGTACAGAGGTTCAATTTTGATCTTCCTGGCACTTCTTTGTGTTTTGCGTTTCTTCTCGAAAAATACAAAAGTCAATTTTGACTGAGTGAAGTGGGGAAGAGGATTTTACCCAGGAGGAGGAGAAAGTACTGATTGAAGCGTCTTCACTTACGGTAGCACTGTTTCCCATCAGAGCCAAGTTCAAAACCCGGATGACACAAACAGCTGAAGGAGCCCGGCATGTTGACGCAGCCGTGAGAACACTTGGCGTGGCCGGAACTGCACTCATCGATGTCTGCAGGAAACAGATGATATTACACTGCAATGTTCATAAACATCTGAGGCAAACAAACACAAGAAAACACAAACAAAAACTATCAACAAAGTCAAAATTGCAAACAAATGACTGATATTATTTGAACCACCCCGGACGGACAAAGACAGAGAGACATTGAGAAAGTTCCGTTCACTTTCCACATCAAGAAGGAGGAGAAGTGAAATGCAATTATGCAAGTATTTCTTCATGAGTGTGTGTATGCATGCATGCATGAGTGTGTAGGAGATCCCTCACCTTCACAGTCCTTGCCATCTCCAGCCAGTTTGAAGCCGGGTCTGCAGCTGCAGTGAACTCGGCCCTCTTCAGAGAGACACAGCTGGGCGCAGCCGCCATTCCTCTCTCCACAGGGGTCCCTCACTAAAACACACACACACACACACACACACACACACACACACACACACACACACACACACACACACACACACACACACACACACACACACACACATTAACAAAATTAAATACGGAGCAGCCCAGCAGGTGATTTTTGAGTCACTTCCTAGGAGCAGTTTTAATTCACAGCTGCAGAATGGCATCTGAATTTGACTCCTGCGTTCAGAGCTTCTTCCTTTTCATTCGGGAACTGCAAAAAAAAAAAAATCAGTTTCCCTCCAATGTGACTCTGGTTCTGACATCTCAAGATCCCTCGTAAAAGGAATAAATACATTTCAGCACTGAGGAGGATTGATTGAAATTCCTGCTCAGTACTGTATACGTTTCCAAATGTGCTCAAGTTCCTTTCTTCTCGCCAAAGATACTGCAGTTCAGTCCAGTTTGCAGCAGATGAAACTCAGAAAGCTTAACTTGCAGTAGTAACATTAACTGTCACCAAATTCTGGCAGCTCTGACAGTTTTCTGTACGCGAAATGACTCACGTTCACAGTGTCTTCCATCCCTCCTCAGCTGGTAGTCCTTCCGACACTCACACTTGTAGTGATTGTTCCCCATGTCCACACACTTGTGCTCGCATCCGCCATTCAGCACTGAGCAAGAGTTCACGGCTTCAAAGCAAAAAAGACAAAGAAGCAGACAAAAAAAACCAAACATTTAACAGTAATGTAACCTTTACTAGTGAAAGCCAGTGGAGGGACAGTAGTAATTGAAAGTACTGACATTACAATGCAACTCTGTGGTTTCATTATGGAAAACACTGAAAGTGGAAAATAATATTCCACCCAAGTCCGACGGGTAACCCCGGTTACTTTATAATGCTCTTTCCATCCTATGCGACTTAATGAGGTGCCAAATATGAATATTAGCCGTCTGCCTTCAGGGTACCCTAAACACAGACGTGATGACACAGACAGGCAGAGAAAGCCAACCAACGGCCGGCGTGTAACGCTGATGGCTTCAGCAGACACAATTAGGCCTTCATGCTTACGCCTCAACACAAAGCTGCAGCTGGGAATAATACGAAAACTACAGAAGAGCAGAGGAAACAGGAGTCCAGGTTTTCAGCAAGTAGCAAAATCTCTCATTACCTTCAGGTTTCATGGTGCTAAAAATGGATTTAAGTACTTTACCACATACTGTATGTATCGCCTTTTAAACTTTTGTTAGCCGACATGGATTATTTAACAAAGCGTGGCTCCTGTATTCTTTCCTATTGATTTTAATAGATGAGGAATATTTTCTGTTTCTCTTTTCTGATTGTCATTTTTTTAAACAAAGAGCGTGTTAAACAATTCACTCAGGATCTAACCAGAAAATCTCTTCGTATATGAGGAAACCATCAGCCTCAGGACACAGGAAAAGACCTGACATGCTCAGCACATTCATTACTCATCAATTTTGTAAATGTAATACAGACTCAAGGGAAAAATAAATATATGTTTAGTTACTGAAAGACAAGCACAATATCAAAAAAATGATGCACAGAGCATAAAAATCCCTGCCTTAAGCTAATTACTATCTGTACAATTCAAATACACTGAAGAATAATTAAGAAGGTACATTTTGTTGCCTTTGTTAGAGAAGATTGTGTAGCTAGAAGAATCGAACAAAATATTTTTTATTCTATCACTGACATGGTGATAAAATGACAGAAAATGTAAATCTGTTACCTTCAGATAGATTTCCAAACTTTGAAGGCCAGGTTTTTAAAATGGTATTGTCTTTAATTTACTTTCAATAAAGATTTGTCATTTTGTAGCTTATTTTAGTGAATCTTCATTTGACTTGAGCAACACCTTGGTGTGGTTAGCTGTTCTTGAAGTCTCTTTTGTTTTAGTTTTTTTTAGAATTGTCATTCTCTGATAGATTTAGTTTTATTGTTTGTTTCAGCATTATTTTCATAAAACGAGGCAACAACATCATGATAAACTGGGGGAAAAGTGATCATATGTGGTAGCTTCTTACTTCAGTTTCTTCAAAACAAAGAAATAAACTGCTAAAAGTCAAAGAGTTCGTGAATAAACAAAGGTGTCAAACATTGAGACAGGTATTACATGTGGAATTTCATTCTTCCAGTTTAATGGAAACAGAAATTAAACCTCTTCTCCAACATCTGCACTTTGCACACACAAGTTGTGGAGGAGTGTTTCTGCCCTTTACGTCTACTAAGTCCTGTTTGGGGGAACTTTGTTCAGAAATATATATTTCAGGACAATATAGTACTCAACTGCACATAAAGTATACTGACAGGATCACAGAAAATTTCACAAAAATACTATAAGGAAACTATTTATTCTTTTAGAATTTTGAAAATATACTTTGACATATCGATAAATAAAAGTTGAAAAAGTAATTCAATCCTGAAATGTCCTTCAGTAGAAAAGAAGTATTCCTGCTGTTCAAAGGTTAAACGGACCCGATGGACTTCATAGTCTTTTTTTTTTCATTTGCTGTATCCACGTCAGTTTAGGGTCAGAGAAGGTCAGGCTGCACGTTACATGATCGTAAAGACAATGCATACAGAAAATGCTGTGATTGGTCCACTCAGTATATTATTCTCCACAACTGTGCTGCCAGTAAAACGGCCAATACATGTTCCGTGTGTTTATTCGGAAATCACATTCAGACAATGGGAATGTATTTATGCTGCGTTCTGCCGGTCTGCCAAAAAGGCAGCCCCTTCGGGTAAACATGTCAAGTGGATCGCTAACAGAGGGAAATATTGGACTGATTAACTCAAGTAGAAGTGTAGTGGTTTGGTTTGATCTGCTTTGACATCAGGTGGCCTTCCCGACAGCTCAAGCAGCTGTGGGTTCGGGGCTTTGCTCAGGGAGCCTCAGCGGTTACCTGTTGGCGGCGGGATACGAAGCATACGAAACATCTGGATACAAGCATGCTGTATCGTCCGTGTAGTGGGGACAGTTTTGGAGCAGTTAGCGCCATGGTTTGTAGCTGTTCAGTCTTCACTCCTCACACTAACATGAGACGGTGGGATCCTCTGTCGTCGGGCAGAACTCGGCCCAACACTGGCCCTATAAAAGCTGACCTTGGCCCGGATTGGCCCCGGGGCCGGACTTTGGCCATGTCTGTTTCAAGAGGACCTGGTAAACGAATCAGGTGATGTTCTGACTACCTCAGTCTTTCTGTTTTCAATTATTTTGTTGGGGTAGCCTGTTTTCTGGCCTTCACCCTTCAGGACTGCTGAGGTGTTAATTTCCTCATATGGCTCCGTCTCACCGTGAAGGCCAACGTCAGGCCACAGCCTCAAATTAAGGGGTATTTATCTGAAACCACAGGAGCCTGACATTTTTAACTTTATTTAAACTGTGTTAATCCTGTACGTCAAAGAGGGAAAGTTTCCTAAAACGCAGCATTATTAATGTGGGAAAAATGCTGTGTGTGGGCCGGGGTGGCAAGAAATGGTTACCACAAGGCTAATAAATGCTTTTATTTAGTACTCACCAATGCAGGTCCGACCATCGGTGTGCATGCGAAACCCCTCGCTGCACTCGCAGTGATAGGAGCCCCGCGTGTTGACACAAGTTTGCTGGCATCCTCCATTGAGCTCCTCGCATTCATCTACGTCTGAAGGCACAACAAGGCATACCGTCACTGCATTATATAGGAAAACCGCTCGTTAATGGAGCAGAACTCAGTTACAAGACCGCATTCAGCCACAAACCACTTTATGGATTACAAAAGAATGCTTCTGTTTGCATAGAGATTTCTTAAACTTCGGAATATACTTCAGCTATCAGCCCGCTGTAAATATATTCATCTTCATTTTTTTTTTTTATTGGCAACTGCAGTTCGCTGAACCAAATAAAAGTACAAAAACAAGTCAATAGAGGGAAAATAATGTTTAATTTATAAAAGGTTCAAAGCAGGCACTTTAGAAACAAGGCATTTATTACGTCGTTTATAAAATCGTACTCTCAGCTTTGAGGTGGTTTAATCAAATGCTGCCTTTGCAGCGAGCCAAATAATAAAGAATGGAAAATGTTTCAGTGGATTTGTTTACAAGATCCAGAGTGAGTTTAATGACGGTGCCCTTAAAGAGTTTGTAAAATAGTGTGACTTTAAGTAATCACATGTTTATTTGTTTAAAACAAAAGACAGATTTAAAGAGTAAGAAAACATCACAACTCAAGCACAATCCATAATAAATAGGGTGGAATTGCAGATTTCCACACTGTTTCATTCATGACAAAGGTTTAATGTTTAAAGGTTTAAAACTGAACTTAAAACTGTTCTTCTTCAATCAGACTTTTACTGAAAGTCCTTAATGATGGATTACTTATGAAAGACAAAAGCAGCCTGAAAAACAGGATTAAATGGGTGCTACAAGGTCAGTGAAGATCAGAAGAACTTAAAATCTCTTTAGTAAAAACAATTAGTTATGAATGTTACAATACTCTTATGACACAAAATCATTCATTTTTTTCTGCTACTAAAATAATCAACATGGAAAAAAAAACACATTATAAATAGATTATATCGATAAATTTGCTTATTATTTCCTATCTGCTGCCATCTGCTCCTCGTGTGTGAATATTAAAACATTCTAACTTCCAAAATGTTTTCTGAAGGGATGTCTGCGGTCGAAATGAATGTAAACTGGAAGCTACAAAACCATATCAAAGACCTCAAGTTGTTTGATCTGAACTGAAAGAGCTTCTAATATATTGTATTTATCACATCAATAATAGTATTTGTTTTACTATCCAATCTTACTTTTATGAATCTTGAATGGAAGTTTTTATTAATAATTTCCTTCTTGGAAGTCACTGAGACCCTCAATGGATTCAGCAGAGTCAAATCACACTGGCTCTTGTAGAGAACGATACCGTCAGAGCGTCTTTGGGCCAAATGATGAATGGCTTATCGTGCTGTTTGTGCAGTAGCACACACGCAATCAACCTGCTTCCTGCACCGGTCCTCAGCGGAGGGTCTGCTTGGCTGAACATGTGTCCGATTGAGGCCTGTGGCCCACTGAGACAGAAGCGGGAGCAAGCCGTAAAGACAGCATACCTGAGGACTCCACTCAAGGACACATCTGGACAAAACATCACACATTCTCCATCTCCGATTTTCTGACTTTCACCCCTGACGTGGATCCATCAGCAGTGTTGCAGATTTTCAAAAGGGATGGAGTTCAAAAAGTTACACTTCTTCCCATTCAACCAATGTGTTTGTATTTTTATTTAAATTGTTCCATCCATCCATCCATTCATTTTCTACCGCTTATCCGGGGCCGGGTCGCGGGGGCAGCAGTCTCAGCAGGGATGCCCAGACTTCCCTGTCCCCAGACACTTCCTCCAGCTCCTCTGGGAGGATCCCGAGGCGCTCCCAGGCCAGCCGAGAGACATAGTCTCTCCAGCGTGTCCTGGGTCTTCCCCGGGGTCTCCTCCCAGTGGGACATGCCCGGAACACCTCCCTAGGGAGGCGTCCAGGAGGCATCCTAAACAGATGTCCGAGCCACCTCAGCTGGTTCCTCTCGATGTGGAGGAGTAGCGGCTCTACTCCGAGCTCCTCCCTGGTGACTGAGCTCCTCACCCTATCTCTAAGGGAGCGCCCAGCCACCCTACGAAGGAAGCTCATTTCGGCCGCTTGTATCCGGGATCTTGTCCTTTCGGTCATGACCCAAAGCTCATGACCATAGGTGAGGGTGGGAACGTAGATTGACCGGTAAATCGAGAGCTTCGCCTTTCGGCTCAGCTCCTTCTTCACCACGACGGACCGATACAACGACCGCATCACTGCAGCCGCTGCACCGATCCGCCTGTCAATCTCACGCTCCATCCGTCCCCCACTCGTGAACAAGACCCCAAGATACTTGAACTCCTCCACTTGGACTAGGGTCTCTCCACCAACCTGGAGGGGGCAAGCCACCTTCCTCCGGTCGAGGACCATGACCTCGGATTTGGAGGTGCTAATCCTCATCCCTGCCGCTTCACACTCGGCTGCGAACCGCCCCAGTGCATGCTGTAGGTCCGGGTTCGATGAAGCCAACAGGACAACATCATCTGCAAAAAGCAGAGATGAAATCCTGTGGTTCCCGAACCGGAACCCCTCCGGCCCCTGGCTGCACCTAGAAATTCTGTCCATGAAGATTATGAACAGAACCGGTGACAAAGGGCAGCCCTGCCGGAGTCCAACATGCACCGGGAACAGGTCCGACTTACTGCCGGCAATGCGGACCAGACTCCTACTCCGGTCATACAAAGACCGGACGGCCCTTAACAAGGGGCCCCGGACTCCGTATTCCCGGAGCACCCCCCACAAGACACCACGAGGGACACGGTCGAATGCCTTCTCCAAATCCACAAAACACATGTGGACTGGTTGGGCAAACTCCCACGAACCCTCGAGCACCCTATGGAGGGTATAGAGCTGGTCCACTGTTCCACGGCCAGGACGAAAACTGCATTGTTCCTCCTGGATCCGAGGTTCGACTATCGGTCAGATCCTCCTCTCCAGTACCCTGGAATAGACTTTCCCGGGGAGGCTGAGGAGTGTAATCCCCCTATAGTTGGAGCACACCCTCCGGTCCCCCTTTTTAAACAGGGGGACCACCACCCCGGTCTGCCAATCCAGAGGCACCGTCCCCGACAGCCACGCGATGTTGCAGAGACGTGTCAACCAAGACAGTCCCTGCACATCCAGAGACTTAAGGTACTCAGGCCGAATCTCGTCCACCCCCGGTGCCTTGCCACCGAGGAGCTTGCCAACCACCTCAGTGACTTCAGCTTGGGTGATGGACGAGTCCACCTCTGAGACCTCAGCCTCTGCTTCCTCCACGGAAGACGTGGCGACGGGATTGAGGAGGTCCTCGAAGTATTCCTTCCACCGTCCAACAATATCCCCAGTTGAGGTCAGCAGCTCCCCACCTCCACTGTAAACAGTGTTGGCGGAGACCTGCTTTCCCCTCCTGAGGCGCCGGACGGTTTGCCAGAATTTCTTCGAGGCCGACCGATAGTCCTCCTCCATGGCCTCCCCGAACTCCTCCCAGACCCGAGTTTTTGCCTCCACAACTGCTCGGGCTGCAGTTCGCTTGGCCTGCCGGTACCCGTCAGCTGCTTCGGGAGTCCCATGAGCCAGCAAGGCTCGATAGGACTCCTTCTTCAGCTTGACGGCAGCCCTTACTTCCGGTGTCCACCACCGGGTTCGGGGGTTGCCGCCACGACAGGCACCGGAGACCTTACGACCACAGCTCCGAGCAGCTGCTTCGACAATGGAGGTGGAGAACATGGTCCACTCGGACTCAATGTCCCCAGCCTCCCTCGGGACATGAGAGAAGCTCTCCCGGAGGTGGGAGTTGAAAGCCATGCTGACAGAGGGTTCCGCCAGACGTTCCCAGCAGACCCTCACAACACGTTTGGGTCTGCCAAGTCTGTCCGGTTTCCTCCTCCGCCAGCGAATCCAACTCACCACCAGGTGGTGATCGGTCGACAGCTCTGCCCCTCTCTTCACCCGAGTGTCCAAAACACGCGGCCGGAGGTCAGATGACACGACAACAAAGTCGATCATCGACCTCCGACCTAGGGTGTCCTGGTGCCAAGTGCACTTATGGACACCCCTGTGCTCGAACATGGTGTTCGTTATGGACAAACTGTGACTAGCACAGAAGTCCAATAACAGAACACCACTCGGGTTCAGATCGGGGAGGCCGTGCGATCCAATCACCCCCTTCCAGGTCTCACTGTCGCTGCCCACGTGGGCGTTGAAGTCCCCCAGTAGAACAATGGAGTCCCCAGTCGGAGCACTGTCCAGCACCCCTCCCGGGGACTCCAAGAAGGCCGGGTACTCTGCACTGCTGTTCGGCCCGTAAGCCGAGACAACAGTGAGGCACCTATCCCCGACCCGAAGGCGCAGGGATGCAACCCTCTCGTTCACTGGGGTGAACTCCAACACATGGCGGCTGAGCTGTGGGGCTACAAGCAAACCCACACCAGCCCGCCGCCTCTCACTGCGGGCAACGCCAGAGAAGTGGAGAGTCCAGCCCTTCCCGAGAGGTTGGGTTCCAGAGCCCAGGCTATGTGTGGAGGTGAGCCCGACTATATCTAGCCGGTACCGCTCAACCTCCCTCACAAGCTCGGGCTCCTTCCCCGCCAACGAGATGACATTCCATGTCCCTAGAGCCAGTCTCTGTGTCCGGGGATCGGGTCGCCGGGCACCCTGCCATCGGCTGCCACCCAATCCACACTGCACCCGGCCCCTACGGTTCCCTCGGTGGGTGGTGAGCCCACCGGAGGTCAGGCCCACGTCGTCCCTTCGGGCTGAGCCCGGCCGGGCCCCGTGGGCAAAGACCCGGCCACCAGGCGCTCGCTTACGAGCCCCAACCCCAGGCCTGGCTCCAGGGTGGGGCCCCGGCTGCGCCATACCGGGCGACGTAACGACCTTTGTTCTTTTTCTTCTCATAGGGGGTTTTGAACTGCTCTCAGTCTGGCCCGTCACCCAGGACCTGTTTGCCATGGGAGACCCTACTAGGGGGCATAAAGCCCCCCGGCAACATAGCTCCTGGGATCATGCGGGCTCTCAAACTCCCCCACCACGTTAAGGTGGCAGTTCTAGGGGGAGTTAAATTGTTCCCCTTTATTCAAATTTAAAAGGAACAGAGGGTTCAATTTATTTCAGCAGGCACAACAATACAAACATCTTTCAGGCTACAGGGAGCTCAGAGTTTTTTTCCCCCCAAATAGAACAAATATCAGTCGTCATTTTTTGAACAGTTTGCATGTTTGTTTACTTGTGTGCAGGTTTGTGTATTTTCCCTCTGCACTCACATCTCTCAGGTAAGCCCGTGGGAACCGCTCTCTCCAAGCAGACCACATTAAACACCTTGTGTCACATAATGAGGGCAAAAGGAGGAGGAGAGTCCACATCTGGGTCTGTTTCTTGACAGATTATTCTTTGCTCTTTATAATTGAGCTACTACTTGCTCCTTATAAATCTCTACTGACTACAACCATGATTTGTTTAAAATATCTAAATCAGTTCTACATTCGAGTAGTTGATAATTGTATTATTCTGAAAAAAAAAAAAAATTCCTCTGTCAATCTCAGTGTGGCGCCATACACTGACATTTGGATAGACTTTAATGTTTGGCTGTGAAAGATGCTTACTATGTAGATATTCCATACAGTTAAATTAAATCAAAAGTGTGTTTTAACAATGTGTTTTGCAGTGAAAAAGCAATTAATATGATTTTAAATTTTGCAAAGAGTGCTTTATACTTCTCCCTGAAAGTTTCTAATAGTAGATAGAGCAATTTAAGCAACGTAACTGGAGTTATAAACTAGAACAAATATTCCAACTCATCATTTGATGAAGGAAATTCTAATTTGCTTATTTGGACATTAGAAAAGTTCAGACAAATGGAAAGTCTCTTGCAAGCAGAAAAAAACAAACAAACCTTATAAAACACGCCGCTTATGAGAAAGATTGTTTAAGTTCAAAACAACTGAGATTGCTTCAAGATTTCTTGCAGCAATTGGGCTGCTCTTAGATATACAAGAGCAGGTTTGCAGCAGTGAGGGAGCTGGTGTGTGTGGTGCCACCATCGGGTGCCTGTGGTGTCGCAGGTCAGCAGGGTCGAGGTCTGAAAGGTATCGTGTGACACTGTCTGGCTCTGGGCTGAGCTGCTGAGTTAGCATCTGTGCTGACACAAAGTTTCAGGTTGGGTTTGTGGATGCAGCATTTTTATGACACAAAAATTAAAGAAAGCCTCAGCGAGTGGTTTGATCCTGAAGTGAGCTGACTTTAAAAAAACAAAACAAAGAGAAGCTGAGTAGATAAAACTGGAAATGTGTCTGCAGTTTACGTTGTCGCAGTCCTAAAAAACATCTGTTTTAGCTTTGTTTGTTCGCTACAGTTTAAAGTCAGCTTCACTATTTTTTCCCATGATAACAACCACACAAGCAATTCACACGAAAGCCCGTAAAGAAGAAGTTCCCAGCAGCTGAAGCTGCTTCAGTTTGACTCCTCCAGCTCACCGGTGACCTCTCCTGCTTTAAATTATTACAGAGTGACAATATCCTGTCTTACAGGTCAAAGATCAAGGGCACTTGTTCACACCTGTGGCTTTTTGGAACAAATGGGCCTTCGTGCCCGGCATGAACTCGGCATATATCTGCTAGATGAGACAGACAAATGGAGAGAGCATGCTGTTTGTCCAGGTTATTAGAAAGTATGGCTGTTAAGTTCCTACAGCCCAAAGCCTAGACAGATCCTGATCACTTAAAATAAAAATGGTCACATTTTACATCCTGTAATGATAATTCTCTGCAGCAAGTGAATTCATTCACCTTGAATCAACTCCCAGTCATAAATCAGCTCAGTGAACACTGACTGGGTGGAGAGCCTGGTAAAGTCTGTGGTGTGCGCTGACATACCCAGACGTCCGTCTTACCGTGACAGGATTTGCCATCTGGCCCCAGTCTGCTGCCTTCAGGACACTTGCAGTAGTAGCTGCCGATGGTGTTGCAACAGTAGCCATCGCAGCCGCCTTCGCCCACCTCACATTCATTCACATCTGGAAGAAAGGGATCCATCGCCAGGACTATTATCATAATGAAAATTGAAGCTTTGTGGAATTATTAATAAACGCTCTTCACTTGTATCTACTTGTGTCCTGCTTCAGCAATAACATTCATACGACTTGACACACACCAGTGTCACAGTTACCACAGGAGCTGCTCAAGTCATCCACCTGGAGCAATCTGGGGCTCAGTGTCTTGCTCAAAGACACTTCAGCATACAGACAGGGGAAGAACAGGAATGGAACTTGTAACACTGTCTCAGCTGAGCCACAGCCACTCCGATTATTACCTTAGGAGTATAAGAGGTACTTACCGATCCAGTTTGTTTTGCATTTAAACTGTGTCTGTGGTGTAAGGGGTTTTTACAGTTGATCTTGTTCCTTGGATGAAGAATAAACAGGCTATAGACACCACACTGAACTCTCCACATTGTTTCTGCTTTTCTGTTTGTGATTGAACAGTTTCCCATTGACCTCCTTCCTTCATACTATTCTTACAAGCTGAAATGGTATGCATGTTATAGATAATAAAGAAACGCTCATGGCCTGTAATACTGTAGAAATCACCCTGAAATTATTGCTCTCATGTGTAGAAAAGAAGAAATGCATCACACTACTGGAAAATCCATTGCTACATTCTGTCCAAATCTTTTTCCTTATAGTCACTGTTTTAAAGTTCAATAAAGTTTTATCTCACACAACCTTTGACAATGGATACAGAGTGACTGATTTAGAAAGAGGGGATACTGACAGAAATGCACTACATCTCCACAAACTTCCGTCTGTCACAGATAAAGACTGAGGTGAAAAGGAAAAGTTGTTTAGCATTTTGTGGCCATCTGTTAAAAAGATTTAAAGTGGCGACAGGTTGCACATTGGGGGATAGTTTCTTTATTTTTAAATAACAGGAAGCACAAGCTGGAGAAACCTCTTGGAAAGAAACGGACAGCAGACAGCTGAAATAAGAAAACAGAAACGCCATGTTTGGCAACCTGTTGAGTACACAACTATATAAATGTGGACAAACAGACAGCAGAAGGTTTTGTAATCCACTAAAGTCCCTGTTTCACAAAGACAGCAGCACAAGATTTTTATAATTATGGTTTTTAACATTTGTTAGTGCTTCGTGGTTATAATTACAGACAAGTAATGTCCAATAATTCATTCAATCTCTGGTAAAAGATATTCTAAAACGTATACTGCCTCAGTGAATACCAGACTAGATTGAGAGTATCTGAAAAAAAAAAATCATCTGTTATGGATTATAATGTGAGAAGCAAATTCGATAAAGGTATTTCCAGTCCCCTCTTTTATTCCAAGACAACTTGGCCTGTTTTGCAAAAGGACAGCAGGGTATTGAAAACAGTCTGCTGCTCCGATGAAATATCTGATATAGTCTCCTCATGTGTGCACAGGAATGAACGTGCACCAAGAGCAAGCCAGAGCTCCTGCTTTACGATCTCAAAACCATGGCAGTCAGTCTCCTCCAGCTGAGCGTGCAAAATGAACTGTCAATAGCACTATTAGATCACTTCATTTGATGTGATGCAAAGCAGTATAGATTGGATGAGTGCTGCAGAATTATTGCAACCATGTGTGTTTTCCATGTGGAGAAAACAACTGAATCTAGCAATACTTTACAGATGAAATGATGTTCTGATAAATGATGTTTTACGGGTTAAAAAGGCCTTTTTAAAGTTGCAGAATTCTGCAAAACCTCAGAAACTAAGGATGGGTCGCCGTGTTTTGCTTTCAGGCCACACCCACACTTGGTTTCCAAGGGCTTACAGGGTCATCCGGGATATTTGGACTTTGTTTCAGGAACCTGTTAGAGTAGCGGTTATTAATTTGCACAGTGTTACGCAGAGGTTGGCACTCTCAACGCTTTTTTTCAAAACTATGAATCATAAATAATAGCTTGGGACTACAAGAAAACAGGAATATATAATCTGCATCAGTGTTCTCCATAAAATCTGAATATCTCGCTGGTGGTGATCATCAAGCTGCAGTGCCCTGCAGCGGCCTTTAAAGTGCTACAACACTCGGCACACTATCCTTCACTCAGAAGGATCTTGCTGTCTACTTCTCAAAGACCATCAGCTCACAAGGAAGTGATACAGACTCTTAAACTCGGGGCTCCGCCCCCTTTACACAGCCCCTTACAGCTTTAACAAGCAGCTCCAGGTCATTTACCATCACAGTCAAAATGCAAGAAGAAAAAAAAAAAAGAAACAAAGACACAATAAATGGAAAATATTGAGTCCCTTCAGAGGTATTTTAGGTGACAGTTCTGGATAACACAAAGCTGATAAGCTACAAAGTCATTACTCAATGAGAGAAGTTTCGCTCTGTTGAGTTTATGAGCTTCTGACTGAACTGTGCAGACACATGTCATTATAAATGGAAACTCACATTTTATTATAATAATAGTGTCTTAATTTTGCTATATTTGACTTTGTGGCTTGGCGTCCCGAGTCAGACAAGCTTTGTGTCTGTGAATATAACTGTAACTGTGAAGGGGAAAAATGCGAAGCCGACTTAGCGGCACAGTTACTTTGGAACAAACTTTTGAACTTCAGAAGGAACCATCATTAACGGGCAGTGCTCTGAAGGCAGACTGTCTGCTGTTTTTTGTTTCTGTGCAACTAGAAGGCAGAAAGATGTGCACAAGTCAGTAGGAGGAACGGAAGAGTCAAAGAAATTTGATTTCCAGCAAGAACTGTATCATTTTCCAGATTTGGACATTTAGATTTGGGAAGATGAAGAGGACAACAATTGTCTATCTATAGTCTTTATGTGATTGGTAAACACTGATGAAGCCCTACAGCATCCTTTAGGTGAGTTGTTGCATCTTCTCAGATTACCTCCCACAGTCCCAAGAAGAGCAGATTAAGTAGATTCTAAGATGAACGTGCTGTAGGTATGGAAGACACACAATGCAATGATGTAGAGTAACTTTAAAAAACACTTTGACAGAAAAAAATTACTGAATGGAAAAAAGTACAGTTGAAGTCTCTCCATCTGCTTAGTGTCTGTACTGATGGCCTCTGCAGCTTTGTCCCATCTGACCTTCTGTGACAACCGGACAAAGATGAAACTGAGCAACAACTCAAACTCAGACTTTAAGCCTTGCTTTACAAGCATTTCTGATCACAGGCACTTTCCTCGTTCACTACGTGTTCATTGTTTGGAACAACAGTGGAGTCATAATCATAAATGTTTTCAGATGGTACAGTCTTCACCTTATACACTACAGTAACCCTCATATGGCCCTGAGTGGCTTCTCTCTTCATTACTTCAGTGTATCCTGTTTTATAATGTGTTTGCAGCCCCGTGTCGTTTTATAAAACCCAGAACGGGTGAGATTAACCGGGCTCCACGCAAGCACCAGGAATGCTAATCAAGGAAATCATCCTGTTTAACTCTGCGTCTGAACAGCGTTACTCTTGGCACATGCTGGCATTAAGACAGACAGAATATTTCTGCCTTGGTTCAGCTGTCATGTACTTCACAGGCCACCCACACGCGAGCACCACATGTGGATACCCAGACTAATGTGTGCAGTTAATTCTCCCAGTCTCAAAAGACTTCCTGAGAGTCACTAGAGGATTGTTTATCCTGTTTCAAAGGATTGTAAAAGATGAATTTATTGCAAAGGCTTTCTTGAGCTACGCTCCCCTCACCTCCAGGTCCCAGGACACCCAAACACCTGGAGGCTCTTCCTCAATATTCACCAGCATTGACTTTGTCAATGGCCTCTCAACCTACAAATATGCATCATCAATCTTGGTTTCATCCAGAGACTGTCAGGACAGGTGGCACATACCACTGACTCAACACACAGTCCTTCTTTTTAATAGGTCATCAACACATCTGTACGTCCTTACATGTAAAGTACAGAGCATAGTATTTATCTGACAGCCTGTCCCTCTGACAACTGAGGATAATTGGTGATTGTTGTACCTGAAGGTGTTAATGTGTTAAACTGACCCTGCCTTTGTCTCCAGCCCCCCGCAGCCCTGATGGGATGATGGGTAGGATCGGAAACAATCTATCCTAATGAAAAATGTTGGCCCTCGAATAAGTTATGCATGGGGCCGATAATGGTCTCCCATCTGAAAAGGAGAATCTGAATGTGTTATCTCTGTAGACCAGCGTCGAAAACTACCTCCTGATTTCTGCAGATCTCATCAGGTGTTACTGACATTACTGTCCTTCACAAGTAGTGCACCTCCACTGGCCAATTTCTCCAAGGACCAACATTCTTCCTCCTTTAAAAAAAAAACAAAAAACTACAAGTACATGCACACTGAATAAATCAACACACCCTTAGCCATGTGTCCATTTGCCTGGTGTTAAAAACATTAGACAGTGCGATTAATCGGAGGATCTGCAGGCCTCTGCTGGACGTCTCTCAGTATTGTTCAGTCAGATGTCAAATCTCACTTGTTATAAGTGATTTTCAAAGTGGAATAGATTTAATGAATCTTTCTCTCCAGATGGAATTTGAGTCTGGGGCTGGAATTATTGGTCTTTTCTACATTTTGGACTCTTTATTCCCACAATTCTGTTGTAACAAATGAACACATTAAACTCTGAACCAATATAATGATGGCTTGTGTCTGAGACATTTAAAGTAGACCATTTAAAAGACAAGTCTCAGTCCATTTCCAAACAAACTTCTATGGTTTGATTGAGAATGTTGGCAGAGGTATGTTTATATATGCTATTTATATCTGTAAACTGTTCCATCTATATGCATTAGCGATCCTTTTTAAATACTTCGAGTATAAACTACTGGCAAAGTGAACGAATGATCACGGATGGGGGACGGATTTTTGCTCACTTATATTAATTAATTTTTGTAGTGTTATTTCTTTTAATCAGATTTAATTTCACTCTTAAAAACTGTGAAGCATTTGGCTTCTAATAAAAATCTAAATAATTTTCAAAAAAGAGTGATCGCAGGAGATTATTGTCATCAGATGTCCTGTAGTTGCAACATATTACTTTTTGCTGCTCTGTGTAAACAGAGAATGCTCTTCTTGAGTTTGTTTTAGTTTAATTTTCCTCATTATTTACACTTTTTTCTTTTTTATTCATTTAAATTAGAATGAAACCTTTGCTGAAGGTAGACAACTTTATCTGCTCAAAATACAATCGTTTATAATATCAAAAATGTCAAGTTCTGTAAAATATTCAGAATATAAAAGCACATTGTAAAAAAAAGCAAAAATCAAAACCATTATTCAAAGATGTTTAACTTTTCAATATTTAATTGCCAAGATGACCTGATAAATTCTTTCTCTCCACCATTTTGTATTTATTTGGTTATATTTACATGTTGGCTTCACTTCACCCCCCCCTACATTCATTATTTTGACAACCAAGATAACTATGGCTTTAAATAATTTGCAGTATTTCATCATGACACAAAAGTAGTTGCACTTGCTGCTGACTTCCCGGAGCATTTTAGAAAAGAAATGTCCTGCCAAGTGCAACAATGTTCCTGTGAACCAGAACATAGGTCAAAGGTCACCCAAGGACGACTGGGGGAGTTTTAAGGAGCCCGTCAGAGATGAAAGTGAGCTTCAACAATCAGCTCGGCTACAAATAAAGATGAGACAAAAGGTGGTTTGTTTCGCAGATTAGACAAGCTTAAAGGGGAAACGATCAATCATGGCAGGAAACATCCAGGAGGAACATCAGTCCTCCTGAAGCCTCCTTTCACGCATGCATTAACTAAAAATATTGCTCTTTGGGATGCAGAGTAACATTGTTTGAATTTTATTACATTTTCAGAAACCTAACATAAATCTTGAATAAGGAGAATAAGCACAGGGTCACACCACTTCTTGAATTCTTCTTGGACATGATCGTCTTACTGGCGAACAGTTTCTTTAGTAAACACATAAGTACCAACTTGTATTGTTTTAGACATTACTTAGATGGACAAAATACTAAGAACTTAATTAAATACTTATACAGGCCTTGTCCTGACAGGGTTGTCTTCAACTCATCCTCAGTAAAGCCTGTGGTAGCTTGTTTTTTATCTACATCTGGAAAAAATATCCATTTTGATGGCTCTTGCCAGCAGATAGGACAGAAACTATCTCCCACAGGATGTGGATGCAGATTTATGTGCAACGTTCTTCAGGTAGATGAGTATTTAGCATCTGATTGGGAAAAAAAAACAACAAACACATTTTACAGATGTGGAACAAACATCGTTATTTATGCAGACTGCTGGCAAAAAAACTGACATCCTGTAACTGTTTTAATCTTGGATAACCACTCTCTGTATTTATTATACCTAATTATCTATAAAGTTTGTGCAATTCATTACTGAGTGTTTTTCAAAAACACAACATCCCATTCACATAGTTTACCTTGTCATAAATTTCACCATAAACCTTAAAAGCAACGGTTCACCACAAACTGAAGTCATGAAGAATTCTGTGCTGCTTTGAAAACAGGGTAGAGTCTGTATGTCAAGATGACCCCTCAGCAGGGTAGGTCAGCTCTGTATTAGCTTTATTGTAGACCAGCCAGGTGGTGACAACAGCACATTTACAAAAAGTTTGCTCAATAAGTTCACACTTGAAAATCATTAGACTTGGTGTCGCTCTGTGGCCAAACTCATACGACTTTCTGACTCCTGCTATATCACTGAAAACCATGTTTTAGCAAAGTGAATCAACCTGATAGACTTTCAGAAGAAGTTTTCCCTCAAGTTAATGCAAATACTATACAGACGAAGTCAAGCTGAGTTCAACAGGGGCGAAGCACTGCTGTGGTCATCTCACAGTGAGCCCTGGGAGCACACAGTTAATCACACAGGCCATTAGATGTAGCACATTCAGCATTAACCTGATAAACAATGGTGGCTTAATACGTTTGGAGAGATGAGGGTGCACTTGTTTAGTGTTTAAAAAGTTCCCTGCCATATGGCGACCATTAGAGCTCTAATGAGCTTCTTCCTCTGGAATTGATGTGAAGCAGGTAGTGTTCCTCATTCGGCCTCCCGCTCAGACCAGCTACCTTAAAGACTGAGTCCTGGGATGTAATTGAGCCACAGTTGTTGGGAGGCATGAGGGATGAAGTCAGGGAAGAGAGGTTGATATGACAAGAGGAACAAGGAATCACAAAGACTTTGCTTAACTTTTCACAAGTTTCACTGAATTAGAAAGTTTAGAAATTACTTCATCCACATGTTGTTCTAGTCATTGCTAATCAGCTTCTTCGTCTCCTTAATGAGATTTACAAAAGTATTGCTTGACTGGGGAGAAAATTCATGTTTATAAGATCAAATAATCTCAACTATAGAGCAAATTGAGTAAGCATTATTACGTGTAAATGTCGAGTAACCCGCAACTGAACTGTAGGTGATTTCAAACCAAACTTTGCCATCAGTTTGTAGAATATTCAACTCTTTTCTTCTCTTTAGCCAAGTAGATTTTTTTTCCTGAAGGTATAATACAAAGTACCGTTTCTGTCAGGGCTGTGTGGGTCCTGTACCGTTAGTTTGTGTCCATCAGCTCCACCTGTGGCCTGTGTTTAGCTCTGCACTCTGTCGGCGTCTCCCATCCTCACCTGCTGTCCGCGTCCCTCCCTGCCTCACTCTGTTCTTCCTGTCTGATGTACCACCTGTTGTCTTGTGCCTCGCCTCATATTCCTGCCGTTAGCCAATCGTGTCTTGTCTCCTCCCCTGCCAGAGTGTTTTCAGACTCATGCCTCCTGTCCTTCTTGGTCGGTTCGGCTGCTCTGGTCAAGTTTTCCTTTTGTGTCCTGCATGCGTGGAAATTCAGCTCTTTCTGAGTGTAACCTAAGTAGCCTGCCTGTCTGGAATGTTTGACTCTGTTTATGGACTTGGACTCTGTTTTGGATCACCACTTCGGACTTATTCACCTAAATAAAATTGGCTTTTCACCTACGTTGACTCCAGTCTGCCGTGAAAATTTCAGTGTAACTCTGCGTTTTTCCACCTTAGTGTGGCTAATTTGCACATTTTCTGGTACTTTTATGTCTCGAAATGGTCAAAATTTATCGCAGTCCAGTGAAATACTACTTACCCTGGATACAGAAATGTTTCCTCATTAAAGGGCCACTTAGTCAAAAGACTTCCTGACTCGACTAGAGTCAATGTTCACACAAAACCTGATATTCAGGTTTCTATTAATAATTCTCTTTCTTTTTCAGGTACATCTACTGCCAAATAATTCTAAAAACTGAAATGAGAAAATAGAAAAACAGATCTCTTGTGACTGATAAGGACAAGCTGTACTTCTATCATCGCAGCTCTTATTGGAACAATGGGCCACCGGGCCCATTTTTATTTTTCCCAAAGGAAAATTTTACTTCAGATTCTGTTTATCTTGCCAGTATGTCTTTTTCAAATCTTCCTCTGCTTTTCTCATTTCCATTTTCCCAGAAAATGATCTTATGATAGCTTTTGTTCATGATTAAAATGAAGTGGTTCAGCGACTCTTGAGTCTATCACTGGAACCTCTGATAGAAGGTGCCAGAGTATCAATATCCCTCATCTCAATTTCAAACAGTACATCGAGTGATTGCTTTCACTATGTTTTTGAGCAAGTTTTGTTCAGTGCAGCCAAAGAAAATGTGTGAGAAGACTTGAAGTGATCACTGAGGTTGATATTGCAACAGACCAGGGAGCCATACACACAGATCTGTTTATCTCCACATGGTGAACTTTTAATACAGTCTGCAGCGGACGTTTTTGGCTAAAATTTCTTTGTGATAACAAAGACATCCTGACATTGACACTTCATATTTTCAAGCACAATAGCAGCTAACATATTTTTTTATGACAAAAATGATTTAAAAAAAAAAAAGATCTACCCCATGATTTTTTCCATATGGTTCACTTTAGATTTTATTTCATTACTTTTCGCGGCAAACTTTTGACACAAGCAGGCCTCTAATCTAAATGAGTCCCTGGTGTGCTGGATTAGACCGTAATTAGATTATATCATATCCAGCTATCTTCTTTCTAGTTTGGTCCACACTGGGTCACAGTGGAAGTCATTGGGACCCCAAGTCACTTCCAGACCAACGGAGATATATAATCTCTTCAACAGATTCTAAGCTGAACCTGTGGCCTCCTACAAGTGCCTGGTCGACCTCTAACACGGGGCAACAGAGGACATCCTGATCAGTAGTGGCCCAATGCAACAGAAACCAGAACTAAAAATAAACCAGTGCCTTTCCAGCAGTCCCAAAACGTGTCTTTTTCAATTCACAGTCAAAGATCTTTGGAAAAGAAAAGCACAAAAGGCTTGTGTTCCTCATGAGTCCCTGGTAGACGCTTATAACTGACCTGGAACTCTGCAATGGAATGAAATGCAAGGAAATCCTTCGAGGAGATGAACTCCTGTGCATGTTATGTTAGTTCACTTAGATTCCTTCCAAAGCTGTTAAAGGCATCAGTGTTTGGTAACGCTGTGAGAAAAACACCAGGAGCGACCAAGACATCTGAGCACAGCTTTACACCGCAAAGTTTTACCAAATCAAGTCAAGGAGTGGATTTATGTATTTATCGTCTGTTATGTTTGCACTGTAACCACATCTTGGTATTCTGACTTGCAGCATCGTTGAGCTTAATTACATCCAGAAATCCGAAAGAAAATATATTTCCTTGCAAACCGCTTTACCGACTCTCTTGGTGGAGTTCAGACCAGAAACTGCACATTAGTTAAATTAATCCTGAACAGATTTTTAAAATCTGTCCATATAAAAGCACCTATCGTGTTACTGCAAAGGATATGTGGAAGCAATGGAAGGGCCAAGTAAACTCTGAGGATCCATGAAAGATATATAATATATTCAATAAAAAGAGAGCACATTATCATATCATTGTTTCAGAGTTTTCCCCGGGCACAAATACTTTTGAACTACGCTCAAGAGTCAATGAATGACAGCTGGCAATTTATAGCATGTTCTTACGTTACTACTCGTGAATTACTGCTGCAAATACAAGCTCAGGAAACTCAGGAAACTTGCTTTTTTTCTTCACTTCTAACTTCAACACAACAGCATGAAGAGCAGAGTTTTTGTGAAAGCATCCACACAGAGACCTAAAAACAATAAGAACGACATTAACAACACGTGTCTACCATATATTATGGAGTGGGACTCTTAAGTCTAACTTAAGAGACACGAGGGTTTTAAAATTAGTGAGCTGAGTCAGCGTGCCCCCCCCCAGCCCCCACTGTTACACTCTAAATGTTAACATCCCAGTAGACACCCCACCCCCATCCCTCTGACTATAGCCACGCTCAATAGTATCTTGAACTTTAGTCAAATCAATATATTGCATCTTGCAATTTTCATGAGGCATTTATTGAAAATTAGGTTTACAGACATTGTTTAATTGAGTAAGTTATTCAGAAGATTTAAATCGTGAATATTACTTTACACTGAGACACACAATTGTTAACAGCTATTAAGATTTTTGCCATGTTTATCAAGGCGTGCTCAACTGAAAAAATAAAAATAGGCTTTTTGAAAAAGCTTCTCAGCTGACAGCACAGTATCATCACTGTCCATATAATATTTATTGTTTCTTCGATAACCTTGTAATCAATAAAGTCTCTTTAGGCTGGTTTGAAAATTAGACTCGTAACATTATATTTACACATTTCTGCAAAAGTTGAAAAAGTGTTTGTCTCTCGAATCTCCTCATTTCATCAAAAATCATGCTTGCTGCCACCATTAACTGTCTTTTAAACTCTGAATACAACAGGATCCAGTCTCTGACTCTGTCCATTAGCATGACTCCAGAAAAAGCTCTGAAAACAACCAGACTTCTTTAAGTCGGGACCAGATGGTTTCTGTCCTCACACAGTTATGTGGCCGTGCTCTCTTAATTTCAAGCAGACCTGCGCTCCAGGTTTCCCAAAGCAAAGTCTAATCCAAGGCTTAATAAAGTCAGACAGACTGGTATTCACAAGCGGGGGTAAACGCAACTATTAAGAGAGCGGACGCCGGCATATCAGCACACGATTTGGGCTCCGTCCAGACTGTTTATTACCTCACCTTGTCAACACCAGAGCCTTGGTGTCAGCGGCTGACAGACATTTTCATGGACGAAGCCTACTGTCTCACATCAGAGATTAGAAGCAGGTGGGGACTCGGCTCCCACAGCACTCAGTGGGCTCCACCGCCACCACCGCATCTTGGCACGGACACAAAAGAGAGCAACGGCTGAAGCGAGCAATTGATGGTGAGTGTTGAAAAGAGGGGAGAAGGGGCAGAGCGTTGGGTCTGACTTGAACTGCTTCCAGAGTCAGACTGCCCCTCTGCTCTGCTCTCACTGTTTTTCTCCCTCACCTGAAATCTATCAGGGCTGAACCATGCTGAAAGGACGGGGCTGATTTATCGCCTCAGCAGCACTGCCTTCATGATCTGCATCCGTACACTTCACTCACTACAAAATTTATAAGTGTTAGAGACACTATTAAAAATGAGTTATTTGCCCCCAGGCTGTGCAATAAAAGAAAGAATAATTTTGTCTCCTCATTCTCCGTTTAGACTAATCATAATGTGTCCACACAGGAAGTGAATGTGGTTTAATACGTTTACTACTTGTGGTTGTTTAGGGCAAATGTGGAAAAAGCACATATCCGCAGCTCTTTAGCTGACATTATATCTAAAGCCTCAGGTGGTAGGCGGTGTTGTCGTCTAATTAGGAGCATGGTGTGAACCCTGTGTGCATAAAAAAAACCCTTTTGGCCCACAAACAAACAGTAGTGCAGTGCTTTTGTAAAATATGTCTGCTTTTTGGGGATATTTCATATTATTTTATTGCAAGTTAACTTTGATTTGGTTCTCTACCAGAGGATAAAAAAATTATATGCGTTAAGTAATAATTATAGTCTCACCATGAGGCTGTTTGCTTTTTTGTTTGCTGACCAGGTTTTGTACAACGAATGTTTAAATACTGTTTTAGGTCTCAATAAGAAGGAAATACAAGAGTGGACTGTTTGCTTTAGTGCTCATTGCTAGTTTATGGAAAACATGAGATTCGGCCAAACAATTTATCACAGAGTGGCAACTCAAACAATACGAATATGCCCATTAAAACTCTTTGTGTTAGTTATTTCTAAGTTCGAAGTGTAAGCCTGGTAATGTCTACCAGTCGTAGAAATAGTTTACAGACTAATATGCATTAAAAAAACAACATGAAACACAGTTTTATGGTTCTACAGCACATTGCAGTTGAAAACTGAAGCTGTGGTTCATAATCTTGCACCAAGTTCAGGCTGTGTTCATGCAGCTGGAAACTGGGATGGTTACTAACTGTGAAAGTTCTATTTCCCAGTTCATGGCACTGCCATGACAATAAACAAGCCACGTGGCTGATCCTGCTTCACTGGAGAACACAGGAAAGATGCAAACCAGCATGTGAAAACATGCAAGAGGGTGATAAACTGAAGCTCAGGAGGTACAACTTAATTTTCACACTATAATTCTGTCAGCAATAACCACCACAATAAAGCTTTATAGGTACAAACTGTCTTTTTCACAGAGGTGACAAAAGGTAGTACTCAGATTACAAGCAAAGTTATGCAGGTGTGAGCAAAGTTATGTGAAGATATATCTATCTATCTAAAACAATAGATAAAAATAGCTCAAGTGAGCCATTAAAACATAACATACAAGTCATCAATTGTTCCATTAACAATACACATTCCTGCTTTCATAAAATGGCAAAAAGCCTTAAACACTTCATTGAGACGGAACTTTCCACTGCTAACACAAAAGACTGGACAGTTGTTGTGTCATTCTTTCAGTGTCTCGTTCCCTCATTCGTGACAGCAGAGCTCTCGTGCAGGAACCGTGCAAGACGTCAGCGTGTCTGTCCAATTATTTTGTGAAGGACATGTGGAGCAGGAGACAAAACCTCCAACCCTGGACAACACACGTTAGCTCTTAATCCGTGCATAAGCCCAGGCACAGCTGTATGTTCAAACATGCACGGAACAGCATCAATGACATCTGAGTACGAAGCTCTTAAAAAGTAACACAACACTGACACTGAATAGGAGAAAGAAACTCTCCTGAATAAACTTGAAAAGACTGATTTATCTCTGTCCTTAAACAGCTGCTCACGTGCATCGCTGCAGGCTCCAGTACAGGTGCAGAGCATAATATAGAAACTCAAAGACAGCATGATATACAGTACACACTGACCTACAACCAAGGAAACCCAGAGACACGACATGCAGCCTGATTAAAAGCACCTGGGAAAGCATGCTGACAGGAAGCACCGTATCTGATGAGTTCTTGAGAAACATCTTTATGACTGAAAAGCAAAACAGGTATTTTTAGTACTCCTCTTAGTCCAAGAGAAACCTACAGAGGTCAACATTCCTGCTTCTTTACTGTGTCTGCTTTTCCTCCATCATACACGAATCGCATGGAGGACAGCAATAAGCCTGTCAGTGCGGAATGTCAAAGCTCACAATGCAAATCTAATAATGGACAGTTTCCTTAATGGCTCTACGTCCACATGTTTCAAGTCTCTGTGGGTAATTCTGTTTAACACACCACACACTCAACTCACTGTTTCCAGCTGAACGTCTGACTATTGAGCTTTTCTTTCTGTCTGATGTAGAGAACAAGCGCTAGTCCAATACATTCAACTAAAATCTATTGTTAGCAGTGGTGAGAATCATGATTGGCTTAGTCCTGTCAATGTGGCCAAAACAAAACAAAATCTTATATGTTTTCTTAATGTTCAATTGTTTTCTTATTTTCTCACTACAGTATGTTTAATAACATGCATAGTTTACATCTGGCATAATATTTGGTTGTTAGTCATCTCATTTGAAATAATTCACCACAATTTATTAACTGCAATGACTTCCACTCACACAGTTAATGATGCCTTAACCAGGGAATGGGCAAGTTGTGGCCTGCAGGCCAAATGCATTAAGACTTTTCACTTAGTTAAACTTACGAGCAGTTTGAGAGAAACTTAAACGGGTAATACTGCATTCAAAAGACATTATGCCACTTCATTATAAATGTATAAAGCGTTGCATTCATTACTGGGAGTTCAACTGAATTGTGTGAAAAAAATTGCAAAGCACCTTTGTTGGTGTAGCACAGTTGGGAAACAATAAAATTAAAAGTGTTTCCTATTAATAGAAATTGTGATAAACAGACACCAGATATTTTTGGCTCAATCCTCTGAGAGACAAGAAGTTTCTCTAAATCATACATTTTTCACATCCGTCTGGTCAGATTCAGGTCAGAGTCCATAAACACATGACAGTTTCTGGCTTGGTATCTGCATTTTTATCCTCAGATTTAAAGTGGGACCTAACTTTTAATAATCTCTCCTCTCTCCTTCATATTTGTTAAGCTGAAGAAAATTACATTCAATACCATGCAAGTCCATGCATTTGCTTCTGTATCAAGCCGGGGTGCTGTGAGGAAACCTGGCTGGAAAGAGGAGTTTGGAAAACTCTCCTTCCCTCATAATGATTCTGGCAGAAGAAAACGGATAAACGTGTCTCGAGAGATGAGGAGAGGAAAAACACTTTTCATAAAAACGTTGAGAGCAGCGATGTGAATATTTAAGAAGGGTTGCACAAGGATGAGAAAAAAAAAGAGGGAGAAACTCAGGGGATTTCTGATTAGATCTCATATCGCTTTTCCAAATCTGTCACTTTGGTGTGTGAAAACCAAAGGGTCCCTGTCAAAACAAACAGCCATGCTGCCTCTCACAAACAACAACAGGTTTGTGTGAAACAACAAAAGGGAGGACTGTTTAAAGCTTGGGCAGGTCCTTCCTCCAGTGAAAGTCAGGGAATCAGGAGGGAAAGCCTCTACGGAGTGTGTGTGTTTCTATGTTTGTGGGCTGGAACCCCCGCTAACCACCCTGTCTCTGGGGGGCTCTTCCTCAACAGCAGCAACCAACCTCCTATTTTAGTGCTGACCAGGTTTGGACAGTGAAGTGAACAAACAATGCTAATAAAGCCGCACAGCTCTAAGTCAAGAGGGGCAGTGAGGCTTCACACCAGCTTTACAGAGTAGCTTACAGTTATTTTACTGAACCACTTCATTGAATGGTTTTGCATATTCTTGTTGATATGTTTGTTATGTGATATGCCCAAATAAACGAAACGAAACAAAACGAAACGAAACTTCCAAGGTGATGTTCAGCTGTTCTGACACAAAGTTTTTACGCTGTCAAACAATTAAAAATGATCTTACAAATAGCAGGAAAACAATCAGTGAAGACTGCAACTTCTACAAAAGAAACAGTCCATCTAGAGACCTGTTATAGTCTGTGTTAACCATTTGGTGCTGAAATCTTCTTAAAAAAAGGCCACTTGACCTGACTGTGATATACTTCAGAACCTAAACTTTCAAAAACATTAACATTAAACATTTGGAAATGACGAAATCCAAATTGAAGGCTTTGTAGAGGACACACAGCATGCCTGAAATTATCTCTCTTCAGCAAACAGTGGTTCAAAGATAACTCAAAAATCTCCGGGATCAAATAGAGATGCCCTTTTAACAAGGAACTGGTGTAATTCATCAACTTACAGAAACACAAGTGCTAATCAATTTAAATGCATATTTAAAGAATCCTTCAGAAAGTATGGAAACAAGCATTTTTATGAGTCAATTACGGAAAAAATAATTAAGCTTGTCAGTTTCAAATGCAAAAGTTAAATATTGTTATGTCAAGCTTTTACGTTGCTGCTGCATAAAAACTCAAACTGAAGACATCCTCACAGCGTTCAGTTTTTACAGAGTGAAGTCTCAGCTGAGTTAGCCACAGCACTGCAGGCAACTTCCTTCAAAGGAAGCCATTCCTCACTTCTTCCATCTTTAACTACCGAAATACCCCATGGTGCTGCCCCGTCCGATCCCCGCTACGCAGCAGACTCCTTCTGGTTTAGCAGAGTGGAAGCATTAGGTCTAACTGGGGCCTATAAAAGTTCTGTCTTGAGGTCTACCAAGGATGTCAGCAAAAGTGCTGACTCTAAAAACTTTGTACTGTAAAAGTGTTAAAAGTTTGGTCTGATGGTCACCAAGGAATGAAAACTCACCATACTGGCATCGTGTTCCTTTGAAGCCCAGCGGACAGTGGCACACATGATCTCCAGTCTCTGCACATCTCCCTCCATTGAAACATGTGTTTTCACTGCATACTCCTGAAGACGCAGCATGTCGTTACACTTCTCATATATTTGTGCTTATCTGCATTTGTAATCATACACACGTGTATTGTAATCCATCAGAAGCACTGACACCTTCTCAGTTCAATTGAGGTGAGGTATTTCACTAATGCTTCACAGCAGCATCACGAATTATCTGATCCATGTAAGCAACATTAAAAAAAAAGTCATTACTCACTATGTAGACAGCCCATCTCGTCATTCTTTTGAGTCCAGCCAGGACAGCACTTATAGACAGTGTGTAAATCCATGTTGTACACTTGTCTGTACGTGGTGTAGTAGGCTGTCCTGAGGAGGGGAAATTCTAAATTACAAGGGTTCATGAACCTCACACAGCTCCAAATCATATCAACAAGTCATGGTGGGAGCACATTAGCAAGTGAAAAGGCCAATTATTTTCATATTGTTTAGGATTATCCACTCTGGCTTCATACTGCAAAAACAACAGAAATGACTAACTTCTCCAAGAATTCATTTGAGATTTGTCATAAAAAATGTTCATAAGCAAAACTGTGATTTCAAAATGAACGTGTGCTTGGTGCCATGAAGACAAAATGGATCATATCAAATCTCTGACATGCAGAATATCCAGAATGTCAACTACTCTAGTGGAGCGTGTGAAGTGATAATGTATTTGTACCAGGAGAGAGCTGAATGCATTGAAGTGAAAAACGCCTTTTCATCACTTGCCACTCCAGTTGTGCTGGTTTGTTAATCGCCTTTGTGAGTATAAAAGGTTTAATGTGTGCATTGTGAGATCATGAGTGTACTTACCTCCTCTCATAGCCAACGCACCACTTGTGGCTTGTGCAGCCTTGTTTCCATACCTTTACCATGCGGGAGAAAGCCTGGACACAAGGCTGGCGGCCGCCCATCATATACATCTCCTGGTCAGCACAAACATTTGGCCTGCTCATGCAAATCACACAAATTTGACCTTTAAGGTTTAAAGACATAGACGTAAAGCTGTTCATAACAAAAATACACTTAAATATGAGAAATTCATACTTGATTTTGTGGAGGATTTCAATTTGACTTTGCATTTAATCTGATGGTATTTTCAGTTTTGTTTTTGATTGGATTCCAGTTTGATAAACTATGCCTCACTTATGTTTCCGTGACCTAAAGTTGGATGCTATTTGCAGAAGAAAAGGAATTATCAAGTTTTTAATTGAAAAAAAAAATGCACAGACCATAATTGTGTCTCACCCAGAATATGTGTTGATGATATTAATTTCCAAAGCCTTTAGGTTTGAACTGTAAAGCACTGCCACTGCCTGCATTCCCTGAGTTGTCAGAGCAGGTAAACTACCCAGAGGTGTCCTGCTGCAGAAGCCATCTGGCTTCAATATAGAGGAGACTGAAGTTAATTAGAGGAAGTATTCTGCTTCTCCTGTAATGAAAACGATTCCTTAAATCGTGCCCTGCACAGCCTATTTAAATCTGAAAGCCTCTGGTAGACTACTATCCAGAAAGAACACATTCCTGTGGAAGTTATTATGCAGAGACACGTTAGGACACTGCTATAAAGCACACATCTGGGGTCCTGGAAGAGAGACTCCTAGTGGATAATGAGAGAAACTCAAGAAACAACAGAGAATAAACTAAATATACAACAGAGGAATTTGTCAAACTTGTTCTGTGTAAATTTCTCCTACAGTACAGTACAGTTGCACGTTTTAAACATATAAAATATAAACTTCCTCGGGTCGCTTATATTGCAATAAACTGTGTTGAACACAATTTGCCAAAAACTATATAAATGATCAAAGTAGGAATCATTACTTACATGCCAGGTTGCAGTTCCACGGATGATGCAAAGTTCTTGATGCACAATAAAATTTCACACAAAATGAAAATATGTGAAATGGACATCGTTTCAAACAGTTTGCAACACGGAGAGAAAAATTCAATCTGTGCAGCTTCTGTGCCGGTAAAATGAAGAGCATCCGCTGTCATGCATGACTCAAAACTTTGAAATTATCCTGTATTGGTATTCCGGATTAAGCAGAGAGACGACTGAATTTGTGTCAGTGTGTGACAGAATAACTCGAGAAAGCGCACCACCCACAGTCACTGTGGGGCCATGCTCCCCCCACCACCTCCCCCAACACTGACATGTGCATACACACCAACACACAGACATTTATTCACTATTTCTGTAAATCCCACTGCTATTCTTTAATTTTACTGGATGAATTAATGCTTTTACAATTTCCTGCAAAATCATAACCTGTTGAACTACTTGGTCCCTCCTGTTAAGAAAAATTAGATTGAGATTTATGGAAATGTCAATAACTCCAGTATGTGTACAGGAGGCACGGCAAGCTGAATAGGGAAAAAATAGCTCTGCAAAAAAAGAACTTTTCAACATATTAGATTTTTTTACTTGTGAATTTTGATCATTCTTCATTTAAATTTAAACTACAATGTCAAATAAAAATTGTGAATTGGCGAATTCATTAAACTTGCAGTTTTGCATACCGGAAGTTGTAATAGTGTGCACAGAAATTCTTGAAAAAGTTGTAAATGCTTTGAAAAAAATGCCGATGCTTTTCATGACACATCCATGTCGATTAAACCAGTAGAAATCTGCACATTACTGAATACATTTATGGAAATTCAAACAACCTAGCATGTTATATGACTCTTTATCATTACTTACTTGATCATTATTTGTTACAGGATATGAAGTCCGCTGAATGGGCTTTGTGGTGTTGTCCCGTTGACAAATAAAGAAAAAAAAAAACACGTCTAAAAATACATAAAAAGGGAGTTTTTTTCTGTTTTTTTCTAAATTATATATTTATCAGTGAGTGCACGTAGGAACCAAAATTTAAATAAATCTATAAATAATAAATAAATAAATAATAAATAAATAATTGTTTGTCATGTTGTCCGTCCGTCCCACCAACTCCGCACCTTGGGTACGTCACTTCCTGTTTTGGATAAAGCGGAAACAGAAGAGAGGAAGGTCCTCTCACAGATCTGTCTAAAGAGATGCTCAAAAGCATCTGTAAACCTTATATTTAACCGTACATTTCGGAGCGCATTCCTCGGATTTATTTCGAGTTTGATAAACACTTTCCTTGGATCTTTGAAGACAAACCAAACGGTAAGAAACCGAGGCTACCGCGCTAGCTTGAAATGCTTCTGAGCTAAAGTGTTTACTTCTTAATCAAATGTAAACCGCGAACTTAAAACTAAATATTTGTTTCGGGATTTAACTATGGGCATGTTTTATTGACAGTGTGTGATATCCACGTTGTGGTAGATGTTTTATCTTATGAGTACCATTAAAATAGCAGCTAATAAGCCCTCTGTAACTGGTTTGTAGTGTAGCTTTCTGTTTCCCTGTCTCACCAGAATGCATTGTTTTCATCATATGACGCTGCCACGAGCATAGTTTCTATTTCTAACTCTTCCCTGCCCTCATTCCAGCTGCAACAGGGCTTGTCAGTGTATCGGAATGACCCAGTAGATGTTCTTTTATTGGTAGATTTGTATGAATAAGATGTGCAAATAGATAAGGGCTATGGTGAAAGTTTAATGGAGTAGGAAGTTAATAATTGTCAGGCTCAGATCACCTGCTATTCTGTCTATGGTACACTGACATTTTGTTGTGTGGCCAAACAATTCTTTCCATGCAGCAAAATGAATGGAGCAGCTTTCCCCTCCCCCACGGCAGAGATGGCCGAGATGAACCGGATCCAATATGAGCTGGACTACACTGAGGGGATCAGCCAAAGGATGAGGGTTCCAGAAATGCTCAAAGTGGCTCCTCAACCTCACGAGAACCCCAGTGTTGTACTCGAGGGGGTCCCCCATGGTGTCATCATGCAAGTCCCAGAGAGGATTGTGGTTGCAGGTTTGTGTAATTTAGAGTTATTTTTTAATGCTCAAAGTCTTTACTACAGCACAACACCTGGATCTCACTGGTGGCTTTCATGAACATAATATTGCTGTTAGATGACATCCTCCTACCATTTGATAGCGTTTAAATGTCCCTCTATTTGCTAATCTGTAACAATATTGTCAGACTCATTACTTATTATTCAGCATTTGAATTTGAATTCGCAAAAACCACAAGAAATTCATATTCTGAAGTCCAGTTGAACTTAAGTCTTTTTTCCGTTTTTGCATTTGTCAGGAGACAGTAATGCCCCTCAGTTCACCAGACCCAGAGATTTAGACCTTATTCAGTCAACACCACTAGAAGCACTGTCACTTAAAACTCCACCAAGAGTCCTCACTCTGAACGAGCGGCCGCTGGACTTTTTAGAAGAGGAGCAACGGATGGCTCCAGATGCTGAGGAGGTGGTAAGTGACAATGTAATAAGATAGCAAATCTTGAGAGCACTATGGATTGACACTGAAACTTTGACTTTAAATAAATAATCCTTATTTTCAGTCCCAGCCCCAAGGACGTTTACGACGGGAACGATCAGCCAGTGAGAATGCAGCTGTCCGTAATAACAGCCAGTTGGTTCATAACGATTCTGCGTAAGTATTGGTTGTTTTAATTTTTTAGCCTGATCTCGGCTCTATAAACTTTGAACACATATCAGAGCATGCTGCATCTATCTCTTTCTGTTTTGTCTGTTATCACATAGCAGGTCTTTGTGCCACACAGAGCTGTGTTGAAGCCTTTTTGCTTTCAGTGTTTATAATGAATGCAGCTGTTTTCTGTATGGACACTAATCCATTAACATGCTTTTACAACATTTGAGCTAATCATATATTTAGCTTTAATGTATTGTATTTAGGGTCAGTCAATCTAAATTGTTTTTTGTTTAAGAAAAATTAAAAATGATTTTGGAATTATTTTGGAAAAGCACAAGAACATTTCAATTAGTTTCACCAAAAAAGTTTGAAAGATTGATTTTGAAAACAACTTTAAAGTTTGTTAAATAGTTATCAAAATGAGGATAGATTGTGATCTGATTTTTGAATTTGTAATTTATATGAATGTGGGACCAATCAGCTGTTGTCATGCAGAGCAGTTGTATATGGCATTCTGCTCATTATCATTCTGATTCTGCCTTTTGTGTGGCTGAATTTGGCATAAATGTAGGTATCATTTGTTTTTGTTTGGAGTGTTTCACTAGATTGAATCTTTGGTGGTTGTCGGCAGGGGTTTTATTTATCCTGTTAATTTTATTTATATTGGTTTATTGGGAAAAAAAAATGTTCCAAAGTCAGTTGAGGACAGTCTCTTTTCCTTATTTCTCTCCTTTCCCTTTCTCCTTTTCTATCCTATGTTCCACTTTTCTTTTCATTTTCGTAATTGTGGGCATTGAGCAGTCCGAGCCCACCCCCCTCTGCCACTGTACACCCATGTCCCCCTCTGAGCGTGGCTGAAGATCACAACCTGTACAGCGCTAGCGGCGTTCTATCTTTCATCCAGTCCACCACCCGCCGGGCCTACCAGCAGGTCCTGGAGGTCTTGGATGAGAACCCTCGCAGGTGACCTCTCCAGTCCATTGTCTGGTCATTGTCTTTGGTTAAGATTCTTCAAACATTTGGCCCAAGAGCAGACAGTGAAATATCTCCTTAAAATATTACGTTCACTTTTTCCATGGTTCTTAAGAACTGTGTGTGTTTGAGTGTGCAGGAGTGTCACCCTTCTCTAACTACTGCTAACTAACAGCATTAATAAGCATGTTCTAATCCAAGGACATAGCAGCACTAGTTTTTAAACACTTCAGTTTGTCTGACATGTTCACCAGTGGTTAAAGTTCAGCTTTAGTTACTAAAATATTTAAATGTTGCATAATTCCCCAAATTCAAATGGCGATATACGATAAAGTGCTTGATTTGGTTGTCTTTGGGGAAAAGGGCAGACAAAGACTTCCTTTGGAAAATTGTTATTTATGTCATCAGAATAAATAATAAAACAGTCCTAGAATGTTAAGTATTGTGTAAACTAATCGGGGAAGTACTTTCCCATTTCTGAGAAGTCAGTTTCAGAACAGTTAAATAACTCAGGTACTTATGTCAAACTAGACGCAATTAGTTAGCCAGTTGGTACAAAACACAAAAAAAGGGGAGTGTTTGGGGGACATGCCGGCTGTGTGCATGTGTGCAACGTTCTGAGTCTGTTTTTCAGCGTTTTCCCCAATTCTCTCTTTCCTCACTCTTCAGCAAACCATCACTGCGAGGGGGGTCAGCTTCAAGCTCCAACCCCCTGCAGGAGTCCAGGTAAACCTCACCTGGCTCTTCATTCTGTTCCACTGTCCTTGTTCACAGCCTTTCCTGCTGTACTCTCTCCTTACGAGGCCGAAATGAGGTTAAGTCTTGATAGAACAGTCAAAAGTGTGCGGCGTTTTACAAAGCTGTTCCGTGAATCCCCTCTTGTGATCAGCTGAGTTCTCAGATAGAATTTTTTTTTTTTTTTTTTTTTTTTGAAGGCTTGCACTGTCAGCATATGAAGCCTCTCTGGATGGGACGGCTGATGACATGACTGTGGTTGATGCTACTACACTCCGACGTCAGGTTGGTTCCTCATTCAAACATAAACTCGATGCTTCATTGTGATAGTCCACTGTAGAAATGAAAAAAACCAAACAAAAAAACCCCACTAACTTTGATTTCTCAACAGCTGGTCAAGCTGAACCGCAGGCTGCAGCATCTGGAAGAAGAGAACAAGGAGCGAACAAAAAGAGAGATGATCCTGTACACCGTCACCGTGGCTTTCTGGCTCGTCAACACTTGGGTGTGGATGCGACGTTAAAGCTGGCCTTTATTTTTCTTCCATCAGCATGAAAGGAGAACGTACTATCCCCAATGTATGTGTCAAATGTTAACTACCTGCTGCACTGTCCCCTGTGTGAGGAGCACTCGCCACGAGCACGGCCTGTTGCACACAGGGGTGATTTGATCTTAGGTTTTGGTTAATTTAATACATGTACAGTTTTATTTTTTTACACTTGCTTCGCTCCAGCTATTCCATTTTATTCATTTCGTTTCATTCCAAATCTTGTTGCCTACTGCCAAGTGTAACTTGTAAATATTTGTTCTTGCTTATTCCTGCTTTGGACTCCGCTAAGAGATACAGTGAAGGTTCATGTTGCAACATAGGATTAGAAGAAGCTGCAGTGTGGAGACCTGCAGCTCTGTAATGGTAGCAGGCTGGATCGTAAGAATCACTATATAAAAATTCTACCCATGACGTGTTGTTGTATGTTTTTAACATCCCAGAAGATTTTGCGGATTTATTTTTTTGCAGTATCATGAAGAAGGAGCAGCAGAGTGAAGGTTTACTCTGTCGCTCAGAAGAAAATCCAGGCTTGATTCTGGGAGGAGGTCTTTCGGTGGGCAGTTGTCGTGTTATTCCTATGCCTGCGTGTATTGTCTTATGATGTGCGAAATTCTTCCCACAATCCACTTCCTGTTTTTATTTTTAATTTTTTCGAATTAGTGATTCTAAATTGGTCATATGTGTGATTACTCTTTAAATTAACCCTATCAGGGACTTTTAACCCCTTCAGGTTAAAAATATAAATATATACCTCACAGCACTTATCCAAGAGGTGTTTTGTTTTTTTTTTAACTTTCAACTGCAAATTCAGGTTTCCTGTAGCTGCTAGTAAAGTTACCACAGACCCTGTCTCACAATGCTTATACCTTTAATAGAGACATAAGTATATCTGGATGCACAAAGTTACTGTCAGATTAAAGTAAATCTGACTACATCATTAAAGACAGTAATTCTAAAGACCAAATGACTATAATGTTGTTAAGATAAGGAACTCATTCAAAACCTTTCCTATATATATGATTGCATCTTTATTTTCATTCAGGCAAGTTATTCCTCTAAACCTACGTAATGCTCATGTCTCCTTCAGTTGGTAAAACAGCTCATTCAAAGAGTTCACATTTAGAAATGAATCTCCAAAAAGAAATACCAGCTCAACTCAACTTTTATTTTCACAAAATATCAGCAATTAAAAACCACATAGATTAAAAACCCAAGAACTTTTAACACAAAGGAATTATCTTTCACAATTTTCAACCATTTGATTTTAATTTGAAGGTGGCTTCCTTGTGAAACGAGGCTTATCTTTTAAAGACACAAGAAAGAATCAGTCCAGCTCCTCAATCAGACATCCACGTGGAGAGGGACGTTTGTTTTCTGTAGGTTTTGCGTTGACTGAGAGAGCATCTTCCAGATACATCAGGGATGAAGAACTCCTGGAGACTTGTGTTGGTTTGTTGCAGCCACTCGTCAACAGCAGTGACTCGGTGTCTGGACCGATGGTGGAGACGCTCTCACTTGACATTTCGGTTAAGTCTTTGACACTGCCTCCTGATAGGACTTCAATTTTGGGTTTGAAAGCCTGCTGAGAGGACAAGACTTCAGTCAATTCGTCCATATCCACTTCCTCCAAATCTGGCAAGTCGTCGAGGTGCAGTGAACGGCTGAGCGGAAGGTGAATGGTCTCCAGCTGATCAGCATCCTCCAGCTCTGTAACTAGCGGACTGGGGCCATGCACAGGCATCACCTCGTCTGCCTCAGGAGGATGTGTCTTGGCCTGCGGAGGCTGTTTTGCGTCACTCTGCTCTTTCTTTGTTTCATCTCTAACACACTGAAATCTGCTCGATTGGTTTGGTTGTAGGCTTTTGGCTTTTTGCTCTGTTTCTGATATGTTTCCAACATTGGTCTCATGCTTTTGGTTCCATCTTTCCTCTTCTTTTTCTGTCACCTCTTTTTGCAACATCTGAGTTTTCTGCTCTACATCTGGGTGCTCATTTGACTGAAGCTCATTGATCTGTTGACTTTGTAAGAACTCTTCATGGGCATCCAGGCAGTCCTGAACAAGAACTCCAATTTTTGCCCCGTGAGAAGTTGAATCCTCAAAACTGGTGTTCTCACCAGATGTCTCTGTGGTGGGTGCCTCAGCTTCCCCTGAAACAAAAGAATTAGATGTTTAACTTTCAGATCCACAGTTATTCTGAGTTTAAAATGTGCACACAGTCATTTCATTCCAGCAAAACACATTATTGTAGAGGATGTTTTAATGCAACAAGAATAAGTACAGCAGGCCAAAGAATTGTACACAGATGGTTATGGACAATCTAAACAGAGGACACAAGTTAATGATCTGGCTTATATTAAGGATATGTAGAGGAAACTGTTAACCTTTCTCCCGGAGCTCTCGAAGGTGTCTTCTCTCCTGAGCCTTTTGGCGAATCAGCTTCAGTCTATTCAAGCTGTCCTGGATTTTCCTCCTCTCTTGGGTTTCCCACTCCTCCCTCTCTTTACGTTCCCCCTCCAGCCCCCCAGTGGCCCATGCCTCAGCGCATGCTCTGTCTTTAGGAAACACAGGGCGATCATCGAGGAAGGTCAGCTGTTTGAGGCGCACAATCATGGTCTTTCTATAGTTTGGGATTTTCCTCATAACCTCGTTCCCCATTAGATTCAGCACTCGCAGCTCTGGCATTGACTCAAGCACAAGTAGGATATCGGGGTCATTTATCAGGTTGTGAGACAAGTCTAACACGCTGATAGAAAGACACTGACTCAAATGCTTGATATCTGAAAGAGTTTCCAGCTTGTTATGTGCGATCTGCAGAGTACTCAGCTCAGGGAGGCAGGAGATGTTCTCTATGACCTGTATGTAATTGTTAGAGATATTCAGGATGCAGAGGTTCTTCAGAGGCTCAAGATTTTCCAGTTTGTGAATGAGGTTCTGCTGAAGGAACAGGCAGCGCAGATCAGTCTGAGCGTCCAGGTTCTCAATGCGTTGAATCCCGTTGCTTTCCAGCCAGAGACACTTCAAGCCTGTGTACTCTTCCAGGTTCTCGATAGTGGAGAAGCCTTTGAAATGGAGGTACAAGGTGTCATTCAGGCAAGGAGTAGAGTACAGCTTGTTCTGCTTACAGTGATCTTTTAGAAATTTCTTAGTCATTTTGGGTCCTTGTTGTTCAGATGAGCTTCGTTCTTCTTCTTGGCTGTTCACATGGTTTTCTTGAGCTCCTTCATTTATGAGTGAATGAGTTCCATCTCCGTCCGTCTTTCTTGGAATATCCTCAACATCCATCTTTCGTTCGAAAAAAAAAAACAATCAAAAAGGTTAGAATAAATTACTAGAGAAGGGAGAGAAAAACTTTAACAATTGCCGTTTTATGGTTTCCCGATGTTTGTTTGTCGTATAAGCAAAACCACAAATCATCGGAACGTTAACCCCGTTGAGTTACCGTTTGTGTTTCCATAGTAACGCCCGGACACACCGGATACAGTTAGGCTGTTCCCGGCCGGACACATTTCACCGCCGCACCATCGTTGGTCAACATGGCGTCGGGGTTATACATGTTAAGTCGAGGTGCTCTAACTTCAGGAATCCACTGCCAGCGTGCATGTAGAAACCTTTTACTGCCGCAGGTCAGGGGGAAGAAGCGATGGATGAAAGCGTACACGTTCCTCATGGCGAAGAAGCTGAAGCTTGAAGGGCCTCCGCCTCCGAAGCCTCGGTAAGACAGAGAGCATCTGAAGGCCACCCATGTCCCCCATACGCACGACTACAAGGTTTTATTTAATATCTGGGTAAACCTGTTAGGTATGAACCACTTTCTAAAGATCGTGTTCACGTTCACCTAAATGTAAAACACAAACACAAATAGATTTTGAGTGAATCTGAAATGTGACACGTAACCCCAGAGGCGATGGTAAAGCTCACTGTTGTAGACCCTTCAAGTGGGAGCCTCGTTTCCGATCAGAGCTGTGACTAAAATGAAAAAGAAAAAGTTAATAAAAGATTGAATCTGGACTTAAAATAACCAGGTGTGGTGCTTTTTTTAATTCAGAATTCCTGCCAAAAAACAACAGAAACGAACCTGTTAAATGGTGTTGGGTCTAAATGAATCTTAGATTTATTTATAAAATATGAAACATCCAGACCTTTGCGATCCTCAGGAAGAGGTTTACTAAGTGTTCTAAGAGTCTGAAGTAAACAAGATGACGCAGATTTTAGTTCAGAAACAGGATTATTGCCAATGTATGTGCAACAGAAGTTAAACCAGTATGTTAATAAAAATGTTGGAAAAATATTGGTCTCTTTTGCAGGTCTCAACAGCCTCACTTTGATTACCATGCTGAGGTTCAGGCTTTCAGCACCCGCCTCCACGAGAACTTCTCTCTGGAGCTCCTCAAAGCGGCCTTCATCAATCCCTGTTATGTCCGAGTGGAGCAGGAGAGAAGGACGGCATTGGGGGTGGACTCTGAGGTCACCGCTCTCGTCCTGAAAGATAACACTGAGCTGAGTAAAAAAGGAGCGGAGTTCACCAAAGACTTCCTGACCGACTGGTGCAGGGCGAGCTTCCCGAGCTTGCCAAGTGAGGGATTGGCGAGCATTGTGGGTCACCTCACTGGTCCTGAAGTTGTTACTCATGTCGCGAGAAACCTTGGTGTTGAAGATCTAACGATGAGCGCAGAGTTCCCTGTTCCTGATGACGTGCTGCAGTCTACGTTCATGGCAGTGATTGGAGCGCTGCAGGAAAGCAGCGGTGCAGAGACTGCTGGATTTTTCCTCAGGGTGAGAAAAACGAGCACCCAGCAGTAAATTTAAAGAAACCCTCATCAGTCGTCTTTAAAATGCTTTGGTTGATATCAAAAGTAACATTGTGATTTGTTTTCCTGCTTCTGTCTTCCCTATTTTAGGATTTCTTGGTTGCTCAGCTGATAGGAAAGGACCTGTTTGATATGTGGACTGTGGTCAATCCCATGGGGCTTCTGGTGGAGGAGCTCACCAAGAGGAACATTGCTTTGCCCGAGCCTCGCCTCATTAGGTCTGCTGGAGCCAGTACTGTCCTCCCACTGTACTTTGTGGGCTTGTATAGGTAAGTATCTTGTTGTATATGCAATCAACAGCACCAAGTATTAGTTATTAGTATTTGCTGCTGCACAGGTCTCTCTTGCAAATGAGACCCTGGGTCTCAATGGGATAACCTTTATAAATAAAGGTGAAATAAAATAAAAAATATATATATAAAGCTGTGGTGAAAAGTGGACTTCCTAAAAGATTTGACTGCTTTTGTGATCTGTCAGTTCCCTTCTTTCTTCTCTGTTCAGTGACAAGAAGCTTCTGGCTCAGGGTCCAGGAGAGACGATTGCAGCAGCTGAGGAGGAAGCAGCCCGCGTGGCCCTCCGGAAACTTTTCGGCTACACGGAGAACCGCACACCGTCTGACTTCTCTCCGCCTCAGCAGCAGCATCAGCAGCCAAGGATTCAATCTGTCAGCAGCAACTAACCAAGTTATAGCTCCTCTACTGCTTCATGAGATCATTCAAACAAGGTGTATTTAATGGGACTCCTATTTGAGTACTGTATAGAGCTCGGAATAAGAAAAAAAAATTGTAATCAGATTTAATTTGGTTCTTTTTGTATATGTCACCTCTGTCAGATTTGAGGGAGCGAATTGTCTGGATAAAAAGTGCGATTGTGATATAAGAAAGCAATTTCTTGGATTAAACGGAGGACTCACTGTTGGCTAAACCATTTGAATCTTATTGTTATTCAGATGCAATAAAAATGTGTTGTCTGTGTGAAAAAAATGCTTTCTGCACTTTTTCCCCTGTTACTGTGCACTTATTTCTGAGATATATGTACAGTATGACACTCTTGTCAGTCTTTTATAGGATGTGGGTCATAAATTTTAAGATTTCACAACATAATTCTTTAAGAGGCTTGTAATAGTTGTTGCTCACACAGTTTCATGAATCAAACACTAAAGCTCACTCTCATGTCAGGATTGTACAGTGTTTTGTTGTCTTTGGCAAAGAAAGTAAGTTGCCTTTTGTTCCTGTGCAGAGTTCATGTTTTCACTTTCCCTATAATTTATTGAAACATAAGACTTCCCCATTCATTCTTGCATTTCGAGTGTTTTTCTTAGCACTCTAAATGTGAAATACAAATGTACTATTTTATAGTGCTGCATCCAACATGAACGTCTTTTCTCCCTGCGTATCTCTGAAACACCTGCCTACACATAAATCCAGTCTACTCAGTTTTATCTGATTCATTATATTTTTCATCAATTTCCACTGCCAGAACTGCTAGAGGTATCCTCGTTGAAGGATCATGACAGGACAGCCTCCTGACATGGTGATTATATTTATCCAGCAGGTGGCGTTATTGTGTTAAAGACAGTTTCTGCTGTCTGCGCTGTCATGCACCGACAAAGATGATACACGAAACAAGATGGTTCACCCTTCCTTTCCGACCTTCAGATGTGTTGAAATCCAGTGTTCAACCGGACTTGGTATTCAGTCCCCTTCCTCAAAATACGGCTCATAATCTGAAGTGCAAATAAAGGGTCATAGAATCAGTTATTTCAAAACTATTTGTTTTATTGATGTTGCTTATGATAGTCAACGATGCGTGTATGGAAGTACAAACCTAAATAAAATTGGTGCTTTCGCATGAGTTTGGTTAGTTGTGTAAACTTTTTCGAAAAATTGGAGTGTAACAAACAGATAATCGTTGGAGTGAAATTAAATAGTGAGGCGGAGTGTGCGTAACGGGATTGAGGAGAAGGCGGAAGTACGTAGCGGGAACTCTCTTGGTCCGTGTGAGCGTCAGCCTCACCGCCTGAAACTCCTTGTTCTAGGAGACGCAAGGAGGCCGCCCTGACAACAGAGCCACCCTCCCATCCCCTCTCCGTCTTCAGCACGATCCGTTAATAAAAGCACAGCCCTTTTGTTTTCCTCCTAGCTGACCTTTCAGACTCCCCCCGTCTTTATTTAACCCCACCGTACATACTTCACCATGGCGGCAAGTGCGAAGCGAAAACAGGAGGAGAAACACCTGAAGATGCTGAGAGAAATGACGAGTTTGCCTCCCAATAGAAAGTGCTTTGACTGCGACCAGCGCGGCCCGACCTACGCCAACATGACGGTGGGCTCCTTCGTGTGCACCTCCTGCTCTGGCATTCTGTGAGTATTGAGTTTCGGAGTGACCTTAGCTTTAGACATGGCGCACACGATGAAATGTTGCAGTCTGCCTCGGCTACACGGGTCAAAGCTGAGCCCGTTAGCCGCCTAGCTAACGTTAGACAGAACAGCAGCGGTGTTGCAGAGTTTGGCTGCTTTGACATTGTCTATGCGGTGTTGGGCGGGGTGCAGAGAGGTGTCAGTACTCCGCAGGGCTAACTTTAGCTTCCAGGGTTAGTCAGCCCAGTGAACTTATCTGACACTTACAAGCTAGGTTTGCCGATAAGCTACCAGCCCGCTGCGGTGCTACCAGTTGCTGGGGGGCGATACGAAGCTACGCCTCACATCTGATCCACTTCACATGGTCGAGGATCCTCCCCACACTGCTGCTGTTGTCAAGACCTCTTGACTCCAGACTGAGCCAAGACCTCCAGGCCACGACTTTAAGGGAACAGAGACCGAGTCAAGACCAAGACAAGGGGACAGAGGCCGACTCATAGTGAAGACTTTCAGGGATGAAGACCAGATCATCCCAAAACCAACACTTACAGGGACAAATACTGAGTCAAGACCAAGACCATTGGGCAGAGACCGAGTCAAGATGACGACTGTCAGGGACCAAGACCAGAGTATCATTAGACAGGAGGACATTAGGGGGGTGAGACGGAGTCAAGACTTGAGTAAACCCTAACCCTAAAAAATGTGGTCTCAAGAACAAGAGGACTTTTATGTACTACAACAAAAACCACACAAAGACATACGTGTGCACGTGTTTTATTGTACTGTAGTGTGTGACTTACATGTATGGGTTCATGCTCGACAGGATTGTGGTTTCAAAAAAATCTTTTGGTTGCAAGTAGACATCTGAGTGAAGATGCATACACAATTTTTAGCATGAGTGTTATGTCTATTTTGTGTGATTTATGTTACACCTTTCTAAAAGGGATACATGCATTGTAAACTTGATCACCAATATGTGACAAAGCTTTTTAGTCTAAAATACAACATCCATCTTTTGTATCACTTTATCCTGTTCAGGGTCACGTGTCCAATCTGAGGTAACTATGGTTGAAGAAAGGCTACATCCTAGAGAGGTCACCAGTACATGACAGGACAAACAGACATTCACATTTATGCTATTGGAAAGTTTAGGGTCACCTGTTAAACTCGGGCACATGTTCTTGGGCTGTTGGTGGAAACTGCAGTATCTTGAGGAAATCCATACACACAGAGAGAACAGGCAAGCTCCGCACAGATGAAGTGCTGCAGCAAAATCAGTGGCTCCAAACATGACACAGCACAGACTGTTGTGTGTGTGTGTGTATATATATATATATATATATATATATATATATATATATATGTATATGTATATATAGTCTATCTTTTACATTTTTTTAAATTTTTATTTCAAACATAAACGAAAACAATAAGGATAAGTGCAATGAAAATGATAACATGCTTGATAAGGAGTAGGAAGCATCATAACCTTATTAAATCCGTCCCCTCTCCTCTCATTCTGTCTTGATTTTGTTTCTTTCAACCAGTCACACTCACAAACTTTCAGAAGTTGAAATAACCACAAAGTACAGAAATCAATCAGTGAGTAAGCAAAAAAACTAAACTAAAAAAAAAAAAAAAAACATTGCTTTTACCTCATCACTTCTCAAAATGCCACCTTCTTTATTAGTATAATCATTATAAATAAATGTATCATCACTTGTGGGAACTGCCCTCAGGCTGCAGGCCTGTTCTTTGGACTTGGTGAAGATGGTGACTGTTACTTGTGAAAAATTAGCATAGTTATTTCTGGGGACTCAAAGTGTAATCGATAACTTCTTATTTGACTGTGTGAATACATTTATACACCGAAAGAGCAAGTATGGATGAAGAAGTCCATAATTTACGTGTCACAGGCAAAATCCTCGCACCTGATTGGTCAGTATATCAAGTGCTGGAAAGCGTTTGTTGTATTTGTTAAACAATTTAATTTGACCATTTATTACTTGAACGTTGCAGCAAAATTGTCTTTGTAGTTCTACAGAAATACTCAGGTTTATTCTGTCGAAAAGAAAACATCTTCAGGGTTGAACTGTGCTGTGTTGTCACTGAGCCAAAGCAAACACACGGCACTTGCCTCTGAGACGCCGTTGCTAATTCCGCTTTTTAAAGTGCTGTATTCACACATCTGATCATTAACATTTGAAATAACAATTCTCTTATTTTTTTTAAAACCAGTTCTACATGAAATTAATTACAATGGTTTTTTAAGGTGCGGGCAAATGTGATGGAAAATATCTTGACATACACGTGCATCTCAAAACGGCAGCATGATGAAAACTAGCAAAAGTAGAAATGTTTCAGTCATGGATTTTTTTTTTTTTTTTGATGTACCAGTTTGTAAATTATTTTGAGGTATACCCAAATAATATGATACTGCCGACCTTTCAATCATCAGTTGTATTGAGGCTCACCATCTGTTCAGAAGTATTAATACTGCTGTCGTCAAGACATTGGCAGCTCTATCAGCCAGACCTCCCCTTGACGAGCATCTGACTAAGTTCTAACTACAAACTCCCACGTGTCTGCGGTTCAACCTTCTTGGAGAGCTTAAAAAACCTGTGCACTTCATTGATAGCCTGCATGTCGCTGTGGGTTGTGACTTTAGATAGCAATCGCCTGACTTAAAACCTTGCTGTGCAGTTGTGTAACCAAGCATCTGCAGCTTGGGATTTGGGATTAGTGAAGCACTCCATTTCTTCTTTTTCAGCTGCAGATATTCTACCTCAATGCTGCTGCCAAATTTTGCATGTCAAGGAACAGCCTTGTTATGTGGCTGCGCATGACGTTAACAGCTCTGAGAGAGAAACGTGACCCATCACCAGCAGTCTTTGAAAGTTTCTGGTGTATTGCATAATGACACACAACATGGATCAAATGTTCGCCTTTGTGAAATATCTTGCATTATGCTGCAGTAATCTGCACATAATCACTCTCCTATGTCGGCTTTCCACGACTTTTTCTATAGACATTTGCATTAAATCACTTAAAAAGCACTGATTCTACAAGAGCTTCACACACATTAATACACGTATGTTCCCAGAAAATGGTTACAAACACGTCAAATGATACATGCATCCAGTGCAAGCATGAGAATTTGCTTTTATCACAAGTATTTACCGTAGTGGTGACTTCAGGAAATTCAGTTGGCACTGGACAGCAGTAACGCAAACAGGTGGTCCATCCATCCATCCATCCATCCATCCATCCATCCATCCCATTCTGGCCTGCAGTTGTGCTTTTTATGGTTTTATTGAAATCGTTGTTTCCACATTGTTATTGTTGCTCAATTTGAAGAATTCACTGAAAAAAAAGAAAATAAATGTCTTATCAATTTTAAGTTCATCACCTTCTTTTTTTTTTCCCTTTTACCTCAGATTTTTTGCTTAGTTGACCAGGCTTTTGACCTTAATCTCTCCAAAGTGTTTTATCTGTCCCCTCGTTGAACGCGAAGGTTGTGTACTGTTGCACTACAAAGCATGAGATTAATTGCGTGCTTGCTGATGGGCAAAGTTTGCCCTCCATTTCCCCTCATCAGTGTGTCTGTGGGGACTATGCCCTGTGTTTTCCATGTGCCTGCCCTCTAGTATTAAAGCCTGTAATATCAGTTGATTGGTGGTTTTTTTATGGCTTAATAACACAATCCACAGTGCCGTGCCTTTTGCTTCCTTGCTTTCGATTGAAGTAAATTTTGTTAGGGTAGAAATGCAACTTTCTCATGAGAAGTGTGGGAGTTGGAAAAGATTGATGTCTGTCTGTTACATGCAGGAAGCCCGGTGTGATTGTAGGTTCAGGAAGCGGTGTGGCCCCACATTGCTGCTTCATCAGCACCATGTGATGTTGTATGTGTGCAACAGGAAGTTTCAGAAGTCGCTGTCTGTCTTGTGCTCCTTCGAATGTGGTGGGAAAGGCAATGCTACTGTGAGAATGAATTTACACAGCACACAAATATATTTTCAGATATATTCCTTTTTTTTATGACAGTTGTTTGCCCAGTCCTCCTTTTTATTTGCAGTTTTTGGGATCATGGTTCACCCTGTGTGGTGATATCAAGTGCACAAGTAGCTACCTCTGAACACCTAACAATCCGCACACACCACACACACACACACACACACACACGCACACACACACCCTGAGATAGTTGTGGTTGTTTAATGGGTGGAGTTGGAATCTGCTATGTAAACACATTCCGTATAAAGGAGGAGGCCTTCCCAGGAGAAACGCCACTCACAATGTCTGTTTCTGGAGAATTGCACGTTGCAGGAAGTCACCCCACTTGGCCTGTGTGTTCCTGAGTAAGCAGGGCAGCTACTCTGACTCGACCCAATCAGAGGTGACGATCTGTCACAAGTAGCCAATCTCCTGGATAATTTAAATCAGTGCCGAGCCAGTAGCACATGTGCCTTTAAACTTTAAACAGTTAAGCCTTTCCTGTGCCTCCAGCTCCTTGAAAAGGTGCTTTATCTATGAAACACTGAAGTAACTAATTAACAGTGTACCTTGGAATGTAGCAAGGCTGGAAATGATTAAGACATTTTCTGAGATAAACCTTGCTTAATAATATAACTCTAATCAAGCAATAAAGATATCCTCTTTGTGGTGATCCAAAGCAACAAAGTGGAGCCTTTTGCATGGCTTCTCCTGCCCTGTGAGGGTTATTGTTGCCAGTTTCCTTCAGCCCGGAGCGGTTACAGTATGCTAATGAGCTGACTCTTCCCTGGCTGAGCTGCTCTCATACAGTAACTACAAGGTCATAATTATTTTACCGTGCAATATGCGATGCTGTTTTCTGATAACGTTATGCCATTTGTGAGAAGTAATGAGAAAATCAGTGGACTTTGATTAAACAAATAATCTGCCCTTTGCAAACATTGGCCACGCGTACAAAATTGATAAATGGAGGTCGAAGTGACTGTATGTAATTAAAAAAATGCTTCTGCAGTTGAAATTCTACAAATAATGAGCCTATGGTTGCTTAATACTGTTAAATGAAAGGTTGTTGGACTGTAGGGCTTTAACATTTTGTAGTCATACTCTGTACCAGAAAAGATTATTAAAACATAAATAACCTCAGTTAAATTGAAAACAAAAAGGAACTACCAAAAACCAAATAAGATATGTATAACCACACTCGTATCTCGTTATGAGATAACTAGGCATGCTACCATCGGCATGAGGAACTTTCTCTCTGTACCTGACCTAGTTTCTTCTTCATGGGACTGGGATCTCATCACTTACGTCCCCCAAGGCACAGAAAACACATTATTACTCAAATATAGAGAGTCGGTCACACATAGCCTACTGCTGACTGTTGCGTGTTTCTTTCAGAAAGTTAAATTATGCAATGATGGCCACTTTCAGAGTCCCACAGTTATTTTTTTTTTTTTTTTGATAAAAAAAGAGGAACCAAAGCCAAACTGTTCAAACACCCGATATCGAGTGTTTAACCTTTTTTTTTTTTTTGTTGAGTTACAATCTTACAGTTTAAACCACATTTAGGGGAACCATCTGTAACATAGACGTTCTTAGCGTTCTTACATTATAAGTCTTGTGTTGCTGAGTGGGAACTGAGAGCTTTTTGGCTACTCACATGCTTCATTTGTGTGCTAAATTGTTTGCTCATCTGAATTAACCTGTTACTCCTGTTGTATGAAGCAGTTTGAAGAACAGTCAGCTGATTGGTTGATGTTTAAAGAATAAGCATAACTGCACTCATGGTACAAGGTAACGGCGGTGAATTATTTAGCAACCTTGTCTAGTATTTCACCGCCTTTAGGATCACACGCTTCTTTGTGTAGAACATTGTAATTGTGACACTAGATCCTGTTTCCTAAGGAGTTGCCATGACCACCGTACCAAACAACTTTAATAAAGTCCTAATCTGAAATGTGAGGATTAATTAAACATTGATGCACAAGTTGTCTGGTAAACCTTTTTTTTTCCCCTCAAATTTGTTAATATATCATGTGTTAAACAGCCAGGCGTGTATGGAAACGGAGAGCCTGTGGACTGCATATCAGTGCTGGTTCACAGAATTTCACAAGCCCTTGCACTGTGTCCTGGGATGTTCATCTTTGCTTGTTTTTCGTGTCAAAATGCTTCTTTGATGCCATGAGATGAATAAATTCAATGGAGAGGCTGGTTTAGGAAGATGGCTCCGTTTCTGTTCAGTTTCTCAAAAAACTGGATGGATTAGTAACACTGGAGGGAAGTCAAAGTTTGAGCAAATTGAGTTGGGCTTTCTATTTAGAACAGTGTAAAAATTATCATATCTGAACGCAATTATACTGAAATCTTGGCAAAGAAGATGTTGCATTTTTTTCTCCTCAGTTCAGTGAATAAAGTGAGTTAGTCTCCTTGATTCCTGGTTAAAAACACTGTTCTGAGACAGAGTTTAGTGACAAACACAAAAACACTTACAGATCTAATCCTTTTCTTTTCTTAGTTGTTCAGCAGTTACTGTCACGCCACAGGTAAAACCCTCCGCTCGCATGCTTGACAATGTCTGGTCACCTTTATAAGATTAACAGGTTGGTGTCCTTGCAGCATTACTTCACTTCAGTGTACAAGTGCGCACGGGAACAAACGCTCTACAGATTTGGGGCTCGCCAATAAAATCTTAATAACCAAGCTGTTATGTTTTAGTCACCAGGCACTTTTAATTTGGGCCATTTTTGACACGAGCTGTGACCCTCTCAGGAAAATGAGCAAGGCTGGTGTGGACTAATGTGTGCTGCTCCATAATAGAAGTTTCTATATTAAGGGGCCATAGTTCATTTTTACTGTAATGACGAGCTCAGCTCAGTCAGCGCCACATCAGAGTCCTGCCTACTGCCTTTGTTTTACTCTTCTCCTATTCTCTTCCTCTCAACATGTCTCTCTCTGTCATTATTGTTGCCTGTCATTTTTTTTCTTTAATTCTGTATTCCTGTTCTCAGTTTCACACATAAGCAGCTATTCAGCCTGGAGCTAATTAGAGGGCTCTGCCCAAACTGGTGCGCTTGCCAGTGTATCCTGATGCTGTTTTATATCAAGGGTGCCATTTACAGAAATGATGCATCCCCCCTGTGGTTTATGCTTCCCCCTGCATATTTTATCATTGGGGGGTGGGCATGAATGTCCTCACAGTGATTAAAGCTACTTACCAGCAGGGCTAAAGTCGTGAATGTTTTGTATTGTAAGCCTCACCTCTTTCGCATTGTCAATAAAACTCTCAAAGGATTAACTCGGGTAGCAAGCAGTTTTCTGAGATCAACTCTTACATGTTGGCTGAATATTGAATTTCCTCCATTTTCTCTGAGATATCATCAGTGGATGAATCATAACAAGTCAATGACTTTTGTTTATTGGTACTGGAAAAGGTAAATCTATACTTAGGCTCAGTAGCTGGTACATCTGTCGCATTTATTACTGTTACAGTCAACATTCTTACAGAGGGGGAATCCTTGAATTATTGTAGCATAGCTGCGCACAGAACAAAACAGAATAGACAGACATTAAAATATCAATACAGCATAGTAAAGCTGAGTATTTTAAATGCTTCTTACACCATATGCAGAGCTCAGTGAGGCGGTGACTGGCGGCAGCAGAGAAGAGTGAAATTAAAAGAAAAACACAACCAACACTGTTTACAACAGGGAGGTAAAGAGTATTATTATGAAAAGAATGAAGGGTCTCCTGTGACTCTTTACTGCACTTTAGTGGCATGAGTCTGTTGCTTAAGGTGCTCCTGCTGTTGACCGGGACATCATGGAGGAGGTGAGAGTCTTTGCTCAAAATAGACCTCAGTTTGGACCGGATCCTCCTCTCTGAGACCACCTGCACACAGTCCTTCTCCGTCCCACACCACGTCACTGGCCTTTCTGATGACTTGTGTATGTCTGTAGTCTCTTCGTGTTAAATTGACTACTGTTTTCTCTCCCATCTACAGCCGAGGACTGAATCCCCCCCACAGAGTCAAGTCAATCTCCATGACAACCTTCACGCAACAGGAAATCGAGTTCCTACAAAAACATGGCAATGAGGTATGAATGGCTCCTGTCTCGCTTTTTACTTGCCAAGGATGCAAGATCGCAGCTTTAAGGTTTTTCACTGTTGCATCAACAATACCAACACTGATGGACACCACTGACTGAGTACAAAATGACAGGCATACATGTGATGAATAAAACCCAACAGTGGAGATAAATAGTCTCTCTGTAGTTGCAAAACTGCACGGCCAGACAAAGCAGTCCACCGTTATCAGTTCAATCTTTTCAATGCTCAAGGTTTATTAGTCATCGTATGTGGCAGGATAAATTTTGTGTATAAAATACCAGGGTGCCCTTGTCATCAATTGTAAACGTAGTAGGCAGACTCTAAATCCCAAATGGGAATCCAATCATTAAAGACAACTTCAGTAATCAGTTTCATGACTATTAGAAGAAGCTGTGTTGCAGGCATGTGACATTACATGTAAACCGTAATTAGGATCACACAGCAAAGCTGCGATGCTACGACATGTCCAATTTTATGGTTACTACGGCAACTGCTGCATCAATGGATGCTGTTCTTTCAGTCTGTTGAAGTGAAGTGGCTAAACAATCTTGATGGGTCTCAAACCTGTCAAGGCCAGAAATGCCATTAAATGAAAACTTCAGGCTGAAAAAATGTAGGCAACCCTACAGTATGCAGAAACCATGACATTACGATTTTTGCATTATATATGATTTTCATGCTCATCAAATATTGATAAATGTAAGAAATGGCTTCTATTATACTCTGATATCATTGCAATTTTAGGGAGAAACACTTCAAAATCAGTAAAATACAAAAAGGAATAACTGAACAAATTAATTGTATTTATATGGTTCAGGGCAAGTCTCGGTGAAGCTCTCACCCAGTCATCATAGTGAAATAAAATAGCTTTGCACATTTGTAGTGCTTAACGATGCCAAAGTGCATCATCCTTCAAGAGACATTTCTGGTAAACAGAGTTTGAAATAGAGCAATGCCACCTGGGATGTATAACCTATTAAAAGCTGTGGCAGAGGAGACAGACACGCAGGACACTCAAGGTTGAAGCTGAGGCTTACATCTTTCAAGGCTGCTGTATAAATACTGTCTTCAAGTTGCTTCTTTTCTTCTCGACCTCTTGACACAGGAAAACACTGATCCAATTTCAAAATTCAGCTGGTTGTAGAATAGTGAATCCGCACAAATAAATAATAAATTGACAAGCTTTCCCTTGTCTCTTTCACATTCACTTTTCTTCCCTTTTTTTGTTATCTTGCGTGCATTCTTCATGTATTTCATATCTTCAGTCTTCATTCGGTCTTTACCTTGTCAGTTGACCACACATAGCTTGTGGGTATAATGCCAACAAACTCCACAGGTCTGCCTTAACATTTGAGTTGCCAGTTACAGGTTGCTGTTTTTTCAATGCAGTTATGTAATTGTCCAGCCTGACATTGTGATTGCGTTTAAATTAATTATGCATCACTAACTGGGGAAACATTAAAATGGCATAATGTGAGAATGCTATGCTTTTACTGATTCAGCCTTCTGCATGTGGTGCCTGAATAAAAATGTATTTGACACCTCATAAAGAAATGATGAGCCATTCTAATTCAAGCAAATGTCCTTATTCTGTGCAATGCAGCACTGTATACTCTGTCCATACATGCAATCTCTGTAAATCTCCCTTGACAAGGTGAGAAAATTGAGAGTGAATTAACATCAAGCGACTACATTGGCCTTGGTTATTCAAACAGAAGCCCAATGCAAATATGTATTTTGACCAAATATGGTAAAATTGTCTTCCCGGCAGCACAACCTACCTTCAAATGGTGACATTTTCAAAACACTTCAATGTTTGTTTAATCTGTGTTTGACCGCTCATTTTCCTATTTCTCTATTAGTTTGGATGATAAATTCAGTGGTCAAACATGAAGATTGGTATGTCATGCAAAGCAGAACATCCTGCACAAGTTTTTGTCTAAACTGACTTGAATTACTCTGTTTCAGGTTTGTAAACAGATTTGGCTTGGTCTGTACGATGACAGAACCTCGTCAGTACCAGACTTCAGAGAACCACAGAAAGTTAAAGAGTTCCTGCAAGAAAAATATGAGAAGAAGCGATGGTAAGTCTGTTTTACAAGCCAGCTGTGTAAAGACCAGAACAATCCTCTGGCAGTGTGCACTGCACCAACACACAGCTTGTCTTTTGTGTTTTCCTTGTCTTTGGTCTGGAATTTCTCACAGGCAGCTCAAAGCAATCAGCCCTGAGTACGCCGACAAATACCCTTTTTTAATGTAGGTCATCAGAGTCAAACCACTTTTTGTGTTACATGTGTTGCTCCACCATCGTATAGATTTCATTTACCTCAATATGGGTCAGTTTCTGCCTGGTTGGTAGACAAAGGCTTAAAAAAGTGCAAAAAGTGTTTAAAAAAATAATGTTAACATAAGTTTTGTGAATATAATTTTTTTTTTAGTGTTGGATATACTGAGATGTATGTAGACCTTGTGTTTCTCTCTCTGTCATTTTCTTCATGTGCTCATTCTGGCCAAAATGAGAGCAATGAGTGGAACATGTCTCAACTTGCCATTTGTTCTGCGGACAGGAATTCTTGTTGTAGAGAGTGCAGGAAATCTGTATTCAAGTGCATTTCCTATTACATGTTCTAAATACTATCATTTACAAATAAGTACTGTTTACTCATGGAGAAGTACAAAGAACCATTCAAAGTATTAATTAACTTTTAACCACATTTAATGATGTTCTCAGTTTCTTTCATTTGATTCCGTTTACGTCTGCATAATATCTTCATTCAACACACATTTCTCAGGAAACCAAACTGAAAATTCCATTATGGTGAGCAAGTGTGAAACTGAAAACAGGGTTGTTGGCTGCAAGATTGCAGATCAAAAGGTTAACTATTAATCCAGACTGTGGGCGTGCTCAGTCGAACTCCATTATTGAAGCAGCAAAGTAGAACACGTTTTACTTGAATATGGGTAAAAGTACATACTTGGCAAAAAAATGCCCAAAAAACACTTACCGAGCAATATTTTGTATACATTTAGTTGTTAGATTATTGAACATTTAGTTGGTGAATATTATTGATTTCTCTCAGATTTTTTACTGGCGACTAATGGAATGTTGCCTTGTTAACCTCTTTGGCTTCATGGTGTGTTTGTCTTCCTGTTTTTCTGGCTGATATATTCTATTTTGGAGAACCACGTTGCATTTTTTCCTAATGTGTCATATATATGATGTGAAACACTTGAAGGTACGTCCCTCCTGAGCAGGCCAAGGTCGTGGCATCGGTCCATGCTTCCATTTCTGGCTCCTCAAACAGCAGCACCAGCAGCACCCCCGAGGTCAGACCCCTCAAATCTCTCCTGGGGGAGTCGGCCCCCTCTCTACACCTGAACAAGAGCACCCCGCCCAATCAGGTGAGACACTTATAGGCTGAGACATAACCACATACAGGGGTCAATAAGGACATACTTTATTTAATTTGTTGCACGATTGTGGAATCCTTCAAGAACACCTCACCATGTAAAATATTTTTTTGTTTTTGTCAAATCTAATAACCAGCTAACAAACACTGACTTGTCAAAGTTGACCAACAGTGGTTGTGTCATCCTTGTATTAATGTTGATGTGTATATCCATTATAGTTTGAGTCATGACAAGTCACTGCTTGAAAACAAGCACATGTTACAAGTTTTTGACTCGGTGTCAGTGACTTTGTCACTGAATCAGGTATAAAACTGCAAAGCTCGCTTGAGACATGTTTACAGTTTACTTAATGTGAAATAAAACACTTGCTACTGTGAATAATAAAGTTAAATTATATTTTAGTAGCATTATGAAAGCGTCTTATAATTATGATTCACAATTTTCAGTGAGATTGAGTTATAGGTTACACGTTTGGACACAATGTTTTCACATAAAGTTTATATACTTTTTTAAATCAAGATTGTGCTCCTTGTTGAACACATGCCTTCGTGCATGTGAACCAGTGGCTGCCTGCTCCTTTATAAATCCATGTCCTGTCTCCACCAGTCTCCTGTGGTGAGCCGCGGACAAGCCCACCAGCAGCAGTTCCAGCAGCAGAAGTTTGACCTCCTCAGTGACTTGGGTGGAGACATCTTCGCTGCCCCACCCAACATAAACGCAGGATCCAGCTCCAGTTTTGCTAACTTTGCACATTTCAACAGCCACACAAGTAAGAAACAGACAAATACCTGGGTTGATTGTTTGATGAAAGCATTGAGAAGCTGCATGTTTGAGTCGGATACATGTATACAGTTTGAACATTGTGGAGGGACGGTCATTCTGGAGCCAATCACAGCTGCTGAAGAACAGTAAATATGATAAACTACCAATGGCAAAAATCTAGAGAAACATAGCTCAAAGGAAATTCAGTAGGTCAGTCCTCTCTTCAAGGTGTAAGGAGTTTCTAGTGTGGATCTGATGCCATTGAATAGTTTGCTGCAGAGGACTGAAGTGGTTTTGATCCATGTCCAGTTTATGGTTCAAATCATCTCAGTTGTCAGTGATTGATGCAACAATTTAACTTGCTTAATTCGTATTGTGGCTCAAATTGACACCATATTGGACAGATAAAAGGAAATAAAGAGTTGCAACAAAAGCATAGCAGGAAAAAAACACCACAGAGAACACTTTCAGATGAGCCCGAATGAAATGTTTGTTTTCAAGGCAGACCTAAAGTAAACTGAAATTAGCATCCTGAAGAGCCATTTTACTAACCGCATCAGGGATCTGGAACAGGAACAGCTGGCTTGTTGACCTAATCGCTGACGTATTCATACATCCACTATGGTCTGTTTACGTGCATCAGGCCAACTTTCTGTGAATCATATTGCTAATGCGTTGCGTCCTGGACTATTATGAGGATTGTGATGAGTCCTTTCAGATTGATTGTTGGCTTTATTAATTGGCACTGAAGTACAGTAGCAGAGGATGGAGGCAGAGACTTGCACAGTACTAAACAGTTCTTATAGATTTAGGAGGATGTTTGCTGCGAAGAGCGGGACCCGTTAGCACAAGAATTAAAACAAACCTTGACCAGTCCATGAATGAGCGGAATCCCAGCGGAGTCATAAAAACATTGCTGTTGTGCAGATGGTGTTAAACTTTGTTCAGAACAGTTAAAGAAATGCCAAGAATTGTTCTTGAGATTATTTAGATTTAAAAAAATTATTCATATTACAAGTCAGAATTAGAAATGTGATGTGTTTTATTAAAAGCGTATGAAATGGGACAGATGTCACACAGTGAATAAACTCAAAAGCAAACAAAACAGACATGTATCGCTCTCTGTAGATACAACCTGACTGATTGATGCCTTCTGGAGATGATACACAATTTTTTGCAGAGTCAGCAACCAGGTCCTCCTATACGGCAGAACATGTCCATATTATAAAAACGTATCGGACACCCAGACACATCTCCATGGTTACTAATGTCTGCAACATTGCTCTATTAGTGTTTGCTTCCCTTGGAGGATAATGTCTTCTCATTTCCCCCATAAACAGCCATCAAGACTGTCTATTAAAGCAGCAGCTAAAGTGGCATCCACACATCTCCACATAGCAAGCATTACCACAGATGTGCACTATAAGATTAATGAAGTGTGTATCCTGAAACACACACACACACACACACATCCAGTTTTAAACTACTTTCAACTCAGAGTCCAGACGGTCTCTCATTGGAAGGGTGAATGTTCAACTATTGTCTAAATATGCTACGCATTCCATTCAGTTGCACCACTGTGTGATTATCCTTCATATTTTATAAACATTCCATGATATTTCTTTAAAATCACCCATGTGTTTTTGTGTACATAAATCCATTCATTCAATTCATTGTTTCCACCTTTTATTTTTTTCTCCTTTGTGTTTGTGTGTGTGTGTGTGTTTGTGTGTGTTAATGTTCATCCGTCCGTCTGAACCTCATCCCAACAACACCTCCAGTGGCACAGAGTGCCAATGCAGACGCAGGCTTTGCTAATTTTGATGCATTCGGAAGCACTTCTGGGTCGACAGGTGGTTTCCCTTCAGCACCCCAAGCCCCATTTCAACCCTCAAACACAGGTAGAACAAGTTCTTTTTCCTGGACTAATCCAACTCACTAACCTCAAGAAAATGGGTTTTACACACACGGTCAAACTTTGATATTTGCTCTATATGACATTCTTTTTTTATTTTTATTTTTTTTTTTATCCGTTTTGTAATCACACGTTGAGCAGAACCTCAACATTAGATCACACTCTGGATGTAAAACTTGGTTTTCACACACAACTCAATATATTGTCTTTGACTGTATTTGAACACATGATGTTGATGTAATGTTTACACGGCATGTGCCTCAAGCACAGAAGAAAAACAAGCTTTTAACAATGTTTGTGTCAGCATTAACCTAAAGCTTGGCTTGTAACTGTATTGGTATTGACTTTGAAGGCTTGGTTTGACCACTTTAACCAGTTTGATTTGCACGGCTGCTTGACATTTTAACCCAGCTTAAAGACCTCTTGTGGATTCAAAACACCTGGTAGAACAGTAACAGCTTACATACTGTAGATAAGGTGGTTCACATACCAGCTCCTTCTAGCTCGAGGAAACGGTAACGCACCACAGTGCCCTCTGTTGGAGGAGTGCACGTTGACTTTTTCCCATGTGGAGCTGCACCATGATCTCTTTAGTATGACTATTGCTTAATGGATAAACTCCCCTCTCTCTGGCGTGGCTTAGCGAGATAATCCTTTTCTCACAGACACTGATTCACTGCGATCTGGCTTCAGCTGTCAAATCTGTCTCATGTCCTTTTCGTCTGTTCCACTTCAGCACCACTTGATTTGCTTTGATGTAACGCTTTAATTTTTCACCCCTGGTTCAGCTGACATATTTTCTTTTTGTTTTTTTTCTCCGCCATCTTGCATTTCGCATTGCCCCATTTCTACCTCCCTCTTTTATTTTTTTTTCCTTTTACTTTTGGCTGCCAGCTTTCACTGTGCTCTCATCCAGCCGCAGTATGGGTGAGTTTGCCACTGCTCTGCCTCTCCGGGGTGCGCACAGTAAGTCTCTCTTTGGACTTGCCCTCATAACAGCTTTCACCCTCTCCATCTTCTGTAATGTGTCGTCATTTCAGTCCTCTCGCTTTCTGTAGCGTGTGTCTGTGTAGCGCTTCGTGTCCTACTTGCCTCCAACCACAGCTAACCACACTGGTCTCTCTATCTGACTGCTGTAAATTTTGAGATGTGATCCGGGTGAGACTGAAACCAAATTGAAAAAAATTTGCAATGTGAAGTTTGAAAGCGAACACAAATATGGGCTTCGGTTTTCCATGAGTCAAAGTTTTCAATCAATTTATATTGGTATTTAGAAATAAGTGAGTGTTTAATAAGAAATATACATTTATTTTTTATTTTATTCAATTTTTTTAGAGGGGAAAAAGTCAGTCAGCAATAATTAGTATAGATAACAGTTTTAATCTTTTGGAGTGATTGTGACTGGAAGGTTGCTAGTTCAAACTCCTAAAGTGAGAACTTTAGGAGGTGAAACTGAAATATTCCCCTCATCCTCACACTCCTCACCAAAAACAGTATCCTCTTGGACAATGGCCAAACACTCCCTCCTCTTTCGTTTCTCCTATAATCTGTGGTTTAGGTGAACTGTAATGCTCAGTCAGACGAGGAGGAATATTCCTGAAAGCGTAAATAAATGAACTCAATTAAAAATCTCCTGGTGAAACTTAACTCTCAAGCTGAAGGAAGTGTAATTATTGTACAGCAGTATTTATTAATGCGAAAGAAAATTACATCTCCAGGTGTCTTCGGGATGAACTGACGCACAGATCGTCAACAGGACTTTTCTTTTCAGTGTGGTTGAACATCAGAGTCCATCCTTCCCAGTGCTCACTGATCCCTGTGGTTTTGTAGCAGATTAAAAATAGTTCCCATGAAATCATGAAGTTATTTCATCCTGCTAGTGATGCAACTTTATCTTCATCCATTGTAGCTGCCACTTTTATGGATTCCTTATTTTGTTAAATTATAGCTTGTCTATGAAATAGAGGATAGTTTTTGGCTCCTATTCTTGATTTGATGACGACCTTTGCCGCCCCCAGCCTGACCGCATCGCATCCTAACCTTTCCTCCGTGCAGCTTCTTCCCTGTTCATGTTGTGACACAAAACCAATAATCAAGGTCCCCCTCATGACTTTTTAATCTCTCTCTTTCATGCAGGTAGCACCTCAGGGGGACTAGCAAATGCCAATTTTGCAAATTTTGAGAACTTCCCCAAATCGTGTAGTGCTGACTTTGGATCCTTCAGTGCCTCCTCCCAGAGTAACTCCGCAGGAGCTGGCAGAGACGCTGTACAGAGTACTAGCGTTTCTGTCGATAGATACGCAGCCCTGGCTGACCTGGATAACATGTTTAGCTCTGCCATAACAGAGCAAGGTAAACTTCTCCTGCCTAGCCTGTTTCCTAGACGTAATTCAGGGATAGTAGTTCACAGACAACCCAAACGTAATTTTATTAGATTTAAGCCCCTATTAGCTGTCTTTCCTAAGTCAGGGTCAGACATAATCTCTATTTAAACAGGGCTGATTTACATTTTCTAGCCAACATTTGAGCTTCTGCCAGGACTTGGTTGTGTTTGGAGCTGACCTAAGCTGACCTCTGAGACCGAACCAGCCTGCATAAAGACATCAGGCCACTGGACGTGGTGGAAGCTCCTCTTTGCTTAATTGGACTGTTCCGGCACTCGAGCATCTATGAATTGTCCTGGGCTGGTTTCAGTTTATTTTCTTCATATTACAAACTGTATTTCTGTGCTAGAAAATGCAAATTTCCTAATGACTGAACATTTATTCCCCATTATTTTCAGTAGGTTGAATATGGCCTCTTTCTCCGGACCTTTGCTTGTATTTCTTGAAAGTTAGTGCACAATGTTTCCTGTTCCGGTTCCCGTTCTAAATCCAGCTCTGCTGTTATTTGCTTCTGCTTCAGGGGGTAGTATTCCTGGCGGGGTGAGCTCTGCTGCAGCCGGAGCTGCTGGCTTACCTCAGAAGCAGCAGGCGGCGTTGGCAGTGGGGGACCGCTACGCTGCTCTGGCTGAGCTGGACACCGTCTTCAGCTCCTCGGCTCCGGCCACCAGTGTTTACAACACCACCAGCACCTCACAAGGGTGAGACAACGCCTTATACACACACTCTCCAGAGTGAGGTCCCTCCTGTTTTGGGGTTATGATATTTTTAGTCTTTTATTGGTTACATTCTTTATAGATCTAGATCATAAGTTATAAAAAGTCCAACCACAGTATCGGAAAATATTAGAATTTTTTTTTTTTACCTGGAAGCCATTTTCACCACAGTTCATCTTTTTTGAGTGCTTGGAAGTTACTACATGAATTCTGAGAGAATAATTAACCAGTAAAATAGGTTGAAAGCATTCACAACAATTTATTATTTTCACAAAGTGACTTCCACTGGATAGTTTTTGGCCTACAGACTTGCAGAGGTCCCTCGTCCATCACACCGTGTTGCACCGTGTCTTTGATTTTTGGGCTTCTTCCTGCCGACTCTCTTAAACTCACGCCGTCTCTGTGTCGCTGCAGGGTTGTTTTTGGCTCGGAGACCAGGGTGTCAACAGCACAAGCACAGCAGCCCATGCCTGGCATGGCTCAGGGCTTCGGAGGTGAGTAAACCTGCCAGCTGTCTCTGATTACTCGAGGTAGGCTCTCTGCCAGAATGAAAGTTGGTGGTGTGTACTACTTTGTAATTGTGAACAGTTTTTTTGCAGTCTGCGTTTTGTTATTTAAAATATGTAACAGAAGTAACTGTTTTTGGAAGTTCAATCGTTTTTCTACTTGGTGCTTAGGGTAGTTAACAGGAACTGAGCGCGATCAGTCCGCACAATCAGCGATCAAGAGTCTGCAGTAACAAGCAACATGTGATTCACAGACTTGCACATGTTTGCTTCAAACGTTCATGGAAAGCCGTTGACGCCCTCTCTCTCGTGCAGCAGCCCCGTCAACTAATCCATTTGTGGCTGGCGGTGTCGCTCCAGCAGCAGCTCCCACCAACCCATTCCAGTGCAACGGCAGAGCAGCAAGCGTGGCGGCGGCAGCGGCGGCAGCAGGTCTGCTTGTCTTGCATGGTTGTGTGTGTGTATCATAACACCATACCCAGGTAGTGGAGTAGTTCGCTGAAGATCCAGGATGTTAGATTTTCATGCACACCTGAAGCCGTAGCTCTTTGTGACGTTACCTCAGTCGTGAACGTGCCTCAGATCACCCGCAGCAGGTCTAGCTTGTCATGTGAGCAGCGTCTTGGACTCAGGGTTCTGTCTGATTGTTCTTGCCATGCTGGACAGGCTTCATGAGCGCTCTTCACGGGCAGGTGTATCCTCCCATTGTGGGTAGGTTGTCTTGCACTGTGTGTTTTTCCCTTTTTTCCACCGCTTCACTCTGGCAGTGACTAATTTTTTCGAGTCTTATATCTTTCTGGAAAATGTTGGAAAACTATTGCATCGGTAGAGTTCTCTATGATGTAGAAAAAGTTCAACTAAAAGCATTCAGTGAGTTAAGGAAAAGTTGGAATTCAAGAGTCAAGTGTTAAACTCATTACATTAGCAGTGGTTCCCAAACCTTTGTCTCATCGCCAACATTTTCTCTTCCTTGAGCAGAAACATAAACTTCTGGTTTTCTTTCTGAAAGCATTTTTCATATCTTCACTTAAACAGTCTAATGAACTCCTCTATTTTTCAAATTCTTAGTTTCAAATGCTGAATTCAGTGACAGTAAGGGATTGAAAAGTGCTGAGTCGTAAACATTGTTTTCATGACGTCAGGTATCGTTGCTGGATTAAAATGATCATAATGCGTTGTTGTAAGTGACGTGCAGTTTCATCCAAACACAAACTCTTTTTTCCACAGAAAGTCTCTTTCTGTCGGCTCCCTAAGTCTCTCTGATGTGGTTGATTAGAAAAGTAGCATGGTCCAAAGAAATGTGAAAACAGGTCAAACACAAGTTGGAACAGGCATCAGAAGTGTTGTCTCCTCAAACCAGCAGTGAGAAAAGATGGTGTGAAGATCGACTCTAATTCCTGTCTGTTTGGGCTACTTTATGCTCCTTTTAAAAAAAAAAAAAAAAAGCAAACAAAAAACCCTTTTTTTTTCTGATGCGCTCAGAAAAAATAGACATGTCAACTCAAAGCATTGATTTTGAAATATAAGTTATTTACATGCTATCATGTCACGTTTTGCTTGATACAGATGATGTTATTAAAAACATCAGGCTACAATAATCTTCTGTCTTTTCATGGGAATCCAACACAAATAAAAAAAATGTGGCTTTTTGCTCCCAAATTCTGTCAGTTCTAACGTCATATATCCACTTCATTTAATGGATATTGGATGTAGCGTTGCATGTGTGCTCTTTTGCCAGCAGGCTGTCTTACTTGCTGCAGCTTGATTGTAGTTGTTAGAACTGTGTGCTCAGCTGAAATCAGACACTGATGCTAAACTCAAGTGTTTTTGCTTCATGCCTGACTAATTCATTTCTGGTTTTCTTTCTTTTGTTTTGTTTTTTGTTTTTTTTGTTTTTTGTTTTTTACTTTGCATGCATCTCAACTACAAATGCTGAGATTATTTAAGTAAAAGATGACAAACTGTACCACAAGACATGTTGCCTGGGAGTAGACTTCACTTGTTGCACGTCCTTGGGTGTTGATGCCTCCTCCAGTAACTGGTTGCTGTCCTGTTTCACCGTAGCACCGTTTGGAACGGGCTCCATGAGCATGCCAGCTGGATTTGGGAACGCTGCAGCCTACAACCTCCCCACCAGCTTTAGTGGAACATTCCAGCAGCCCTTCCCCGGCCAGGCTCCCTTCCCTCAGCCTCCTGCTTATCCCCAGCAGCCCAACGGTGCGTGTGTGTAGAGGTCCTTTACTTGTCAGTATAGTAATAATAGTCACAAGCACATCTGGATGCATCTGGCAGGGCTGTTGTCACACGAGTGTTATGAAATGTCTTTTCCTGTATCTGTCTCCCAGGTGGAGGATTTGCGTCGTTTGGACAGGCCAAACCGGTCGTGGCTCCGTTCGGACAGACGATGGCGGGACCGATGGTCTCCAGTAACCCTTTCCTGGTCAGTATGGTGACCGTGTTGTTGTCATTTCCAGCACTAAATATCACTTTAACCCAGAAATGTGTGGTCTTTATCACTGAGCCATCCTCTTCTGTGTTAATGCATTTTATTGACTTTTTTTACTTTTTGTAGCTCAGTTGAGTAGACAAACTAAATCTATGTATCAACACGACTACGGTATGTGAATCAAATAAACTCAATAATGACTCTTGGCAGTCAATTTTCAGATCTTCTTTTGTCATAACACTGAATAGTAACAACTTTTTCTCTTGATGTTAAGCTTGTGTACAAGATCATTAACAAATGATTAAAACCTAAGGCGATGGAAGTTTATTTGTGTAGCTCCAGTTGTACACAAGGCAATTCAAAGTGCTTCACAAAGACAAAGAAATACTTAAAAGTACAGGAAAATGTCAGAAACGAAAGTATACATTAAAAACAAAATCTGAAGAGCATTTAAGAGACAAAAGGGAATTAAAAATGACAAAAAAATTTCAAATTAAGCTAGAAAAAAATGCATTTGGAATAGTGTAGTCTGTTCTTTTCCCATATTGGGATTTGGTGTCCCAAATAACCACAAACATTCTGTCCTCTGGTCACACGTCTCGCCGTTCTGAGCACCTTCTCAAACAACGGACTCGCTCGAGTCACCCAGAGCGGAGGAAGCGCTTCAAGTGCATCACATCAAAAATTAATCAAAAATTCATCTCGGAGAGCAGTTTTCAAAGTAAAGTGTAATGTTTATTTGAAAATCTGTGCAAGTAATAATGCTTTAATTCCTGATTTAAAAGAAATGAGTGTGTCAGCGGGACTCAGGTGTTCAAGACGTTTATTCCGGTCAGAACAGAAAGCTGCTGCACCTCGTTTCTTCTGAGTCTCAGAACACTTAGTAAACCTCTTCCTGAGGACCTCCAGGGTCTGCAAGTTCATTCTACTTAAGTACTATGGAATTATTATTTCTGCTCATGCTATACAAACAAAAAATGTTCTAGTAGTTTGTATTACCCATTTATGATCAAATCGTAAATACAGCTGATTTTATAATATATTCTGACATTTTGACATGATTAATAACACAGTTATTAAGATTAAAACTAAATAAGCTTTGGAGACGTCGGTTTATGGGTAATTATTAAAAGATCCACTTTTTTAGTATTGGAATTAGTGTAAAAAATATTTACATTATATTTCAGATTTTTAGTATCTGTAACTGGCTCTGTCTATTTTTCGTTGAACTGTCAGCAAGGCGGCGACTGTCTCTGGCTCCAGTGGAGCATCGATCCAAATAATGGGCCCATGTTGTGTTGATGGTGTTTTCCTTTGTGTCTCCAGGGTGCGGCTCCGCCTGCGCAGTATCCAGCGGGAGGCTCTTCAACAAACCCCTTCTTATAGCGATCCGTCTTGTCAGCTGCATTACAGGGTCAACAACTGGCGCGCTTGCACCTATTGCACTGTTTTGTTTCACACGTAGCTTTAAAAAAAACAAAAAAAACACAATGTTTGTAAGGATTTGTATTTTCTATGGCAGTTTGTCACAAATGGAACAATATGCGAGACAGTCACGCTGACACTGTCTACAGCTACAAAACAAAGTGATGGTGTGTACAGAGGGAGAGGTTGATCCCCTCTTCTCTATTTAACCTGTGAACTGGCCTCTTCTGAGCCACAATGTATAATCAAACTGGCTGAAATGTAAGTTATTGCGTACACTATATCTCATTCATTATGCTGCAATTCTGTACATATTTTTTTTTTCTTTTAGGAAGTTTAGCTTTTTGTGCATATCAGTATTTGTATCTAACACACAAGATTTGTTAAGGCAGAAATGTTGCTTGGAAAAAAAATAAGAAAAAGCTAATGGGTACTGCCACTTACTGTATTTGTAATGAACCAAACTGTTTGTTTGTGCAGGATACTTTGAGGTAAACTGTTCCTACAGGGGAAGATTTTCTGTCGAATGGAGGTGAAAACAGGGGTGAATGCTGCATCAGGGACAGGTGGGGGACGAGCCTCTCTGCCGTCCCCTGTCCTGCTTTCAGAGGCCCAGGTCGCAACACTTTTTGAGTGACTGTCAAAAACTGATGAACTGAAAACCACTTATTGGGTATCAGAGAATTTTAAGTTAATGTGTAAATATATACAGTATATATTAAAATCATTTTAAGTAAGAAGGGATGACCACTGCGTTCATTTATGTGGATGTATGAGAAATTGTGTTTCCTGTAAAACATTTCTTTTTTTTTTTTTTTTTGTTATTTCCAGTTGTTTTTAAGCTGACACAGAATTACAGTAACACACCAGATTGTAGTTTCTGCTCACCAGGAGATCACAGTCTGTCTTCCAAATCAGATGAGTTGTGTTTGTCTGAAGATGTCGCCTTTCCTCTATTTCTCTGTGCTTTCCAGACACTGAACACTCCTCGAAGTAAGAAAACCACAGAGATGACCGAGAAGTAGCTTGAGTAAATGGTAAACTGTGAGGGAGGGAAAAAGGTCACAGTTAAAATGTTTTTTTGGTTTTTTTTAATGTTTAAATTGGCACAAATGCTTCTTCCACAGAGAGGTTTGGGGTCTTACCTGAGGAATGATGGACAGGCCCAGTCCTCCACTGTCAACCACAACAGAAGTGAGAACTGTCTGTAGAGCCAGAGCTCCAAAGTTGTTTACACCAAAGACGAGCGCATATCTCTCCATTGACAGGTCAGCTGCAAGCTGATACCTAGGAGAAGCATCGCTTATTTTCAGCGTCATGAATCATGACCTGACTATAGTTGAAGGCAGGTCACACACACTCAAACCTACAAGTAATATCCAGCGCTACACTTACATGGCGATTGTTATCAGCAGCATGTACAGACACTTGAAGACGACGTAGGCGACGTAGCACACCCAGATGTTGCCGATGAACGTCATGAGGAAGAGTGCGACCGCCCCCAGTCCGGAGAAGCCCCCGAGGGCCAGCTCGCCCCACTGCTCCCACCGCACGTCGGTGAAGCCGATGCCGTAGGCAGTGGCAGCACCTGTGACACATGCTGCGTTAGGGTGACTTCGGTAGAAAACACAGGTAATTAGGCAAGACTTACGCAATTTTTATTAATTCCTTAGTTTTATAGTTTTAGCTCTCGACTGTAAACCTTATCAGCCGGTTCTTACTCAACAGGTTGGATGCAGCCTCCACGCCTCCGTTATAAATGGTGAAATTCTGAGAAGGCTCCACGTGCTCCCACAGTACCTGCATGGGATAAAATAACAGTTTAAGATTTTAGATCTTGTCTTATCTCACATCAAAAGCACAATATGCTTAGTGGTTAAGAACTAACCAGCATTAAGTGGTTCAACATTCAATTTTTTTTTTTTTTTTAAATCAAAGACCATTTTATGTAATCCTCATTTCACTATTCAGATTAGTAGTGAAGTTTGTTATATCTGCTGTAGCAGGACCACTGGCTGTCTCTGCATCATGGTGGAAAATATCAGGAGAAAGCCAAAGATTTTTTGTCTTTAAAGCTCTTCGGATGTGTTGGAAACAGCAAAACTGTTAGGCAAAAGGATTCTCGCAAGTATGTCAAGGGCTATGATGTGAAGGTGAGACAACTGAATTAGATCTTCTCTGGAAACAGCTGTTGTGTTTCCACTCGGCAGTGTCTAGCGCTTCAAGAAAGGAAAAGCATAATTTTCACAATTCACACAACTTCAAAAAAATCTGCTGCTTCTTCTTGCTGCTGAAGAATAAAAACCAAAAGTGCACCTTCAAGATCTTCAGAGATCATGCCTGAATGGGTTGGAGCTGCTGTGGTTGGAAAAAGAAGGGCCTACACATTGTTAAGCAGGCTGTCATGCTGTTGTGAGTGAGGACTGCAGGATGCTGATGCTTTGCGTTGTTTCACCTGGACGTAGTTGACCGTCTGGTTGTAGCCACATGTGGCCAGTGCCCACCACACAGACCAGTACAGGAGCTGCCGGGACGAGTAGCACTCTCTGAAGTCCCTCCACAGCTGGAGGAGAACTTTGCTGCAGGTTTTTGCATTATTGGGGTTTCCCAGCTCCTCAGTGACAGGTCCACTTTCTCTGAGTCCTTTTTCACCGTCTTCCTCTGGTTTTTTTTCGTCCTCTTTCTTTACTTCATCCAGGGATATCTTTGAGATACCTGAGTGTTTTCTTGCTTCTGACATCCCATCACCTTGCTCCTGTGGTGTTTTCTGCTTCTGATGGAAGAACATGCTTCGCTGGGGCATTGGCAGGAAGAGTGAAGTGAAGAGAGCAACGGCAGTAAGAACCATGGTGAGGACGAGGATGTTATTGTAGGACAAGAGGTCAAAGCTGACGAGCAGCTGACCCAGCACGGAGCCCACAGTGTAGCCCAGCAGCTGGATGCTGCGGCTGTAAGAGGTGGCCCTCCGATATCTCTTCAGGTCCACCACACTGTAACGACAGCACGCGCAAAATGTCACACCAGAGGTGCACCATCGAAACCCATCACATCTGACATAACGCTGCATCACCTGTAGATGTAGGAGAAGTAGGCCACCTCGCTGGCTGTGACCACCCCGTAGAAGAACTGCATGACCTGCATGGCCGCCACAGCCGCTGTCCACCGCAGCAGTGCTGTCGTGATGAAGAGCATAACACACTGGAACACCACCACAGGCTTGTAACGCAGCCAGTCGGTCAGCAGGAACACCGGCACCAGCACACACAGGTAGGAGTAGGTCCAGACTGGGAAAATCTCATTGTTAACCTGGTGGGAAAAGAACTGTGCAGTCATTTCATGTCATGTCAAAGTGTTATTGCTTTATTGCAATAAATCATTTGTTTCATGAATGCAAGCAGACTTTTACAAATTGAGAAAAACAATACTGTTTACATGTTTAATGCTTACTGGTACGTATATTGTAAAAACAATAAAAAAAATCTACCCAAGACCTTTCAGTTCGAGCACCAGATGAACATGAATTACTGACATGATGTACACTTTGCTTTCTTACCTCTTCCATGGTCAGATTCTTATCCGGTCCGGTCAGGAATGGGATAAGAAAAGGCTCCAGAGGTTTAACTGTGCTGAAGAATCCATAGATGCACAGCAGAGTAGTTGGATATCTCCAGCTTGACTTCCACCTCTTCACCGCCTCCATGTTGTTGTAGCCTACTTGTTTTGGGTATGTGTGTGTGTGTGTGTGTGTGTGTGTGTGTGTGTGTGTGTGTGTGTGTGTTCCTTGGTGTGTACCTTCCTAGGTCTTGCCTCCCTCCACAGGCTGCCTCAGGGTTGATATTTTGTCAATGAACAACCCGGTCAAAGAGCAGCACAATCTTGGTGACAGTCCAGTGAACAAATCTCTGAGCAGGAATCGTTGCACTGTGCTTCCTTTCTCTTTAAGTTGCAGAAAAAGGTTATGAATCACACCGGTAGCATTTAGCAGCAGGTAGTCATGCTGTTCAGGTTTAGTTTTATTCATATAAACAAATAGAACATCAAAAGTTTTCAGAAACGCTCTGCAGAGATCACTTCTGCGCTGGACTCCTGCGCCTTGTCTTCTACTTCCTCGGGGCGGCGGTGGCAGCTCTTACAGGCTGTGTAGGCCCCTCGAATGAGGAAGAGGAGTGAGATGGCACCGTAATAGCTTCCATATATGATGAACTGCACAAAGAGAGAGGGAAATGTATCACCTTTCACTGTATCCGCTGATCTCCATTACTTCTGCATGCAACAGCGGATAGCAACCACCAGGTGTCACCGCGTACTCATGAAGGTCAACAACAGGCTGCCTGCTGTCTTGATTTGCTGATTTGACCCACATAATCAGTTGAAAATCTCTGGTAACACGTGCATTATGGTCGTACCTGAGTCACAACATCTAGTCCCAATGCAGCTTCATCAACGACAATGAAAGTGATGATTGTCTGCAGCAGGAGGGCCACAAAGGTGTTGATCCCAAACGTCAAGGCGTAACACTCCATGGACAGATTGGAAGCAATCTGAAATCTGTAAACACACAGTGTTAAAAGCAGATCAGAATTGTTTTCTTTTTGTACCTTCACCCATTCAGTCATGTATTCATATGGCTGAGGTGTTATATACTCTCACAAACACAACTCCAACATCTACGCGAATTACAGTGTGACGACACCAGAATCCAGATAACGTTATTTCGTGAGCCCACTTGCCACTTTGTTGCACACAAATTAATCAACAAACGAAAGTAGAGACTCAGCAGCTTATCAGCGCAGAAGAATATACCACCTTCCAGCAAAAGGTGAACTCAAGGCCTATAGTTTCAAAGGGTAAATGCAAAATTCAAAAGAATATTAGTAAGAGAGTAATCACTACGTGATGTGAATAACCTTTCAATTCAGAACAGTTTTTGGAGGAACTTGCAAAGAGGGCTGTTGAGAATATTTGTATGCTGAGGGTGCAATCTGGCTTGGTTCTTTCTTTCTCTTCATGTAAAATCAAACAGACTTAATCATGTAAAAATCAAGACTCTGTGGTACGTCTCGGGTTGTTTTTCCTCTGCTGCAGACTGAATTTGGAGCCACTCAGAAGCCTTAATGACGTTCCACGACGGAGGAGAAGCGTTTTATTACACCAGCCCGAGCTTGAGCACAGTATTGATCGTCGAACAGGATTTAAGACTTTTATTACAAACTTACGTGGTGATGGTGATGAGAAACATGTAGCAGGATTTAAACAGCACGTAGCCAGTGTAGCAGACCCAGATACTGCTGGTGAACGCCATGAGAAACACAGCGCCTGACCCCACTGCTGAAAACAGCCCTAAGGCCAGCTCCCCCCACACCGTCCAGGTCACCTTGATGTAGCCCACAGAGAAGGCTGCGGCGGCGCCTGGCCCATGAAGAAGAAAAATGAAGTAATTAATCTGTTGTTCCAGTGGATATAACCTCCAAGTGTGCCACCGCGTCCCTGTATTTGTAATTTACTGATTCATTCATTAATCCTATCGCTGCAGCTCCTTTCTTCAACGTCGGTAGAGAGGCCTCCAAACAAAACCTTGAGCGTGCGCTTGCCTTTACTGGCCTTCGCAGCACCTTCTTAAAATGATGAATAACTTTAACTCAGCTCCTGGAATTGGCTATCAGCAATAATCAGAGAATCCAATACCTTTTAACTCTATCTTCCGAATGAAACCAATTACTCTTCTTCCCTCTCATGCTGAGCCAAGTTGACCAGAAGCCAACTGCATCATGGTGCTATCCTCTCTCAAAACCAATGTGCATCATCTGTTTACTATGTACAATCAAGCACAGCAGGGTTGTTTTTCCTTCCAATTACAATTTTTACAGGTTTGTGTTTTACATCAAACATTGCAGCTTCTAATGGCATCATTAAATATTTATTTCGCTCAGTATAATGTGGTTTCTGCTGCAATCTGCTCTCCTGTTTTTGATCATTCCTCCATACTACTGTGGGAATATGGAACGCACACAGTTCAAAAGTAGATTTCCATGTTTTGTTGAACCAATTTCTAAGTCTTACCTACAAGTGAGCACGCCGCCTCCACTCCCCCGTTGTAGACGGACGACGTGGCAGATGGTTCTATGTGGTCCCACATCAGCTGGATGTAGTTGAAGACCTGCACATAGCCAGCTGTGGCCAGAGCCCACCACAGGGACCAGTATATCAACTGCCTGCATGGTGGCGATTATTAGAACACATTACACTGAAGCCACAATGAGTGTTGATTCATGTCTGTTATGAATAGAAACAGAACAATGCCTGGAAGAGTAGGACTCCTTGAAGCTTTGCCAGAGTAGATGTCCCGCAGCCATCACATTTTCCCGACTGAACCAGGCAACTCTGATATTATCCTCCATCTTGTCTTTCCCACAGCCTCCTTCATTCCCATCCGTCTCCGGGTCCTCGGGCCTTTTCTCTCCCAGCGGCCCCTCCTCCTGCTGGGACTGCAAGCCCACAGCTGCAGCATTTTTCCCTTTGAAGAACAGGCTTCTTTTTGGCATGGGCAACCAGAACGAGACAAGAAACGCTATGCTGACAATCCCCAGAGTGATGGCATTGATGTAGAAATAGTCCATCCCTGTTGAATATTGATAATTAGTCAGTGCTTGCTCAACTTCTGTCCCAAGCAATCTCATAAATGTTTGGAAATCAGTTTTTGTATGCATCTGTGCAGACATATACTACATACGTGCGTTATTCTTGATTTTAATTGATTAAAAAAAACCAACCTGCAAGGGAAATGAGCATTTGGCCAAGGCTGGCACCGATTGTATATCCAGCCAGCATGGCACTGCGCAGGTAGCCAGTGGCTCGTTGATAATGCTCAACTGGAATCACACTGTAAATGTAAGAGAAGTAGGCCACTTCTGTAGAGGTCACTACTGCGTAGTTTACCTAGTAATAAGACAGTTTTAACTCTGATTAGGTTTACATGTTGGTCGGTCACGTTGTTGTGTTTATCATGCATACACATTGAAATCATGTTCTCTCTTCATTTTTGGAAGAATGGTCTTAAACTGACCTGGAGGAAGGTCATAGCAGCCAGACCTGGGGCAAAGCAGAGCAGCAGATAGTTGGTCACGAGAAAAAGCCCCTGTAGTGTAATGATGGGCTTGTACCTCAGGAAGTCAGTGAGAAGGAAAACAGGGAATAGGAAAGCCAGGTAAGAATATGTCCATATTGGAAATAGGTAGTTGGTCACCTGTGAGGAAACAGTAAACAACACAGAACACAGTTGCTGATCAATTCAGATACAGACATCCATATCTTGTTTACTAGTACAGAAAGTACTAAGTCTGTCTTCAGTGGCATGAAATAAAGATAATGTGGTGACTTGTTAAATACAGATAAGCACAGATTACCTTTATGTGTACATCTTGAGATAATGTGTGTGTTTGCGGTCCTTACCACTTCTTCAGAGATGTTCTTGTGCGGTCCAATTAGATATGGTGTCAGGAAGGGCTCTGCCACTCTGCAGTTGGCAAAAAAGCCATAGAGTGACAGGACTGCTGTGGGATAAACCCACCCAGACGACTTGAGTGTGGTCCAGCACCCCATGCTAAAATCACAGAGGGAATTCTGAAGGTTTTGCTTGGTTTACTGTAGTTCCTCCAGTCCAAAATCAGAACTTGACTTCCCTAAGTGCTCTGAAGCTCCTTGAGGTATCAGTGCTCATCAGTAGCTTGAATACACACACATAATCTTTACGATCAGCACGTGGTTTTGCCACACTTTAATGGCAATAGACTTTGACCTTTTCAGAAAAAAAAACGGCTCAACTCCAAGTGATGGAATAAACAGGCAATCAGCTGTTAAAGTGTAATGAATTTATTGTTTTTGGTTTTTGACAGATTGATTGTGTAATATGAAGGGAGAGCCGCCTGTAAATAGCATCAAGTTGACAACAAATCGCCAAGTAACTGCACATGAGAAAATTGGAATTAGTTACACAAAATAAGAAAAGAAAACGAAAATAAGAGCACAAATCATGACACTTGTCATATCTCCCACTGGGTCCATAGATATGAGTTTGGATTGTGCAATCTCAAGAAATACAGACACACTAAGGCACAATACAGAAATAATAAAAAGATATTTTGTCATATTAGCACCAGAATGACCATTCCCCTCGGAGGTTGGGGATCTTTCTTGAAATAATCTGTTCAAAATCAATATCTGTCTTCATTTTTTTTCTACTTATCTAGTGTAACTTGGTACTTGTTTATATCAAGACTTTTTTTTCACACATTATATCATGTCTTGTTCTTAAAATTAAACTTTGAATTATTTCGTGTATTCATTTGTGTTTCTAAGGCGCATGCGCGTCCCCGGTGGGTCTCTTGGTTGTCATGGCAGCGGCTTGTTGACATGTGACGAGAGCTGAGCTGGAAAAGCGACAGCATGAAACTGAAGCGGTTTTATCTGAGATATTATCCACCAGGTAACGCGGAGAGATTATTCTAAACTCGAACGTTCAAAACTTTCTGCGCGCTCTTTCAGCCGTGACGTCATCTATAATCTCGTTGAAAAGTTACACAAGTGCGTCTGTTTGTTTTCTGTGAAAGTTTTTCCTCTTGTTTCGCTCATTGTTTTCTTTTCAGGCATTATCCTGGAATATGAGAAAGGAGGTGATTTGAGAACCAAATCAATCGATCTTTTGGATTTGACTACACAGTGCGTGAGTTTGATCTGCCTAAATCCGGGTATTTCAAAGTCACATTTCCTCCAAATTGTTACGTTTGAGACAGATATTTGTGTCTTGGATTATATTTTAGACAATTTTCTTAGTTTCTATTTGATAACAATTGATTAAAAATGATATGAAACTTTTAGATTTTCTCTAATCATTTATGTATTTATGCATTTATGTATTTATGTATGTATTTATTTATTTAGTCATTTTTTTCATGTATCGATATTGGCTTCCTTTTAGATCAGATCCAGATGAGATGGTGACAGAAATCAGGCTGTCAGAGCCTCTGATCACTGAATCAAGGGCTGAGCAGGTCAAACAGCTGGTCCTTAGACTCCAGCAGAAACTGGGCCAGCAGGACCACCACCGATTCTGTTTCTGCAAGGTCAGAAACCACACACACTTTCAGATGATTTCACATTGATAAACCCTTATATATGAGAACCATTCACCCATTCATTCATTCACTAGGCCACTAATATCAGTGTGATTATTCCTGTTCTGTTGCATATTCATCTGTACAGTATTTTGCTTAAACTGTCTCTTTACTCTGTCATTAAATGTTCTCACTAGAAGCTGAAAAAAGAATCATTAATGCTGTTACGGTTCAAATCTGTAGTATATGAACAGTTGAATACAGTACATCTGTGTCACTGAAGTCCAATGTGCACCAAAGTGTTGCAAGATGAGGTACTACATTGATACAGGTTCATTTTTACCTGTAGTTGAAATGACCTGTAAAAAAGAAGTGTCAGACTCACTGTCAGGTAATCATAGCAGTATATTAACTCCCCGATTTCATGAATCTCATTTAGATCTGTGGAAATGAGGCAGTTTAAGAGGTGAAATTAAATAGTCAGTGCTTGAAAGAGGCACTAGAGAGCAGCAGTGGTTTGGTTACTAAGGACCAGAATTAGTCTCCAGCCTAGATTTTAATGAGGTGATCCAGAAATACATGCTCATTGTTAGGTAGAGGTCAGGGTTCACAACATGACAAGAGATTAGAAAGTATTGATCTATGTTGTCTGTCGATACAAAATTATTTTTTATTTTATAGCCAGGATAATGTATACACATCTGGTCACTGTGTGTATAGAAATAAAAAGGAAAATTTTTAGGGTGAATGAAGTCTAAAACTTAACAGTTTTGAAAGTTCTATTGACTCATAATCTTTGGTGTGTTTTCCAGGAGCTTAAGGCTCACATCCTGCCTCTGACAAACATTGCCTTTAACAAATCTGGATCAAGGTAAGTTTTGGGAGAGAGGTCTGGCTCTCTGGAGATTATAAAGTAAAGTGTGTTTTGCTGCATTGTGTCCTCTTTGCCACACTGTGCAGGTTTATCACGGGAAGTTATGACAGAACATGCAGAATTTGGGACACGGCTTCGGGCACAGAGCTGCGCACGCTGGAGGGCCACAGAAACGTTGTGTATGCGATTGCATTCAACAACCCCTATGGGTAATGAGCCGTTCCAGCAGCACTTTCACAGCATATTAGAATTAATTTGCTCTATTTGGTATTCAAAAGGAGGGTTTTAATCTCAAAACTGACTATTAACTTGCCTTTTTCCTCTTCATTAAACTTAGAGACAAGATTGCTTCCGGCTCTTTTGATAAGACCTGCAAACTGTGGTGTGCAGAGACGGGCAAATGTTTTCACACTTTTCACGGGCACACGGCAGAAATAGTACGTGTGATTATTTGTCCTTTGACAGTTTACATCTAATACACACTATAGAATATACTCACTATTGTGCATCATTTTTTTTATAGCAGCACATCAAATAGTTCAGTAGTTTTAAACTGCATATTGATATAAAAATACATCAAGCACATAAATAAAAGAGCATTTATGTGTTGTGTAGGTGTGCCTGGCATTCAACCCCCAGAGTACCCTGGTGGCTACAGGCAGCATGGACGCCACTGCCAAGCTGTGGGACGTGAAGAGTGGGGAGGAGGTGGCAACTCTGAGTGTGAGTTGTTTTTGACCTGCTCTATTCCGCTGCCTCTCTCACTTTCTGGCATTGTTACTCACAGGCATTCATTTATTATGCTTTGATTAACTTTTAATTAATTTAAAGAGTCATTATCCCTGAATTAAATTGCTGTTGATAGCCAGCATTTTACCACTTCACATGTCCACAAGTCTGTAGGGGAATATATAGCTGTAACTCTCTATAATAAGGTGCTGATAACCTTCTCTTTGGGGAATAGCGAGGCCTCTTTGATGTGCAGATAACACGTGGGTCCATGGTGGGACTGGTGCGGCGTCAGCGTCTCTCTCTTCATTTACTGTTCCTTCAAAACTTCACACTATAAAGGCTCCGTCATGTTGGCAGCCGTCTAACAAGGACTAAATCTGAAGTCTAAACTGGGACACCTTTCTGCATTTTGATTATGTCTTTACAGTTGACAAATATGTCAAATATGGAGTCCTTCTCTATACAGGGGACCGAATAGGAATATAAAGGTTAAATTGTTCAAGTCAATTCTTTATGTTCTTTGGGGAGGTTTTATGTCTGGACATGCTTGTTCACACAGTTATAAACAGCTTTGTTGATTTTGTTTTTCTGTGAGTTTGCTGATGGAACCAGTTCAGACTGCTTCTTGCATGTTGGCCTTAGTGAGCATCAGTTGCAGCCCCCTTTGGCTTGGACATGAATAGAGAGGGTAAAAAAACAAATGGATGGAGTCCAATAGCTGTTCTGTGATGTGCAAATCTGAACACACAATAACTATATTTGTCTGGTGTTACTAGGGTTAAATTAAACCAACCGGCACCTGCACATTTTTGTCATTTTTGTACAGCCGCCCGTTCATTTCCACCACTGGACTTGTCTACCATGCACTGTATTTTCAGAGGTTTGGGTTTGGTTTGTGAAATCCTCTGCCTCGCGACATGGAAATGGAAAATGAATATCAGAGGCATGTTGTGGTTCTTTTCTGGCATCCTTTCGTCAAATTTCATGCAGTTTTTTTTTGGAATCCTGCTGACAAACCAGACAGAAAGTCTAACCTTTGTGGTGAAGGTAATAAATAAACTTTGAATGTGGGAAACAGAGAAAGAGAGAGAGAAAATGAGCTACCATAAGAAAGTGAGACTGCACAGGACAATGTTTTGTCTTTTATCCCCTCCAGGGTCATACGGCAGAGGTCCTCTCGTTGTGCTTTGACACGGTGGGCAGTCAGCTGGTCACAGGCTCCTTCGACCACACAGTTGCAATATGGGACGTCGCTTCAGGGAGGTCAGACTCCATTTTCCCCGTTGCTTTATTTGGCTTGATGAGTGCATGTCTTTGTCACGTGGTGTACGTACAATATGACACACCAATTCTGCACAGCTGATTATTTGCTCACCTTTTCTGCGTGTTTTCCTCAGGCGCGTTCGCACCCTGATTGGCCATGTAGGAGAAATCAGTAATGTTCAATTTAACTGGGATTGCTCTCTCATAGTCTCTGGATCCATTGACAAAACCTGCAAGGTGAGCTATAATCAGTCCAGTGACTTAAAAACTTGTTTTTATTTGGCCTTTGTGGTATTTTTTTCCACTCTGGATTTCTTTATAGGCTGAGAAGCATGCCTTTGAAAAAGCTGGAGCGATCCAGCATTACCTCCATCTGCAAGCTGTTTCCAGCATATACACATTCAAGACGGATGACTCCTGTCATTTAAATTTGCTCGCTTTCATTTCTCACATCCCATCTCTTCCCCACCTCCTGTCTCTCAGGTCTCCATCATTTCAGGAGCAAAATTTTTAATCCCGATTCTTTAATTATACCAAGATGAGTCACGCTTATAAGAATTTTCCACCTCACTGCTTCCCCCAAGGGGAGGTCACTAAAGTAATATCACTTCAGACAGCAAGCACACTTCATCAGGCTGTATTTCCATGCGCTTGTGTCTTCCCTGGTCTTGAATGTGTGTGATTGCAGCTCTGGCACATGTATGTTTCTGTGATATCTGTGCATGCTGTTTTTCTCAGTTATGGGAGGCGGTCAGTGGAAAGTGTTTGGCGACCCTGGTCGGACACAAGGAAGAGGTGTTGGATGTGTGTTTTGATTTAAGCGGACAGTTTGTTGCGACTGCCTCTGCCGAGGGTAAGATAATAATCCATAAAACAGATCACGTTTCTTGAGAAGTTACCGTTTCACTCTTGGGATGGCTGTGGCTCGTCTGTTAGAGTCGATTATTTTACAGTCCCGGGGTGGGAGGGGTGATCCCTTTCAGACTGCTGAAGCAATTTGCTTCATAAGTTAAGACAATTTAGACTTATAAAAATGACATAAAAATGTTCTCAATCCTTGTTTCAGTTATTGATTAATTACTTGTTGAAGTTTCTGCCACAAAAACAACATTTTCAGAGTGAGAAGTGGTGTGTGTGTTCTAAAAACCTTGGTGATTTCTCTCTCTTTTAGGTACAGCGCGAGTTTTCAGTACAGCCACACACAAGTGTCTCGTGAAGTTGGAGGGCCATGAAGGAGAGATCTCTAAGGTAATTCATATAACCTTAAGCGTGCATCTACAGGGAATGTTATACCACTAAAGTAACATTCATTCAGAGGTTAATATTTCACTGACCTTTACAATTCAGGATGAAAGGTTTTTTTTCCTCACCATCTACTATAAACTAAAAGAGCAGTATTTTAGAATTTGACCCTGAATCCCTCCTTTTTACAATGACTCTAAATAACCTAGCTTTCCATCAGTGGTTCCAGTTGGCACACGTTAACCTGAACAGTCCCTCAAATCATGGATTAAAGAGACTCAGGAGCATTTTAAAAGTGTTCTTTCTGATGCCGTCAGACGCTGCGGGGCTGAACGCAGAAGGGAAAAGGACAAACTACAGGTATCTCTTAAAAACACCGAGGGACGGCTGGCGCTGTTATCAGACCACTGTGAGAGATGACAAGAGAAAAGATTTTGCACTTATTCTCTGAATTTGTCACAGCCTCACATGTTGTTAGACTATTGAGTCGCTCCATAATGCTCTACAGAGGGTACGCCGTGAATCCTCATGACCTGTTTGTGAAACTTTAAGCTGTTTGTGGAAGAAGTTGCTGTCAACAGATCTCTAATTTCACCTCCTGTGCCTGATCCTTCATCCCTCGCTCTGCTGTCTTGGACCAGCTTGAGCCTGTTCCTCTAACTCTCCGACTGAAGATCATTGTTTGTCCAAAACTCTCAGTTTCCCCAAACGGTGCCATTCCCCCTCGACTCTTCAGAGGTTTTTTTCCACTGTCAGGCCATCTGTTCTGGCAGTTGTCAAGAGTACTCTATCTTCAGGTGCGCTCCCTAAAGGTTTCAAACATGCGACAGTGCAGCCTCTGATTCAAAAAACCAGGCTTGGACGCCACAGTCCTCTCTAATTTTTGACCCATTTCCAAAATTGCTTAAAAATACCTGAAAAGGCAGTCCACTGTCATATGACGGCCTTTTTGGGGGAACAGAATATCCTTGAGGTTTTCCAATCTTGTTTTAAATGGTTTTAAAATTCTGCATATCACTGGGTGTTCCACGCTGTCTCCCATCGTCTGCTGGGATCATCTTGAATAAAGCAAAATTCTGACTCATAAACAAGTGATATTGTCACTATAGGAGCCACATGTACAAGCTGTGGTTTGACTGTAGATGAGACTGTTACAGAACAGTAATGTTGAATTTTCAAGGCTTGAGATCGGATACTTCTGTTTATCTACTTTTATAGGTTCATGGTTCAGAGTTTAATGTTGAAACACAGTAACTGGAGTCCCTCGGTGTGTTCTGTGTCACATGTGAACAGGGTCCAACTTTGTGTTATTGCTCAACACATTTTACACTATTAAAACTAATCCCAGATCCTTGTTAAGAATTGTGAAGCCTCTGCATAATATCCTGCTATTAGCAGAGTTTGTTTGGCCCCACGCTGACCTTTTTCTTTTTTTTTTAAATGATTTTAGGCATTGACTGTTTGTCAGGTGTAACACTCTGCGCAGATGGCTCTCCTACAGGCTCCGGCTCAGAGGGTTCCTCTGTATGTGTTTACTGAAACACATCAGACAGTAATAAATAGGCTGGATGGAGGATGATTCCAGGGGATTATGACACTAATCTCCCCCTAACAGGACATTTCTCCCCCTCCCTCCCCTCCATCCTTCTCCACCATTTTTCTTCACTGACTTCTTCCATTTTTGTATCTTTCCCAGTAAGCTTTTTATTTTGTATTTGTTTTTTGGGAGGGGCTCTCTTCTACCTTTTGAAATCTAGTTTTTTCCCTCTTCCTCTTTTATGGAAATATAAATGATAAGCTGTCAATAACAAACCGTTTCCTGGATGCATTTTTCGATGTGAATTCTGGTGTGCATAAGAATATCTACACATTTTCAGGCCCTCTTTATTTTTGAACGCCGATGCTTGTACAATGAATCCTTTCCACATTGGGGGTTTTCCGGGGGTTTCCACAGTGAACCTTCTCCCTCCGTTACTCTCCGTCTCCATCTTCTCTTTCCTCACACCAGTTACCTGCATGTTCTCCCACACTGCATCCATAAGCTCCCTAAAGATCTGGTAACTCCACCCTGAGCATCCTGTTACCTACAGTCTACCATCTCTCCTGCATGCCGTACATCTCAACTTTATCTTCATCTTGTCTCTTCTACTTTGGCTCAAAGCAGCAGAGCTGTCTCTCCGATGTATTGATTTTTTTAAACTCCTCATTCTGCTCACTCCCGAAATCCTAGTTTTTGGTCAGTCTTTGTGTCAGTTATTTCTCCTCTCACAAAAAAGAGAAAAGATGAAACAAGCTGTGTCATGCATTTTTAAAATTGTAAGAGGAAAACATATGACCCACTGAATGTTGTACTCAGCGTTTATCTGTGTGAAGCTTAAATATGTGTGGGGAAAAAAAACCCGACCACGACAAAACAGAGGGTGACAAAAATATTCAGGAAGTGAACATTTCTGTCAATGATTTTATTTGTATCAGTTGTTAGTTTCTTTTGTTGCTGGGAGGCCAACTATAGTCAACTACTGGACTGACATGGGGAGAAAAGAAAAACTGCAGGTGCAGCTTTTCTTTTCTTGTTTTTCCTTCTTGTGCTCACATTGCACAACTGCTTCACTCTGCAGACTTGAGAGAGATTTTCTGTGAAAGGAAAAACACTGTGCAGCCACAGACACCCTCAGACCCTCAGACAAGGCCAAGAACAACCAGGCAGACTGACAACTAGAAGAAAGACAGACAGAGAGAGACAGAGAGAGAGAGAGAGCTACCGTACAGCCTACTGGGTCAAAGGGCACCGGAGCCAGTCCAAGCTGACTGCGGGTGACACCTACCATGACATTAACACGTCAACACAAACAGACACAACAAAAAACACCTATAAGCAAGTTAGAATCTGTAATAAACCTCAACTGCAGGCTTTTTGGATGTGGGAAGAAAGCAGAAGGGGAAACATGCAAACTCCTCACAGGTTGGTTCTCAACAGAACAGGACTGCTCATCATCCATCAGAATAAAGGGAATCGAGCTCAGACAGGCTCTGGCGAGGCACCACAATATTAACATTTAATAATACACTCCTCAACTTCATATGGTTGAATGACTGATGTGTGAATGAAGTGTTTGTGAAAAGAAGTCAGAATGAAGACACAATATGGAATAAACAATATTCTTCTATTTATTTATTTAGACTTTGTTCCTATACTTTTGTATTTTTCTTCTTTTTGTTCACTTGAATCCACCATTTCCTGTCTCATAACCTGTCATAGCTTCTACTCTTTTCTTCCTGCAATCTTCCATCTTTGTCAGCTTCTTCTCTTAGTCATTTCTCCATTTCCTTTCCCAGGTTGCTCCTTGCACTCAGTTTTAATAAAAACACATTTCATTTCATGGCGAGTGAGAAACAATTTAATTTATTCATCATTTCCTTTTCCTAGCTGATAGAAAGAATAAAAACACTATAACAGCTTCTGCCTTGATATTCATTCACTCATTGTCTTCATCCTCTTTAAGTAATTTATTTGTTCTTTTCTTTAAGTTGACTGACCTCAGAGCAGTATCGCTGCTGACAGTGTGACAGTGTGCTGCGATACTGTCCTACTCAGCACCCTGTCGCTCACGTCCCACACAGCCAACCCTCCTGCCTCTCTTGGTAGATCTGCTTCAGCCCCCAGGGCACCCGGGTCCTGACTGCCAGCGCCGACAAGACAGCTCGCCTGTGGGACGCCCGGTCTGGAGCCTGCCTGCAGGTCCTGGAGGGGCACACCGACGAGATCTTCTCCTGCGTCTTCAACTACGAGGGCGACACCATCATTACAGGTACCGTATATATAACGCCGGGTCCCACGGCCTGGCATCAACATGACGGGCACGCTCTGTTGAAATGTGGCCAGGGCGTAAACTTCTGCTCGGCAGCCGGTGAAATTGCTTAATTGCATATTTTAGATGAGAAGCATGCAGCTGTGTCCTTCTGTGCAGCCACCTGTTTGTGTGTGTGCTCCACTACAGGCAGCAAAGACAACACCTGCAGGATCTGGTACTGACCCTTCCTCTGACCCGCCAGGCGCACGGGAGAACATGGACACCACAATCACTTCAAGTGTCACACTCGGTATCTCTTAATTATAGTTTGCCAAGTAAAATAATCTCTTATCTTCTACCTTTTAGCATCTCTGAAGCGTATCTAAAATAATTAGTTTATATTCTTAAAAATAGGTTTGACAACAACAGCTTGACCTAGTGGGAACAGACTGGTTTGAGGACTGTAGAGAGAACAAGACCATAAAGTAAATATTATCAGAGCATGAAGACTGGAAACACCAGCTGGTTCAGTTTTGCTTGCAGCTAAAAGAACCTTATTTAGTATTTTCACTTAATCCACAGAACAACTGCAACATGAGGCTGCAGTTTTATAAAGAGCGAGCAAGTATTTCTTGATGAACTGCAACACGCTGTGTTGTCCAGAGACAGCATGTTAATGTAAAGTGTTTTTTTGTGTACACACAAAGAAATCAGTTTGAATCTTATCTATAGTTGGCAAGGAAGTTAATAGATTTGAATAGAATAAAATAGAATTGAAGAGAATAGAATATAATTGAAATATGGGGCTGTTTTTTTTTTCGCTAGACTATCTTGAATAGGTAGAAATATCTGCATTTTTACATTTTTAATACAAGTGTGAAGCGGACAAAGCTGACTTTTAAACATTAAAAATAACGTTAGTGCACCACGCTGCAGAGCAAACCACTGGTAAATACTCATGTTCACTAAACACGGCCACGTTATGATCATCCTGTCAATCTTTGCCTATTATATTATCTTTATGAGTACATTATCAGATAACACAGGTCATTTTCTGATATCTTGTTCCGACTGCTCTGTGTGTTTGTACCGTGTACAGTAGGGTATTTCTGATCTGACATATTGCTAAAGGTTGATTCTGTCACTCTCTGGATGGTATTAAGTTGCGAGTGGAGAAACCAGGCATGCAGTGTAATAAACCTAAACTCGTTGGCTAAACGTCCTCCTGAGCGGTCTTTATTATTGCCCTGCAGTTAAACGTTACAAATGGTCGAAACTGTATGTATTTCACATCACAGAAATTTATTGATGTCAAAAGATAGATACATTCAGTTCTACGATGACAGAGTTTACAGCTGAATTGTGGGCTTTTTTTTCCACCCCCCGACACTGATGTAACACTAGAGTACCACTAAATAGAGAAATAAACAGACCAAATCCACATAGAAATGTAACATTACAAACCGTACTCTGTCTGTCCAGACATAGTAAAAGCTAAAGAGAGCAGTCCACTACTCCAAGGTGCAGCAGTTCCAAATCTATACTATTTACAAGACAACTATCCCAAAAATAATTGGCTTTCGAGTAACATGAACAAAAAGACATACTTACTTTGAATTTAATTTCTGAGTCACAGCGGAGGTGGCAAGTCGGCCAATGAACACAACGAACTCATGGATGTCTTTGCTTACAATGAGCAAATGTGCACTCCTAAATGGCTATCAGAGGAAAGTGACAGAGCTTTCTCTGGGCTTGTATGTTCACAGCCTCTTTTACAAACTGGTATTAATGAAAAAAGAATTAAAAAAAAAAATTGGAGCATGTTGCATTGTGGGGCGAATTCAACCTGATTACCCTGTGCTGTTATAGATATTTTTATTCATGTGTGTTCTCTGGTAATAAATAATTTAGCTGTGAGTCTGCAAACATATAGCAATATATATTCTGGAGCAGTTAGAACCTGCTGACTATAATCTTCTGAGGGCTAGTTCGTTCCCATCAGGGATGCCCCGCCCATACACCTCTACAGTGTGTGTGCACATGAGTGTGTGTGTGTTTGTGTGTGTGTTATTAGAGGTAAATCTAAACATGCTTTTGTTAAAGGGAGATTGGTCCATTGATTGATGAAAAATTCAACGTTAGGAGGTACGGCTTTCTCAAGTATGCTGATTTGCTTTGTGCTTTCAGCCTGCAGATTAGACACTTGGTGCGATGAGAGGGGACGAACTGTTGGAGTCCTGCGGGGGAAGTGAGTGAGATTGTGTGTTTGTGTTTTGCTGCAAGAAAAGTCATTTTCTTGGAGATCCTAAAGGGTCTCCAGCAGCCAATCGAACAGGCTGGACTGAAGCGAGCGGCCCGCCTCCTCCTCTTTCTCCTGCAGCTTACAGAACTGAACCACAGCTCTGAACAGATCCGCCACCCGCCAGGCCTTCTGGGACATGAGGTGGACCACCCTCTGGAACTGAGAGAACACACACTAAAACTTAACAGTGTGGATCATTTGTATGGGTGCATCTCAACAACTTAACATATATAAATACTATATATAAGTTTATTTTTCTGTGAAACTTCCATAAATTTTAGATGAATTCAACAGTTTAAATCCTTTCAAATTTTAGAAATCATGAACACAGTGTTTTCTGTGTTTTTTTAATAGATTTAAGTCATAATAGTCATAATTGAAATTTACTTTTTAGATGATATACTGTGAATGTGAAATTTCAGTTATGTTGAGATAAAATGAGTTCTGTAAAAGTCAAAGGCAGGAGTCCTTTTAATAATATGAGTGCTACTTAAAGAGCATCGGCACAAAGTTAACACAAAGGACATATTGTTAAACACTTTGGGAATGATCAAGAGTCGGACAGTTCACCTTTAAATGTGCTTACCTTTGCAACTCTCCTCTCTCTGGACTTCCTGAAGTAGAGAGCAGGCAGGCCCAGCTCAGACGCAGCGATCCACTGCAGAGCCACTCTGAGCTCCGAGTCCACACAGTCTGGCTCGAGTTCGCAGTTCACCACCAACAGTTCCCTGAGGTTACTCCCGCTGCCTGCCGTCCTCGCTGACCCGCTCTCTGAAAGACCAATATTGACACGACATTCTGTTCTTAGGCCATCCTGACATAACACACATTAATATTACCTGTGCTGTCCTCACAATCAAAATGATTCAGGAAGCTGTCACACGAGAAAATCCTCATTTTAGAATATCATTCAAGAAATATGAACTTTCAACTGATACACTTTAATAGTTACAGATCCTTTTATTTTTATGACCAGAAACTATAACCACTTGTAATTAAGTTCATCGCTTTCATCAGGGATTAATCACTGACACCCATCTGCTTCTGTTCCTCCCAATTAGAGAGCGGCGTCAGTATCAAGACGACGGGGTAAGAAATTAGATGTTAAAACAGATTGAGGTGAATGATTAACGGTTGAGAAACACTTACAAGACTTTCACATTTATGGTGACACTTACCTAAGACATTATCCCTGGTTCCTGCCAAGTTGGTATTCTCCTCACTGCGGGGAAACACAATCATGAAAGGTCCTGCAGTAACATACATTATCACTTTTAAAGTCGTTTCAGATCTTGAAGGAAAACAATGTAAGTTATCTAAGTGATTACAGTTCTCTGTATAGATTATAAAATGTGTGGCAACTGTAAAAACAGCTGCCAAATAAACTGCACGAAGGAAGGCTTTCCAATAAAGTGAGCTCAAAGGTTATTGTCATGGAAGTAGTGTCAGCCACAGACCCGAAGAGGATGATATAAAAGTCTCTCTCCTAAATGTGTCTAAAGTACAGTATCAGCACAGTGCCGAGGACAGCCATGAGTCTTCTAAAAGATACGTCCATTCAGAGTGACCATGCTTCTGCCTCTAGACTAGTTTATTTTTCCTTGGAGTCCATCAAAACTGTGTCTGAGAAAAGGTACAAACTTTCATGCAAAAACATTACAATAAAACAAAATCTGAGAGGAAGAAACATATTAGCAGCATCCCCTTTTAACAATCCAGAGAAAGTTTTGTTATAGTTTCATTTTTATAAACATTGAGCAGACAAAGCCTCGGCCCGTCCAGTTATTCAACACGCTCAACTCAAAGCAAAACACCTTGATTTTGCGCCGCTGTAGAGAAGCAGATGACAACATTCGGCTCTGAATTTACAGACTGAGTTATTTTCCAGCAACCACAACATATGAGGACATATTCAAATATTTTCCTAAACTCCTTTCACTGATTTGAGACTGGACAGACTATTAAAGTCAGCTGTAAATACTATTTTATATATCAATACGAACAGAGGAATAATAGTGAAACAAACCTTATTACTGTGCTCTGAGTGGGCACATCTGAAAAAGTATCCAGATCTGCCAGGCCTAAGCTGGATGTGCTGCTGGTCCCATTCCTGTAAGCCCATTCAACAAGAAATAAACAAATAAGTGAATAGCATCAATTTTTACAATGTCTTGAGATACCCAGCATGATCAGTGACGTGTGAAAAGAACAATAACCAAGCTCAGCAATGCAGGTCATGTTGTTTGTTAGCTGGTGATTAACATATAAATAGCAGCTGCAGCAGAATTGGACGCCGAGGCTGAGAGAGCTGGTGATTTCTGTCCGGCAGGCGGCCTGCCCCAGTGTGTGGATGAGGAGATCTGGAGGCAGTTTGGGTGGGTAGGGTGGACGGGCGAGGCTGGCAGCCATGCCCGTGTGTCACAGCATGGATCGGGGATGAGGTGGAGTTCAAGTAAGCAGGTCGATGGACAGAGAGGTTGCGAGGAGCAGAAAGTGTTATGGTGGTGCATATTATTATTGCAAAACTGAGCAGGTCAAATCTTTCAGTTTCAAGTTTCTTCTATAATCTACACAACATGTTGACAACATAAAAGCATTTTCAAACATCATTTAAGATATTCAACTGGCATTGTTACTGTTGCAAATAATATTTAATGCAAAAAAAAAAAAAAAACCTGTTTGTGTATCTGAACTTGATTTAATGAAGCAAAAAATGATGTGGGAATGTTTGGAGCTCTCTTGTGGTGTGGGGTTTAGCCCGGTGTGGCTTTGTGGAGTGTGCTCTCTGCCATACACTGCTTCAGCAGGTGCGGATATTGCGACAGCGGGGGGAGGGGGGGGGGGGGGGGGGGTAAATTGGCGTTGGCACAGGAGAACACAAGTGTCAGTAGCAATGGGCCAATGAGAGTGGGGTGAGGGTGGGAACAGCAGCGCTTGGAGCGGTATCAAGGAGCAACGGTTACTGACCCCTCGCTCAGCTGGATAAAACTACTGGTCTCCTCGTGGGGGTCATCTTCGGGGGTTATATGAGACCAGCTCCCCATGCTCTCTTCACTGCTAGCACTCATAGAACGCTTGTCCCGCTTCACTACAGCAGCCACCGCCGCGGCGGGCCTGTCCCTCTCACTGCTGGGGAGAGCAAACCGCAAGATGGCGGGGTGACCACCCAGTGACTGTGCACAAGTTTTGCTGCAATGTGTGGCGAAGTTTAGGCTCTTATTCCTTCACTTCTCTGTTTATTATTTGAAAACACGAAAAATGTTTTGGCATGAAAATGTAATGTTTCTACTAAGAGTGCAATAGCTGCCTCTTTTTATATGCTATTTAAAGAAATTTAAAGGGAATGCACAAAAGTTGACGAAAGGGTGTATTCATAAAATACTGTGTTATTGTTATCTAATGCTAATACAATTTTCTTTTTTGAATCACTGAATAAAGCTAAATCAACTAAAGTTTAAGGCTATTTAAATGTAAATCATGTCTATACTTTAGCAGAAAAATATATTTTAATATGACAGCTAAACAGGAAGTTTTGCCTTTCAGCCCACCAGTGATTTAACTTGAGGGATTGGTTTGACATCTCACACCCTAATGTTTTGTTTTTCTCATTAAATAAAGACCACAGTTCCTGTTTGCGCTCAGCAACTCAAGTCAAAGTCAAATCACCCGTTTTCATAATTACGAAAACTGAAAAGAAATTACACAAAAGACTCCGAATGTTTCTTTGGTGTGCTATTCACAGTGCCGAATGCTTAACAGGAATCAATTATTTTCTGTAAGCAAACACACTTTATATGCTTTACTGAGACTATTACTGTCAGGAATAAGACATATTTTTAATGACCTTCTTTACAATTTTTAAACACTACCAAGCACATAAAAAAGCGAATTCATTAAATCATCTCTAACGCAACAGCAAACAGCATCTCCCACAGGCACTGTTGGATTTTCAGTGTCTTCCGGGGAGCTGATGAAATTAAGTCATAATCAGATGATTGAGCGCTGCCATCCACAACAATTCTGGAGGGAAATCAGGTTTTATTGACTAGGCGAGTGTTTTAAATCCACTCAGGGGAAAAACAGATGCTCTCCTCTTGTTTTTGGATTACATGTATTGTGAAGTGAAAAGAAGCACGTCTTGTGCCTCTCCAGTGGCTTGGGAGACTCCTGAAACCTCTTGTGGCTCAGTACGACAATTAAATTTCATTTAAACAGACTTCTTCCTCTGGCACATTTGCATTAACATTATAAGTAGCATCAATGTTCAAGACAGCGACGCACTGTGATCTACCTTAAAACGACCTCTACATTTTCTGTGGATGACCACTCAGGACATTGCAAATTGGTGAAAACATTGCTTAATCCTTGTCCTAAAACCACATCTGACAATGAAACCCACAAATATTTATAATAACATTTTTGGCACAGGAGTCTGACTGCCTATTAGAGATTTGTGGTTTTAGTGATTGTGTCCATATCTGAGGGAGGGAGATTAAGAGGGGTTCAATAGCCTCTCAATGGAAAAAAGATAAAGCCTCTAAAACGATTCTGCACACACAGTTCATCATTCAGACAATGAGAGTCACAGATAAGCCAGAGATATGTCAAATGTTAAGCACTGCGAAAATAGATTATTCTCAGAGTAAATGCATCTGCTGTGTACCTGCCATACTTTGATCAGACTGCAGGCTGTCGACCTGAATAAGTTTAGTGCTGTTTATTTGCGCTACTCTGGTGTTTTTATTCTAAAAATAGGTATGTTAAATTTATTTCTTGCTCTTAAAGCAATCAGAAGGATTAATGTTGAATTTTCCAATCACATAAATGTTTCATTTTGGCAGTAAAGACCTTTTTGCGTAATGTACTCTGACAGAAAGATGGTTAACAGTGTAATACCTGCTGCAGTTGGCAGTTGCTCTCTCTGTATGCTTGGTAGCTACGTCTGAGGGCGTTTCCTGAGCTCTCCCTCCGGTTCTTTCAGGGGTTATTGGCGGCTCCTCATCCCTGTGGTCTGTCTCGATGTGGATCAGTGGTACATCCCTGGGACCCCTCAAGCAAGGTGCATTGCTATCGCTGGACCCAGACCCGGCTCCAGTGCCAGCTTGCTCCTGGCTGGACCGACTCCGACTGCAACTCAGATGAGACTGTTTGAATCCCCTCCTTCGTTCTCCAACAGGCATGTGCTGCTGTGAGTGCGACCCAGGAATGTGCTGCCCAGCTACATCTTGCTGTGTTCCACGGGCACATTTGCTGATGTCCACAATATCAGCTGCCAGGCGATTGGCAAACTGCTGCACATGGGGCTGAGATTCACCTGCAGCCTCTAGCTCAATACTGTCTTCTGGATCAGCAATGATCTTGTTTTTTCTCATTAAGGATTCTATGGAGCTTGACCAGGTCTCGTGAATCAGCATATCTGTAATCTGGTCAGTCTTCCCCCTTTGGTAGAGGCAAGTGTCTGATTTGCACAGTCCTGTTGCTGACACTGAGTTGGTGGGGTAGATATTCAATGTATCTCCATGCACGTTGCGAGCAAATCCATCAAAAGAATTGGCTTTAATGGGAGAGTTGACAGTCAGACGAGAGTCTGAGGAGCGACGATCTGGGACTGAGGACTGTCGTATACAGAAGGGCGTTCTGGGAGAAGGAGGAAACAGGCTGTTGCTCCACTCTTTAGTCTTGGCAATGCCATAGTCTTTGTTTTCCTTGTCCATATCCCGAAGCATAAACCTGTAGAACTCTTCAGTGATGCTCTCTGTGCTTGACTGCTTAGACAGGCAGGATGAGGCCCTGACATTGAGGTGGCCGTTTTTCTTTGATGCAGCCTGTTGAACAGCTGCAGCCAGGATGCTGCTGGCATTCTTCCCTGCGTAATAATCCAACAGAAGGTCGAAGCCTCTACCCTCAGTCTCCATCTGGTTGACCATGAACCGTGAGAATTCATCTGTGATGCTCTCACAGCTGGACTGCTTCGAGATGGAGCTACCGCGGCTCAAGTTCTGGCCTAAGCGACTGCCAGGGCCCAGGGTGTTGAGTGTCCCCGAGGGGTCTGCATCTTCTTCTGGGATACTCTCGTAACTAGAGGCCTTTCCACGACTCCACCTCTCACACTGCAGCCTGCTGCGCTGCTGCCCGGTTTTGGAGGTATCCACGACATTGAGTTCGGGGCAATTCATGATCCTGGCTGTGACTTCAGAAGCAAAGAGGGCAAATGGGTCTTGTGGTTCATCAGGGTTGACCGTCTCATCTACCACCCGGTTAACAAGGCGCTCCATCAACTCTGGCTGCTCCTCTGTTTTTCTTTTAATCTCGCTCAGGCGCGGTGCACGATGTTTCTTGGAGGCAGCGTTGCTACTCTGACCCTCTTTTCTCCGGAGAACTGTGCGGCATGCTGGGAGCAAGTAAGCCTCTGGGCCCTCTGACATCGCCCCTTTCAGGGCACAGAACCATGGTTGTTTACCAGTGGAGTTTTCCAGACAAATCGCCGCAAGCTCTGTGGCCATAGACACCACGGTTGCAGCCAGATCATCAGCATAGCAAGTGATTGGTGTCCTGGATTCAGAGTCCATTTTGAACGACAGCAGAGAACTGCAAGAGTTGAGGGAGGACTGCGGTGTTAGGGACGACTGTCTGCTGTCACTGCCTGTCACAAGTCGACCCCTCCTCTCGGTGCTGTGAACTGGTATTTCACTTAAAGGTTCTCTGATGGCATTGTTGCTGTGCTGGTGGTCAGACAAGTCTTTGGCTGAGAAGGAGGAGGGTTTTGACTGACTTTGTCTGCATGCTGACTGCTGCAGTTGCTGTTCTTTGAAGTGTGATGTGGAGGGAGATGCCATGACATTATTTTCCTCAAACACATTTTTCTGCCTCTGCCCTGGAAGCATAGTTGACTTGTCCGAGTAGTGTACGGTGCCAATGTGGCTGTCAATGTTGGTGGAATGACCAACTATGTACTGTAACTGGCTTAATGGGTCTTTGCTTTCCTTGGCAGTGGCAGGCTCCTGAGCACACAAATCTTGTGATTTGCATGATCCGTTGTCTGGACTTGAGATATGACTGATTTTCTTCTGTGTCAGGCAAAGAATATCAAACAGCAAATTGTTCACACTGTCTTGCAGGAAAACCTGGAGGCCTGGTGATTCTTTTTCAGTACCTTCCAGCTCCTTTTTCTTTTTTGCTTTCTCCAAAGCATGCTTAAATAAACTGTCTGCAACCTCGTTTATTAAGTCGTCCACCTCTTTCTCATCGGTGCAGCACTTTTTTGGACATGTAATCCCATCTACTATCTTGTTATGAGTAGTCTCCAGTAAGTGCGCCACACTTTTATAGCCTTGTGGTTGAGTCAAAACTTCAGCTGCTTCTCGGTGCAGGACTTCAGCAATATTGGCACGAAAAGCTTCAACACAGGTACCTTCTGCCACACTGCAGTGCAGTGTGAAGGCCGCGGAGGCTTCTGCAGCAGACATCAGACCACGTGATGCAGTGTAGATTTCAGTTGAATCTGCATCAGAATCAACCGCGTTTCCTGGGTCCTCCTGTGTGAGATCCACAGCTGCTACTGCACCAGCTACCTGAGCCATGCCACACATCGCTGAGGAGAAGGAGTAGTCTCCTCTCTCCTCTGGTTCCTGCAGCTCCTCCTCGGGTTCCTCCTCAGAAACCGATTCAGTAACAAGTTGCTCTGTCAGCTGTGGAGCAGTGATGGTGCCGATAACATTGGCAGCACAAGCCAAAGCCACCTCGACATGTTTGGATGTGTGCACTCCATTTTGGTTGGAAATTTCAACTTGCGTCTCACCCTGGGGCATTTTCCTGGCTTTGGCAGGCATGTTTTGGTCAGGCACATGAGGCGCCTGGGTCTCTGGCCATTCCGCTGCGCCATCAATGTTGTCTGGACTCTGAACTATAACAATTTTAGGGAGTTCAAAGGAGCAGGTACGTTGCCGAGCAGCCTCTTTGATCTTCGTAGGACTGTTGGAGCTGGAGGGACGATTTGAGAGGGACACACTGACGGCTGCTTCAGAGACGAAGGAAGTTTCGTCTTGCGAGAGTCGTATGAAGGCGTCTTGCAATACTGATTCGGCAAGGTTGGTAGCGTAATGACCAGCAGATTCCTTGGTATTGAGAGCTGAAGCCTGAGGTCCATCCCGTTTCACCTCTGAATTCTCCTTGCTCTGGTGATGGGCCAGCTGTCCCCTATGACAAGCAAGTCTGACACAGTGTTTCTGTGCAACCTCTACCAAGCTCTCTCCCAGGTCACCACATTCTGGCTCTGCAAAGAAACAGGCAGACAAACAGAAAAGACAGGGAATAAAAAAAAAAACTTCTATACCGATTAGAAAGCAGCTCCATTAGTTTCCAAAATGTCACACTGTGAGGGGAATATCACCCTGTTTTACCCTTCACTGACTTCTAGAGCTGAGTTACGTCTCTTTGTTCATGTTCAATTTCTCTGCTGGAAAAAAAAATGCAGAAAGTCATTCTCATCCAAAATTGTCTATTTTTACACTGCTATTATATAAATATCACAGTGTACGGGCAATAAATACAATAAACTAGTTAAGATATTGTTCATTAAAATTCAGCCAGTCAGTGTATTTCAGTACAGTCAGTGTAAAACATTCAGTGTATTTTGCAAAACATGTGAGACTGAAAAGGTGAGAGTGCTGCAGAAGGAAGCTACACTCAGCAGAAAAAGTTCAGGAACTTTTGAGCAGGATGTGTAGAACGTTACACGTTCACATTAAAACATCAACAATTTGTGTAACATCCCATATCTACAACGCTGTAAAGTTTTTGAGAATCTTGTTAGCTTAAAAAAATGCATCACTTTTGTTTTTATGTGATCAAATGAAGCTACAGAGAGTTTTCCAGTAGTAGTATGGTCATTTTTTTGTCACTGTCGCCATTTATTGAGGTTGTTCATGAATGTAAATTCAGGCCATTATAGTTTCAAATCTCATGTTCATCAACATTAATGCTTTATCACACATAATTGACATTAAAGTACTGCTGAAAAAAAAAAATTGCTAGTGGAAATAATGAGGCGCACCATTTCTGAAGCCATCATCCTCGCTGTCATCTCCGAGGTGCTCTGACGCAGTCAGGAAGTCTTCTTCAATGGATGAAATGGAGCGATTAGTGTCATCATCAACCCGTTGCCCGGCGGCTCGGCCCTGCTGAAACTGGCGCTCTTTACCCCACTGCAGACCAATGAGAAACTTATTGATCTCGAAAATGATGCTGCCGGGCGGTGTGCCGCGTCTCTTCCCTGAACAGTGAACCAGGCACACGCCCGTGCTTCTCTGCTGCCCGCCCTGAAAAGAAGAATGCAACACTTATTGTATAATAACCATGCAAACAACGTGACTTTACCAGACATAAACACACAGCACTGGTTTTATAAGAATGAGAGGGGCTTCCCTGTTCACTGCCAAGGACCTTAAAGGGTGGCTGTAGCAGTTTAGAGACACGTGTGGGGGTCAAACAGATGTCATTTCCCAATATTTTTTCTTTCTTAAATTGTGAAAAGAAATCAAGATATGAACTAATGAATGGAGGATAAAAATATAAATTAGCATATACAAAACACATTTTAGAACAGAAATTATAGAAATTGTTAATCTCTACTATGAAATCTTGGGTGTGTGTACATGCTTGTTTATGTGTATGCAATGTGTGTTGGGCTGGGCATCTGGCTGGTGTTAAGTACACTACATCCTTTGCATGGTTTTCAGTAATTTAAAACTGCATTTGAGAATAGACTCACAGGCATAAAACGCTGCCTAAACACTGAACATGGATCGTTCAAAACACCATATAATTTTAGATGAACAGACAAAATGAAGTGTGAGTGGTTTATGTATATAATACACCAATCCCTTCTCATATGTCCTCTGTAGATATCATTATTTAAAATGACTGCTGGAAAAAAATACACAGTCAATACACAAATAATTACACTTCCATGCACTGGAATTAATGCAAGAAACAAAAACAGGCAAATGTTTTGGTGTTTGTAAATTATCTTAATTTCTGAGTCACTATGTGTTGAAAAGTGTGTTTGTATGTGATTGGTGTGGATTGTTTCTATACAAAGCATGTATAGAATAAACATTATACAGCTACTTTATTATAAACCTCGATCATGTAATGTAACAGCTCCATCACTTTGTCAGTTTCACAAAGTATTTCCACAATTATCTAAAGCAATACCCGTAATTCCACTGTATGTTTATTATTGAGAGGGGTGTTATTTTAACAGCTTCCATTATATTGATAAGGATTCCTACTGTGCTGCCTCAAACTTTTTTAATCCTATATTTGAGTTCACGGCAGAGCTATTGATCCGTCTACTCGTTCACAGACATCTGGTAATGTTACATTTGAACTGAGTGAAAGTGAGAGGCTGAAAGGCCAGTTTTGTGCAGGCATTAAATAAAAGCACGTCCACTCATGGCATCATGAAAATTTTATACAGAACTTTGCACTGTATATGGAACTGATCTATAGAGCTATTTGTCAATACTTGGCTTGCGTTCAGATGTACTAGCTCACTTCTCAGTGCATTGACTGACCACGACTGAGCCAAACAGCATGAATTTCAGGTCAAATAAATTGAATCACAGTTTGCTGTTTACCAGGTTGCTACTGAAAACAAAGAGACATTTATACTGAGATGAAATAGGGACAATTACTGCATGGATACAATTCTTTATGAGGATTTTTCTCAGAGGGTTGAGAAAAATTCAAACCCTTTCGCATAAATGGTTTGAATCTGATCACACAAGCCTGCTATACAACAGGACAGCTTGCACTGTCTGCCTCACAGTCCAGACCAGGTCATTTAAAGGCTGGAAATACTTGCAAGAATTATGGCGTTCACAGTGGACTCACCTGTGGGGGGGAGTGTGGGTGTGTTTGGCAAGTGTCTGAAGCTTCGAGGCCACCAAGCAGGAGGATCTCATTTTCCTTTGGTTGGTGGATAGTCAGTAATTCAACAAGCTTTGGCAGGTCTGGAGACACTGATGCCAGTTTCTGCAAGACATACGAGGGAGTGCGAGACGCTGATGAACAGAAACAACTTTTTTTTTTTAAGTGACTTCAAAAAGTGAAGACAAGGCGTTTTCCAAGTTATTGACACATAATTATAAAGCCCTCCCTGTGAAAAGACCTGAACCATGCGGAACGGTTACTAATCGCCCACCACTGCTCCCAACAGCTGCAAAAGGCTGCAAAATCTGCATATCATCTCAACAAGTCAGCCCTGTAATTCTCTGTAATGATCTTGAATCCATGGCAACTGAACCGAAGTGCATATGAGAAACAATGAACAGGATTCCAAAGTGAAGAAAGGCACGGAGAGGAATGAAAGTGTGAGCAACTGGGGGCCATGAAAGAAAGCAAGAAGTAAGTGTGGGCAAAGGGACTAAACCACTAAGATTGCAAATAAGGCTTACTGAAATGTGCGGCACTTGCAAACGGATTTTGTTGTGGTTTGCATGTGATTCGCAGGTGAAAACAATATCAGGATTGAGACCAGAAACATTCATTAACAGGTAGAGTTATGCTCACCTTGATGTTTTTATCATCACGACAGTCTGTTTTCTGAGGGTCCAGATTGACGAAGCATATCTGAAAGAAAGAAGAAAAAAAAAAAAAAACCCATGGGCAACAGTGTGACAGAGGGAAAATTTCACAACACAATCCAAATAGAGCAAGACGCGTGCCAAACGTCAAATGTGGGAGGGTTGTAATGATGTCCTCATCAGCTTTTCCCAACTGAGATTTTTTTTTTTCATCACAAATCTCACAAACCCAACAGAATGACGGTGAGCCACTCCTCTAAGTGGCTCCCCGTCAAACACTACAGCGGCTGTCTGTTGTGCGTGAATAACCACAGTATGGCACTGTCTCTCGCTGTCTGCGCCAACTCCGACAAGACTTTTCATCCCCCAGCGGTTGCAAGAAGCAGGTGTGTAGCAAAAAGGATTTGCTTTCACTTCACATTTCTTCCAACATTTTCCTCTGTTCCACTGTGTCCACTTCTTCACAGTCCCTCCGTCAAAGTCCCCGTCGCCTTCTCTCCCTGCCGCACACGACTTCTCCTCCAGCTGCAGGTTTAATCGTCTGTGATGGAGTCTTCATGTCAGTGCTGGGAGTCTGGGACCATCCGATGGCTTCTGTTTGACTCTACACCACTGATCTGGGTTGGCATCACCAAGTTAGTGCTGTGTGGCTAAAGCACAGCTCCAGCAGCGTTTGTGGTGAAGTAGTTCCCACAAGGACGGCAGCACTCAGCAGGTATGAGGCATGTTCTACAAAGTGCTTTGGGGTTAGCGATATATTTGTGTCTCATGCATGCCTTCCTATATAATGACTGAATGCTACCATGCTTGTCATTCGTAATCAAACCTAGTCATTATGTGAGTCACACAGGCAGCTTCTCTCTTTTCACTGCAAACCACATGCAGGTGGGATCCTGCTGTCTATCTTATCTCTCTCTCTCTTTTTTTTTCACATCTGCCATCTCCATATCCGTTCTACCGGCTGCCATCTTCCACTTCCTCTCCTCTTTAGACCTGAGAAAAATATATATGTGGTGTCAAATAATCACACGTTGACACCCATCAGTGTCTGACTTTATTTCCCTTCAGGTGCCAAAGGCGTTAAGACTTCACCGAAATGATACATGGTTTAGGTTTTTTATTTCCCCCCCATTTTTCTTGCTTCCATACATAAGATGAGGCAGACAGTCATGTCAAGGTTTGTGTGCCACAGGAGATGCCAAGGTCTGTGTATAATCCTTATCCTATGTCATGCTGACAGATTTTTATTTATTTATTTATTGCAGCATAGAAGCAGCATAAATAAAGTGCAATAAATAGGTCAATGACTTCTTTTTTTTAAAATAAATGTATGTAATTCTGCAACATTTTGCATGTGGTTTTTCCTCTAGAAGGAAGTCTGACTTTGATTTGTCAAAAAGATTTAAAAGAAAAGGGCAAAACAGAGGAGTAACCAAAAATGCCTGCAAAGTGAATGGAGGAGTCAGAATGTCCTTCAGTTGAAGAACTAATGTGCCACATTCAGAACAGGCCAGCTTCCCCCATCTCCTTCAATCAGGTATCCTCCAGTCAAATGTAATATTTCACAAACCATCACAGCTGATGTAATAAAGGAGACACTCCTGGAAAAGTGAGGCAGCTGAAAATGGAAATGCGGCGTCGATGATAGCTGACAACAACAGAAAATCTAGAAAAGCTTTTTCTTTGTGTTACCCCAATCAAGTTTGTTGTGTATTTGTGCCTGTCTCTTTGTTTGTACTGAGCCCTTCATGAATTGCATGCGTCATCTATAGCATTTATCCGAACACCAAGAGGCTTTCTCCTTTGTCGCCTCTGCCGTTCAATAATTAATAACAACAGTTTGCTTATTTACTTGTCTGCGGTTCACATCAGTTTAATGAGTATGATGAGGACCTTTCTGTCACAATAGCTCCTAAATGTCAAAGAAAAATGCACATTACCTTGGGGTAATGCACCGTATTTATTCACAACATTCAGTCCTGGCATTAAGTGACATGACGACCCTCATCTGGAAGAAAATAGCACCAACTCACACTCTACTCCTGTAGTTTGTGTAGTTCTTTGTCTGAATATAAATGTTTGTACTCTGTGCTTAACAGAACAGGTTTTGTTCTCTTGCTTTGACACCTCAGAGAGATTTATTTGTGGCAGTACTGGAACTCCGTCCAGTAACAGCAGCAGTAACGACTTCCCCAGCTTACTAACATCGCCTGCACACAACACAGGCGAACCAAATGATCCACGGTTTTGACCTTGGGAACAACAGGGAGTGATTTACCCCATAACACCGTGACGGCCATGAGGCACTTGTTCCAAATTTTGGGCGGCCAAAGAGCATTTAGTCGTTTGTGATGGCGACAGAAGCCCAGGGACATGCTCTGATTTCATTTTCTCACTAACATACTGGAAAGCCCCACTTTTATCATCCCGTCTCTGAAGGGCCACAGAAACATCAGCAGGTTCAAGACGAGAAAGAGAGAGCAAAAGAAACACAAAGACAGAGCTGGAAAAGTATCAGAGGAGGAGCAGAGAGAGACTTGAATGGTGCTCAGAAAAACAAGAGAAAGGCCGTCATAAGAAGATACTCCAAGACTGATGAATTACTTATCTTTGCTGCAGTGTAGGCTCTGCCCAACTGACAGCCATAGTAAAAACTACAACACAAACACACTGACTCACACAGAAATCCCAGCCAATCATTTCAGCGAATGATTCTTAACTAATGACATCGAGCAGATATGTACCTGTCCAACCAGGTGAACGGAAGATAAATATTGACCTTTGGCTTAATTCTGTGTTAAATCTCAGTGGACATCTTTATTTGCGGGCAATTGCACCACCATGTTTAATGGCTAGGTGCTGCCTGCAAACTACACCTGGATGCAAAATTAAAACAAAGGGTATCATCAACAGCAGCAACAACAAAAGATATGTGCTGGAGATAAAGAAAGAGCTGAAAAGGTTCCACGGAACTGACGAGAACTGTGGTGTTGTGGATTCATCATGATGAAAGACCTTTTTTCACATAACAGCAACCATGCGATCAAGTGTAAGGGTGAAAGTACAACACATTCTCACTTTGAGGTGAAACTGCGGTCAATGTTAACACATAAAGGTCATCGTGTACAAAGTCACATCCTCAGGACTTCCATTTAACTGAGTTTTCTTGCTCTTACGTTTCACAATCGGCACAAGCTCATAAAACTTTCTGCCTCGCTGTCCAATTAAACATAAATTATTTGGAGCAATAAAACCTAATGTGGAACAACATAGATCTACACAGCTGCTTCAGGTTGTGTTAAAACGCCGGCTACAGCAGAGATCTTTTCGTCTCTCCATGCTTTCTCGCTTCAGTAGGTGCTCAACCCTTGCAAATTTACAGCTGCGCTCAGCACCGGTCCAGACAGCCAGAGCGAGGCTCAGGGTGACTCTGCTCACATTTGCTGATGGACTGCTGAGACCAAACCGAGCAGAAACGACTGTAATAACAAGCGAATTGGAGAGCAGTTTCAGAGCCACCAAGAGCAGAAAAGCAGAAGTTTCAGTATTTTCACAAACAACATTTTTGAGAAAAAGATGATCTGAGGCTGTTGAAGGATGACGTCAGCCTGTCCCAATTCAACAACTCTCACAGCCCACTAATGCATCCTCTGCTTTAAGACGCAAAAGGATCTGAGAGGTGTATTCTTAACAGTCTCTCATATCCTTCAACAACACGGCAGCAGTAACAACACTTTGTACCAGACACTGCATGTTCATCCAGATTCATGTAAAACTGAAGAATTCTCAAGTTTCCTCAAAGTTCAGTTTTTTTTCCAGCTAGAGGTGACCTTTAAGATCATTGATGGCTTAACTTGTGTGGTAAACACGATGCCAAAACTTCAGTAATTTGTAGAGACAATGGATATACTTACATTCACATTCAATGTACGGATCAACAAAGCAACAAAGCAAAATGTTCTGCACCCCGACTCAGGTCTGTCATTCATATAGAAGGGAATCAAAAGTCAAAAAGGCTTGACATCAATATTATTCTCTACTTAATGATCAGTATAGTAGATTTTAACCTGCTATGAAGAGCACTTCTGGCAGCAGATGGATTTTTAATTGTCATGTGGATGAATCAGAATCAAGGACAAAACACAACTCAATTAAGTTTGAGAAGCAAAGAGAGAAACTTTTGCCGGTCTAGCTGGCAACATGGTTAAATAAAAAAAATATCAAGAACAGATTGTTCAAATAGAGGCCATGTGAGACCCTATTTGACTGAATAAAAACAGCCAATTTTTCCAACCTGGAAAATAGTTGGAAACCCCAGAAAAGGCAAGCTGAACTTGTACTGAGTTCCAATTATTTTAACCACCTCAGCTCAAAGTTGAACTTCACTCGACCACAAAGGTTAAGTACACACAACTTAAGGGTACCTTTTCTTTTTTATTTTTTAAGATGCCAGTTTGCTCCTGAGAAAAACATGCAAAAAAAAAAAAACAAAACAAAAAAACAGGTGCTATTCCTATTTTGAGAGTTTAGGAATACAGTATTTTTTTGGGGGAAAACATCCAAATTCCTGCTAAAGGAGCAATTTTAATAACAGAAATTTAGCTGGTGTTTTCAACTTCAAAGAGCTTTTAAATCTACTTATTCTTTTAGCATGTGATGTTCGAGTGATATCGCTCACATTGTGTGAGGGAAACATACATTATTGGTTTGCTCGCTTCTCTGTATTTAACCCTGACTGATGCAGTAACAGAGTTCAGGTCACCTTCCTCTTTTGTTGAACTGGAATCACACAAAAACTGCCTTTTTCACAGCCTAACCTTGTGTGCGCGCACACACACACACACACACACAAAGACACACAAAGACACACACAGACACACACAGACACACACAGACACACACACACACACACACACACACACACACACACACACACAGTCTCGTATTTCTATCCTTGTGGGGACCGTCCATTGACTCCCATTCATGTCTAGCCCCTAACCCTGACCCTTACCCTAACCCTAACCCACACCACAACAAAGCCTAACCCTAAAGAAATGTTTTTGCACTTTTACTTTTTTCAGTAACAACAACATGGTCAAGAAAACACTGTTTCTCCTACTTAGGACCGGAAAAAGGTCCCCACAAGGCACGTCGTTCCACGTTTTGCTATCCTTGTGGGGACATTTGGCCCCAACAAGGATAGAAATACGAGAACACACACACACACACACACCACACACCACACACCACACACCACACACCACACACCACACACACACACACACACACACACACACACACACACACAGCAGCAGCAGATTTCTCCTCTGCTACAGAGACACACAAACAAACCAACTAAGCCTGTGTCATAATTTTAATGCAACATTTCGTGCTCTGACTTGGTCAATACAAGAACCCATTACAAACATTTCAGTCTCCTTTGTCTATCAAAGCTTCACTCCTCCTGTGCCGTCCCCCTCCTCTCTGATCCTCCCACACACAGCTGCTGCTCTTGGTCCTTCTGTCTCCCTTCCTTCAGTTTCTGCAGCTCATTTATTTCCTATTATTTTAGGGGATTTCTTCATACTAAATATTAAGTCTTTCCTATACTATGTGGTTGTTTTGTGCCTCATTCTTCAAAAAAGCTGTATCAAATAAGGCTCTGTGAAGGAAATAATTGCTGTAAATTCTGCAGCTTTCAAAAATGAAGCTGCAGAATTGCAGATACTTTTATTGAGACTTCATACAGTCACGCGCCGATATATCTTTTGTCCCGGATTAGAGGATTGTTTCCATTCCCGTGTGAAAATTGTCTCTCAACTTATGAGATATGCAGGTTCCTTCTAATTCGGAGGTCACAAACGAAGCACATCTACTTGTATCATAATGTGTTTTGACTTCACTTGGTAATTGGAAACTTTAATTATAATCCCTTTAAGTTCAAGCTAATTTAAATGAAATTTTAGGGAGAAGAACATTAATCCTCTGTGACTCTGCCTAACTGATTTTGTGCTGTGACCCACAAGCTACATAATGTTGTTGGGAGCAGACAGGCATGCTGATCGCACAGGCTGCTGACTACAAAAAGCCCTATTTTGTATTCATACATTTAGATAGGCGCTGATAAAATGCACAATATCAGCTGTCTGCAGAGCATAAAATAGGAAACCTCCTGATTAAATGACACGCTGCGCACTGAAGTTGCCTGGGTTTTCATCTCTAGCTGAACTGCCTGAGAATTTTAAAGCAGATGTAAATAAAATATAGAATGTATCAAAATGCACACGTTCATACTTTCATTGTACGACTCAGATTTTGTCAGTGTGGCCAGCCAGGCTGCAGTGAATGCCACGTAACTGATGCTGTCCCAGCTCTCCTCCATACATGAATCATATGGGTTCATTATGGAAAACATGGTGGGTACATTATGGAAAAATCTGAGCTATCTGGGGAGTACATACACACCCCTGACACCTCGACATATGCATGCATACCCTTGAACATCACACATTTATCAGCAAATGTACAGGCATTAGCAAGTAAGTAGGTTCCTACAAGAGAGGAAAACACAGTAAAATGATAGGGCAGAAACAACTAACAGCGGGTTATAATGAGCCCCAGGTTCTCAATGCTAAGTAGCTTCTATGACTCTGAAATGCATACATTTGTGTCATTTGCACATCTGCAGAAGTGCTAAGATGTGTTCACATCTCAATGTTTTTTAAAGATGTTTTTTTTTCCTGATAATCAGAGATCGCTGTTTGTGAAAAAGACGTGTGTGAATAAGGACTTTAGAGATGAAACAAACACTTCATTACTTTATCATGCTTTATGTTCATCTCCCATAGCATATCGAGTTGTGACAATAATATTAGATATTAAAAACTCCATCAACTTCCATTGCAATGCAGATACAGTTAGGGAGTGGGTTTTCTTGGGTTATTCTGGTTTCCTCCCACAGTCCTAAAACACGTATGTGAGGTGAATTGGTGACTCTATCCATCTAAACTGTACGTATATCCAAGGTTTCCATAATATTCTGAGCTTTGGTTTGCAGAGCACCTGGACATGGTAAGGTAAAACTCACTGTGGGAGTTCTCTGAACCTTAAAGGCCTCACTGTGGCTCTAAAGATTACATTATGGAAAATTGAATTTGCCATCAGTTAAAGGATACTGTATTAAGAAAAAGGTTCATGGTGAGTGTGGTAGCGGCTGGGATGATGAAACTGGTCATGGACCTATGCTACATTAAAAATACAGTTTCAGTAGGTACATTCAAACTATATACATTTTTGTAGCACGTCTCATCTATCACCCTCCGTTTACAGTATTTATCACCAGTCAAAATCAGCAGCCGTAAAGTAGGTTACAGTTTGGACCCCAGGAAATATTGTTGTCCTCGAAATGATCAAATATACCCATCCTTGTCCCAACAGGTTAAAAACTTCTCAATTTTAGGAGGAAAAAAATCAACATCTTCAAAGCAGTCAAAGCACTGGTGTTGCTACTTTAGTCATGAGACTCTACAGATTGTGTTATTTACAGGATATTAGCCTTGTGCCAAATGTAAGAACTATTTTCCTTGTAACTGCAAAGGACATTTTCTTTTTAGACTATATCTTACAGTTTATTTCCTTGTTCTAAATCAACAACGGCAGATTTTCTGAAGTAAAATTTGGGAGGAAAAGGCTGGCGCTTGGGGAAAAATGACAGTGTTTGTCTTCCAGCTCTGATCCTGTTGGAAACCAGTCCTTCTGCCACTGATGGCATATTAATTCTGCTCTATCCGTCTCCCTGGGCTGGGAAGGGAGAGGTCAGGACAGAACACACTCCCTGAGAGTGAAGCGTTCGAATCCGTTGATGAATGGGTCTTCCGCAGGGACCCCGGTTCAAAGCCCTGCTGGCCTGTGTGATTCTTCTACTTGGAATATTTTTGGTCTAAATTAATATTCTCCTTTCTTCAAACACACATTCTGATGTGTAAATCCTTAAATTTTTCTAAATACTTACACTTGTGCAATTACTATTATGAGATTATTCATGCAGCTACCAGTACTTAAGCACCCTTAAGCTTAAGTACTTTTCAGGACACTGAAAGTTGTGAAGTTGATGTCTCCATCCATCCCAGCATGTGAGGCTGTTGGCGGTGGAATTAGCCAAGACTTTCCTGCCTCCACAAAACTGGACACGCATTTGTACCCCTTAATGAACGTGAGCTTACGTCTATATGTTGGTATTTAATTTCTGCGAGTTCGTGACTGTTTGTTCGTCATTTGATCATTGATCAGTTTATTTGAGAAACAGGTGCGATGCTGACTTCTAAAAAAAATGAATCGACCTCGCAGAAGCGCGTGTAGTTGAGAGACTTTTAGGATGACTGATTGAACCCAACAATATAATATGTGCACACATCCAACTAGCTGTCGTCGCTCCAGCTAAGTGTAACGAGAGTCAACAGTTCAGCTAATGAGTCACAACATGGCAATTATGAGCGCACTATGAAGCCATCGATAACTGAATTGAAAAAAAAAATGTGGTCGTTTCCCAAGTGACATAATTATTTATCCATATACCAAGTAAAATAATTCTAAGGTGTTAAAAAAAAGATTGCCGGATTTAATAAGCACAACTTCTCTGTGAATTTTATACTTATTAATAAATGTTAATCCAGCTCACAGGCATTAGGTAACTATTTCTTGCACATTCAAAATATAAGGTGCCGTCTCTCCTCAAAATGCTCTCCACTCAGTGCAGTGATGAAATTCAGTGTGACTATCACAGTAACATGACACTTCTCCGTCACTTCATGCATTAAAACATGAGTAAATGATCAAAGGTGGCAACACGAAGCAGCCAGAGGTGCAAAATACACCAAATCCAAAGCTTTTTTTCAGGTTGTTCACTCTTTCCAACCAGTCAGGATACTAAATACATATACATCTGTCTTTTGTTCTCCAGAAAGGAAATTGCCTTTACTACCGTTTATGACCGTTGGTCTTTCTATATCACTCTCAAGTAAGGACTTTTTTAACTGTTCATTGGTATTTTTTTTTCCATTCACTTCTCATTGTTTGCACATGTGCTATTCATTTCTTTTTTTATCTCCATGTTTCCATTTCCCTTCCAGTTCAGGCCAGGACAGAAGAATATATTCCTCACTGGGTGTCATCAATTGTGTGTTTCCGCTCGACTGGCTGAGTAAACCTTTGTAAAGTCGAGCGCTGAATCGAGAGTCGGAGGGGCAATTTGTCACGACAAAGTCCAGAAGCGACGCTGCTGGAGGGCGGACCACAATTATTCACTCGTGCCCTAAAGCAGTCCGTGATTCACAGAAAATAGACAGAGTAAGTGAAAAAAAAAATAAAAAATTTAGAGCAGAAATTGAGGATGAAATGTTGCACAGGGAAAACTGCCCTAATTGGACTCACAGGAGTGAATGAATGGGTCGTAGATGTGAGTAAATGTGGCTGATTGTCTCTCTGTGTGATGGACTGACGTCTTGGTCAAGCTGGGCCCCCCTTCAGCTCCATGTGAGCTCGGACTGGATCCAGCCTCCACAAACATATTCTGAATAAAGCCAGCATAAAAGATAGATGGTAGGGTGGATGGATGTTTGATCTTTGGATTGTAATGCACAGATTATTCACTCACAGACACAGATAAGCCAAAATGTGTCAGAAACAGCACAGCTCTAAGAGGCTGCACAATGGCTAACAGTGTCACCCATTGCTTAGACTTTCCTGTGTGGAGTTTGCATGTTCTCGTCATGTCAGTGTGTATGTGCGACCTTCCCTCTGTGCGTGCATTGTGATGGACGATGGCGTGACCAGGTGTATCCCGTTTTCACCCAGAGTCATCTGGATCAGCTCCGGCGGTTGGAGAAAGCTTATAGAAGATTGACTGATGCACTTAAAATAATTTATGATAGCTGATTCTGCACTTCCATGAGGAATATTATGAGTTCCAAGAGAATTTTAAAAAGGATTAAAATATAACTCATACAATTCAGTTGAATTCGGTCATACATTCTACCTAGACACACAAATTTAAATTGCGTGAGCATGGTGCTAACCCTAACCCTCTTTGGAAAACTGTAGCTTTTCCAGTTTCCCCGGTGATGATTATCAAACACTTAATAATATTTTAGGGAGGAATTTGTGAGAAATGTCAGTGCACTTATGTCTCACTCACTCTTATTTTGCAAAGAGCAAACAGGTTCAGCTCACGACAGAGAAAATTACAAATTAACAGTAACTCAAACTGAAGTAATGATGACAAACTGAAAGAGGATTTAACAGCACCATTTAGTTGCTGCTTAAAACTTATTATCATTCAGTGTTTAATCACTATCGTGTTGTGCATTTATTTTAATGATGCCTTTGCAATGAACTAAAACAGCAACCGCAACTTGCATATCTTTTGGCATCTTTAGACAGGAATTAATCGACCTGCTCTCCTTCATGTATAACAACTGACACCAGCTTTATGTTGTTCCACACACATGTGGAAGTTGATCCACTAATGAGAAAATCTGAGGATTGAATCTGATGTGCAATATAACACACACTATCCGTTTAGCACCCTAATCTCATCAGTGTGTTTACACTCATGAAGATGGAAATTCGGGAGTCGTATCTGAAAACGTAACAATGTTTATGATGGTGTCTGTTTCCAACATGCTAAAAGAAGAGGAGTCACTCGTGGTTATTTCTGGTTGATCACTCACAAAACATATGCAAAGAGAAAGCTCTCTCTATTTGCGGGAGCATGCAGTTCAGCACACTTCACACAGGATTTTTGGCCCCGTCTGCACGGAAGCATTTCAACTGAAAACACAGCCGCATTTTCCAAAGTTGTGTGAACGGGGGCCCTAAACACCAAGAATGTTTTCCATTATCACTTGAAAACGTTGCGCAAATGAGGCCGTGGTAAATGTATTGTGAAGATGTAGGTATTCATCATTTTCACTACTGACATGACACAAAGTCAACACGAAGGCCTCGACATGCCCAGCTGAAGGGTTGGCTGATTTAAATCAGCAAAGTGTTTGTGATTATCAAAAAAAAAAACCAACTGTTTTTAGTATTTAGAAAAGTACATTTTAAGCTGAAATAAGACAAAGTGTGACTGTGTGTGTGTGTTAGAACAATCCAGAACAAAACTTAACTAACAGCTTATGACTCTGGTGCCGACCACAGCTTATAAATACAACTATTTTGAGCCTTATTTAAATCCTTCTATTGTACATTGATATTTGAAAATAACAAAAACAAAACCAGCAAATACAATTTCAAGCTGAAGGTGAAAAGATTATTTTTCCCTCCGAGGGGCTAAAATCATTCTGAGGCTGCATCAGACTGAGGGTGAATATATTATAATGTTTTGAAGAACACATTATATAGTTTATCTGGTTCCATTTACGAGTCTCACCTACAGCAGAGATGCAAAAATTTCTCTGCTCGATGCAGGGGAATTTTATTTAGAATTTTGATGTAGTTTATAAACTGATGCTGCAAAATTCAGCTGATACACTTGAAGGATCAAACAGCTGCCGTCCCCTCAACCAACATCAAATGATGCCTTTTCGCTTTCTGACAGATGTAAATCCTGAATGCACTTCATGCTCCACTTGCAATTTCAGATGAATGGATGATCAAAGGTGACACTTTAGAAATGGGCCACAGCAAGGATTAAGAGTGTCCTTAAAAGCTAAAAGCCCTGTGTTTTTTCAAGTGCCGTCCCAACACATAAACAACCCAGCAGTGTGTTCTCTCAGCCAAAAACACACAATGGATTTACGTGTTTTGGAGGTACCACTTTAATTGAACTGGGTGCAGCGTGTTGCGTCATTGTTCACTTCCTGTAGCAAACTGTGTGTGACTCACAACGGCAACCATTCTCATGAATATGAGGAAAGAAGAGAAGTGTTTAATTAGAATAAAAAAAAAAAAACTGGGACGTAGCTTTAGCAAACTGTGCAAATCTGCACAGTTCAAAGATAATGAAACACTGTTTACAATGGCAAAGATTCAAAAGTGACATATAGCAACTTAATGAATACAGAATGAGACGTCGAGGCAAAGGAAAACACAAACTCTGGGCACAAGATGTAAAAGAGATTTCCTCCCTGTGCCACTCCAAATAACCATCATAATTTTATAATTTGTATTTGTGCTAAATCTATCCCAGCATGCAGTGAGCAGAAGGCAAGGAGAGCCTAATAATGGCTCATTAGCAACCACACATAATGTACCCACACAGAAACACAAGTGGCGTTTTAAATTGGACTTTTAATGAAAATGTGCAGAATTCTCACTTCATTCGCTTGAATCCCACCTGAGCAGGCTGACAGGAGTCAGCGACTCTATTAAAAAGCCCAAATATGATAATATCCTGAAGGAGCGTAGGTACAGAGGCAGATTTGCATTATTTCACATCATATCCATGCGAGTGGGCTGCTGATAATAAAGCATAAGAATCAATGTCAAGTAAAATCATTTAAAATGTGAGTTTTGAGAATATTCTTCTGCCTTGTTAAAGAAATGCTTCATACTTCGTCTAACAATAGGTCTGAGTCAGTCAGTGATTTTGACCAGATAAAGAACCAGAGTGGAATCAGACCGCCGTGGATGGCGAAGCTTAAAAATCAATAATCTGTTACACAGTGAGTGAAAAGTGGACTGAAGCAGTCATTCAGGCCCCTGTTTTTAAATGCGTCGTTTTCACATTTCTGTTCCAGAAAATTGCCACGTTTAAACAGAAACCTTTTGAAAACGATGTCCGTCAGCACAGTCAGCACAGTCAGCACAGTCAGCACAGAGACAATGGGTGAAGGCACGCCCACAAAGCACAAACACTAATGAAGTAGCAAAGCGTCAACTAATGTTTCCCTACGATTCCAGGTCTGCATGGTGTAGCAGCCTGCATGCATACTTTATGTAGTATGTACTTTATCCTCCAGTGATGAAAATAATCCAGTGGAAAAAGCAATGCAAAAGAAGACAAACCACAATCTAAAATGATTATTTTTCATTCAAAGCACTAGAAACATTTCCAAGCAGACATTTAACTGAAATTATTAATGGAGAAGCAAATCAGTACAATATAAGGAATAAGCTTTAAAAAAACTTTAACTGTTGATCTCTTTACAACAGAGACCAGCAGTGAGTCACAGATATTCAAGTGTATTTATGTGCA